>NC_041390.1:317396357-317562708 GCF_002162155.2 Triticum dicoccoides
GTAAAATAATGATGACCCTTGAGCCGGCCGACTCAAGGGAAAGAAAACGGCTAGGTGGTGAATGGTAAAACCAATGTTGGGCATTGCTGGAAGAGCTTTACTTAAGGCGAACTGTCAAGGGGTTCCCGTTATAGACCAACCGCGTAAGGGACGCAAAATCCGGGAACATAACACCGATATGACGGAAACTAGGGCGGCAAGAGTGGAACAAAACACTAGGCACAAGGCCGAGCCTTCCACCCTTTACCAAGTATATACATGCATTAATTAAATAAGATATATAGTGATATCCCAACAAGTAAACATGGTCCAACAAAGAACAACATCTGCGCGTTCCAACAAGGAACAAACTTCAATCTTCACCTGCAACTAACAACGCTATAAGAGGGGCTGAGCGAAGCGGTAACATAGGCAATCAACGGTTTGCTAGGACAAGGTGGGTTAGAGGCTTGGTTCGACAATATGGGAGTCATGATAAGCAAGTGGTGGGTATCGCAGCATAGGCATAGCAAAAGAGCGAGCAACTAAGCAAGCAAAGATAGAAGTGATTTCGAGGGTATGATCATCTTGCCTGAAATCCCGCAAGGAAGAAGAACGCGTCCATGACGAAGACAAACGGACGTAGTAGAACGAATCCTCACAACACGACGTTACCGGAACCAACCCGAAGAAGCAACACCGGAAAAGAAGCACACAACAAAGTAAACAACCAACACATAAACATGGCATGATGCACAACCAAGTATGATGCATGTCCGGGTTAAAGAGGAATGGTAAGGCAAAGAGCACAAGCAACCCTACAAATTAAGTGGAGCTCAATATGCAACAAGTTGTATATTGACGAAACACCGCATTAATTATTTAGTTCTCTCCCGGTTAGGAACTCAACAAATTTAAATGTTGGTTAGCATGGCAAGAGGTGAAGATAACAAAACTATACTATGTAAACAATTTAAATGGGGTCGGACATAACAAATAACGAATCCGGTAAATCCCCATACGCATTTATCAATTTGGTGCAACAACAATTTAACATTTTAATTGTTTTTATCATGATGCGGATGACATAAACAAGTTTATGCAATTTCAAGAAAATGTTGACATGAAAAGATATGAGGCATTTGTCATCGTGGCGGAAAGAAAGGGTGCCACAGCGATGATAACGGAAATGGTGCCACGGCAATGTTCCGTTTCCGGAAACTCGATTGAGACATCAGTGCAAAGAAAATGACGGGAGCGTGTCATGCGAAGAACGGTGGGGTGCTCCCAGTTACCGGGTTCCCACGTGTCGACGGCATGGCAACGAGGAGGAACAACTAAGGTTCACGAGCGAAAACAACAACCAACCATGCATCTCATACAACACAAGCATTCGGTCCACGGGCGTCGTCTCGGGGTTATACCTTCGGAGCATGCAAACGGGATGGATCAAGTTCGTAGAGGGAAGTAGGCGTTCTCGCGATGGCGGTAGTGGAAGTAGTCGTTCATGTTCGTTCGGAGAGGTACTTGCATCTTCGGACTTGACGAATCCGAGGGCTTCGGGGTCGACGGTAGTGATACACGTTTCGTAGACGTTTGAACCATATCGGTAGCGGTACTTGATGAATCCCGAAACGGACTTGGCGTCTTCACGCGTAGGGATACTTGGCGTTTCCGGTACGGTGGTCGTTCGGGCGCCGTATGCCGTGGTGCTTGGCGTGCAACCAAAGATGGACTCCGGGTGTCTGTGTTGACCTGGCCATGACAAAGGCAGCAAGGCCAATGGGGCTGCCAGCTCGTCGGGGTCCGATGCAGGGACGGGCAAAATAGGCGGCGATGGTGTGGCAGAGGATGGCGGCTCCGGCGATGGACTTGGCGGCGGGGACGACAGGATGAGATCCCGCCGGATCCGAGGCCAGGGCGGCGGTATGGGGAGGCGGACGAGCTCCAGGATGGCAGCGAGGTCGGGCGTCCAAGGCGGTGGGTTGCTCGTACGGCATCGAACGGCAATGAGGAGAAAGGGTTTTGGGAGGAGCTCCTCTCCCTGGGTTGATGAGGAGAGCGAGGAGGCTCAGGCACAAGGCCTCCTGTTCGGCTGCTTCGGCCACGAGGACGAGGAGGCGGGCACGCGTGATGGGGCTCGGGCGCGCGAGAGGCCCGGCGAGGACGCAGCTTGAGCTGCAGCCATCCATGGCGCGGCGGCAGAGGAGGTCCTGTGCTCCGGCGAGGTGGGACTCCGGCGTGGGGTGGAGGAGGATTGGGGTCGAGCCACGGCTTCCCCTGGCGGCGCGGTCGGGAGGAGGACGAGGGGGATCGAGAGAGATGACGGCGCTGAGGGGAAGCACGAGGGAGAGATCGAGAGGAGGAGGTCGGCTCCCTGGCGGCTAGGGTTAGAGGTTAGGTGCGGCTGGGCCTAGGTGGCCGCGGGGATGGCTGGGCCCGGTTGAGCTAATGGGCCGGCGTGGGAGCAAATGGGCCTTGGAGGCTGCTCATGAAGGAGGCCCAAGTGGCCTGCTGCGCTGGGCTACTCTATCCCCCTCTTAATTTTCCTTTAACAGGAAAACATTAAAGAGTAGTAAAGAAAGAGAGGGTTAGGAAAAGAATTTGGGCACACGGATAATTTTCCTGGACTCCCAAAAATATGCTTGTTCCGAGAAAATAGAAAAGGCCATGATAGGAAGATTTAAATTCAAATCCATTTGAATTTAATTCAAAAGGTTGAACTAGGACAGGTTTTTAGGAGTATCCAAAAATGTTCGGATTTTTGGTGAAGCTCCGGAAAAGCGATGAAAAAAATAATGGGCAAAGTTTGGAGGTGCAACTTGAAGCATAAGAGGCGTGGAATTAAGTTGCAAGTGTGTTATGGTGATCCCCAAGAATGGAAATATTTACTATAGCTCTATAATATCGAGAGGATATGTTTTAAATAGAATCACCATGTGAATTCCCTCGATTTAAATGGATCAAAGATCCATACCATTTGTTTAGTTGAGTTTTAAAACGGGTTGCATGATGACATGATGCAATGCACATGATGCAAAGATGAAATGCAGCGGACCAAACAAAACACACGATGAAACCCGGAAACCCTGGAAGGCAACTGAAGCTCCGGTCTTGGGGTGTTACAACACACCACCACTACGAGAGGATCTCGTCCCGAGATCTAGAATGGCACCGGAGGGAAAACGGAAAAGGAAGAGAAATGGTAAAACTAAGTTGCTTCTTATGACAAACGAGTGAAACCAAAGAACCTTGCGAGGTTGAACAAATTCGAGAAAAGAACACAACGAAGGTGAACGAAGTTGAAAACACTCCGTTAGAAAAGAGGGACAAAGAACATTGCGAAAACCTTGAGGTTGAAGGGAAGATATACATAGAAAACACTCCGGTTAAGGAAGGGGGTCAAGGAAGACCAAATTCGGGCAGCACTCCGGTAGAAAAGAGAGGAATTGAATAAGAACTTGATAAGGTGATATAACTTGAAAAGAAGGCACGACACTCCGGTTAAATGAATAAGCACGAAAGGAACAAGGTCCTGACAAAAACAAAAGGAAAGGTTGAAGATAGCAACATCACAATGACTCCGGAACAAAAGAATAGAAGATGGATAATTTAAATAGGAGAATTGAGGAGAAAATGCCAACATCTGCCACAAAAGAGCTTGAGAAGGCATCCTTTGGAAACGGGTCGAACGGAGTTGTTGGAAAACCAACAACGAAAGGATAAGCTTGATATGGACTTATAGAAGACATCTCAAAATTATGAGGTGACAACTTGCCACTCACGGAATAAATTTGATTGGTAAGAATAAGGAGACGAGAAACTTATTTCACCGGGAGGATAGATGAAGAACTAGGGTCGTTGATAAACTCCATGAGAGCGACAATCCTTAAGGAAAACTTTAGGTGAAATATAACCCAAGATAGTTCCAATGACGAGATTGATGGACTTAAAATATCCCAATCTTGACCCCATGTGAATCATGAAACATGAACTCAAATTATCAAGAATGCCATAATACCACCTCTATTGATTACGGAAGAAAGAATTGCACTCCAGATATCAAGATGAAGAAAGCTTGAACTCCTTAGAAAAGAATGTCGATGAAAACTTCGAAAAGGAATTAACTCCTTGATGAATCCATCATGTAGAACCTCCAAGAAGAAACTCCGGTAACAAAAGAATAAAAAGAAAGAGAAAATGAAAACACAAGGTGAACCCTTGCAATGATTTAGATGGATATCCGTGATAATTAGAGCTTGGAACTCCGAGAAGAAAAGATAAGATGAACAATTGAGATCTTGATGAACCTCCGGAATAGGGAAATAATCATTTGGATGAAACAAGAATAAGAATTACATTATGCTTCACCTTCACCAATTAAATTGATGACAATCAACGGGTTTGGCATATTACTTATTCTCGTAGAAAAGATTAAGAGAGATATAACATCAGACTTGGGAAGGTATTGAACGAATGGAAGGTTTGAAACAACGAATAAATTGATATGATAAGAAAGAACAAGAAATCTTGAACGAACCACCGTAAGAATTGCAAATGAACGAATAAAAGATAACGAAACACCGGGAAGAATTGAAAAATGAACGAAGAAGCTAGAGGGGATTTAGATACATAAGAACGAAGAGATCACGAGCTGATAAGAGAATACTTGAATGATGCACTGGTAAGATTTAGAGAAAGAGAGCTGAAAGCTGAGAATGAATAAATCTTAGATGATGGGCTCCAGATAATCAGACTGAGAAGACTCTTGAATAGCTCCGGATGGGTGAAAAGAATTCCCACAATTGAAAATAATTATGAGAGGATGGCAACAAGCTAGAATCACGAATATTTGATAGATCAAAACAAAATTCAAGGGGAAAACTCTTCTTCGGTCTTCAAAATCCGAGAATGACGACGAGAAACACCATCGTGAGTTATTGAGACACTCCGGAATAAAGAAGAATACAAAAGATGAACCAATGATCAAAAGAAATGAAAGATCTTGGAGAAAGACATTTGACTGATGATGATTCATTCTTACGTCAAACTTTAGAAGATTTGAGAATAACTCCGGGAGAATAAGAAGAGTCAGGTAAGATCCTGGGAAAAGACCTGTGGGTTAGGGCCCACTCAAAAGAAACACCGTGGAATCATTTGGAAGGGAGATTGCACCGGTTGAATTAAATTACTTGAATGAGGGAACAACCTCGAAATAGGTTGAACGGATGTTGGATGACAAGGCGAGCCTTCTGAGATATCTTCAAGGCACCGGAACAAATGAATAGCGAGAAGTGAAAGAATATGAGGAGCACCGGCATGATAGGGCATTTGAAACGAGGAAAAAGATATGATCAACACCGAAAGCTTGAATTGAAATCATCGGATAAAAGAGCACGAAGAATGATGAACTAGAAGCTCCGTTTAAATCTTCTTGCGAATCACCGGATAAGAATATTGACGGGGAAGGAATGGAGAAACTTCACATCAGTAAGATGGATACTCGATTACGAGATCTGAATCCTTGGAGAAAACGAAGGGAGGGAGGGTGGGAAAAAAACAAGACAATTTGGAATGGATGAAACGAACACCGTTGAGAAGAACTGATACTCGTTCTTGCGGTTGTTGAAATGATCGGATCCACTTGAAGAGAAACACGCCGGTGAAAAGAAATTGGCATGACAATATCGATTATCATGAAGGAGTGGTATTCACAACGGAGTATGAGAACACCATTTGGGGAAGGTATGGAATCAACACTTGACATTGAAGCAACTCGAATACCACAACTCAAAACAAAACAAAGGATTGGCTTGCGAAATAAGCCGGAACAAACATATGATAGGGATTTCGTCCGAAGTTTTCGTGGTGGGGCTTACACGGGCTCGATCGTACAGCACCATCATGTACAAGGCAGTGCACATGACATACGAAGCGTCCCCGAGTCGGCATAGCCAAGGACTCTTTAAGACACAACGAGACCACTATAAAACCGACCGTGAATAGGCGGACCACTAGACGTCGAACCCCAATTTCATATCATACATCTGTCGGAAAGATATCCTATGAGCTACTTGAATTCCCACCTATGAAGCTCCCGAAATTTTCCCGGTTATGCAATCAGGTGTTGGGGATACAGGGGAAGCATAATATCTCACCCAAATCTAGCAAATCCTACATCCAGCTGTATCCATCCTTCAACACATAACCAAGAAACCTTTGGAAACCATCTACCTCAACCTTCGAAAAGCATCTGTTATACAAGTTATGGCGATACTCCCGAACTCCCGCCCAAGTACTGGGTGGCGTCGAGGTTATCTCGACAACGAACTGCATAAAAGAGATTTTCAATGTCGGCGTACTAAACTCAGGTATTCCAGAACTGCAACGATAAAATTATGATGACAACACCTCAGAGCTCAACTCCCCGGGACACTTCCACTAAACCCCTGACAGGAGGCACCAAGACAATGTTCTCATCATAAAACCATCGGAACGATTCCAAGATACCCGCGTGATCCTAAAAAAAATTTAGTGAAATTTGAGAAGAGAAAAGTCAAAACTCTACGTCAGGATGCCTTACCAGAGCGATGAGTAGACTGGGAAGTAAAAAGAATTCCTAAACTCTCCGATATATAATTCCTAAAAGACTCAAAACATTTTTCTAGACACAACTTGGCCACTAAAAAAACGATCAAGCAATGGGGCTCCTAAGGTCGGGGAAGGCTCTGATACCAACTTGTAACACCCTCGATGCGACTATATCTCCCACGTGTCGAGGCACGACTTAGAGGCATAATCGCATTGAAGGCATATGTCGCAAGTGAGATAATCTTCACACAACCCATGTAATATAATAAGGGAAAGAGATACATAGTTGGCTTACAATCGCCACTTCACACAATTACATGAATAAAGCATTACATCAACCAGATACAATCAAGGTCCGACTACGGAATCAAAATAAAAGAAGAACCCCAAATGCGACAAAGGCCCCCGATCAACCCCAACTATGCTCCACTACTAATCAACTAGAACGAAACAACACAAAAGGACAAGATCTTCATCAAGCTCCTCCTTGAGCTTGGTAGCGTCACCTGCTCTGTAACATCGGCACCTGCAAACTGGTTTTGGAAGTATCTGTGAGCCACGGGGACTCAGCAATCTCGCACCCTCGCGATCAAGACTATTTAAGCTTATGGGTAAGGTAAAGTTAGGAGGTGGAGCTGCAGCAAGCGACTAGCATATATGGTGGCTAACATACGCAAAAGAGAGCGAGAAGAGAAAGAAAAGCACGGTCGATAAAAGTATGATCAAGAAGTGATCCTATAACAACCTACGTCAAGCATAACTCCAACAATCGTGTTCGCTTCCCGGACCCCGCCGGAAAGAGACCATCACGGTTTCACATGCGGTGGATTCATTTTAATTAAGGTCGACTTTAGGTTTTCTACAACCGGACGTTAACAAATTCCCATCTGCCCATAACCGCGGGCACGGCTTTCGAAAGTTCGAATCCCTGCAGGGTGTCCCAACTTAGCCCATGACAAGCTCTCACGGCCAACAAAGGAATAGACCTCCACCCGAGACATTCCGATCAGACTCGGTATCCCGGTACAACAAGACATTTCTACAAGGTAAAACTAAACCATTAACATCGCCCGAATGTGCCGACAAATCCCGATAGGTGCTGCACATATCTCTTTCTCAGGGCACACTCAGATTGTCCTAGGTACGGGTAGGCCAGCCCAGAGTTGCCCCTGGTGGCCACCGGTAGCTGACAGGTTGGACCAACACTCAGAGGAGCACTGGCCCCGGGGGGTAAAATAATGATGACCCTTGAGCCGGCCGACTCAAGGGAAAGAAAATGGCTAGGTGGCGAATGGTAAAACCAATGTTGGGCATTGCTGGAAGAGCTTTACTTAAGGCGAACTGTCAAGGGGTTCCCATTATAGCCCAACCGCGTAAGGGACGCAAAATCCGAGAACATAACACCGATATGACGGAAACTAGGGCGGCAAGAGTGGAACAAAACACTAGGCATAAGGCCGAGCCTTCCACCCTTTACCAAGTATATAGATGCATTAATTAAATAAGATATATAGTGATATCCCAACAAGTAAACATGGTCCAACAAAGAACAACATCTGCACGTTCCAACAAGGAACAAACTTCAATCTTCACCTGCAACTAACAACGCTATAAGAGGGGCTGAGCGAAGCGGTAACATACCCAGTCAACAGTTTGCTAGGACAAGGTGGGTTAGAGGCTTGGTTCGACAATATGGGAGGCATGATAAGCAAGTGGTGGTATCGCAGCATAGGCATAGCAAAAGAGCGAGCAACTAAGCAAGCAAAGATAGAAGTGATTTCGAGGGTATGATCATCTTGCCTGAAATCCCGCAAGGAAGAAGAACGGGTCCATGACAAAGACAAACAGACATAGTAGAACGAATCCTCACAACACGGCGTTACCGGAACCAACCCGAAGAAGCAACACCGGAAAAGAAGCACACAACAAAGTAAACAACCAACACATAAACATGGCATGATGCACAACCAAGTATGATGCATGTCCGGGTTAAAGAGGCATGGTAAGGCAAATAGCACAAGCAACCCTACAAATTAAGTGGAGCTCAATATGCAACAAGTTGTATATTGACGAAACACCGCATTAGTTATTTAGTTCTCTCTCGGTTAGGTACTCAACAAATTTAAATGTTGGTTAGCATGGCAAGAGGTGAAGCATAACAAAACTATACTATCTAAACAATTTAAATGGGGTCGGACATAACAAATAACGAATCCGGTAAATCCCCATATGCATTTATCAATTTGGTGCAACAACAATTTAACATTTTAATTGTTTTTATCATGATGCGGATGACATAAACAAGTTTATGCAATTTCAAGAAAATGTTGACATGAAAAGATATGAGGCATTTGTCATCGTGGCGGAAAGAAAGGGTTCCACAGCGACGATAACGGAAACGGTGCCACGGCAATGTTCCGTTTCCGGAAACTCGATTGAGACATCGGTGCAAAGAAAATGACGGGAGCGTGTCATGCGAAGAACGGTGGGGTGCTCCCAGTTACCGGGTTCCCACGTGTCGACGGCATGGCAACGAGGAGGAACAACTAAGTTTCACGAGCGAAAACAACAACCAACCATGCATCTCATACAACACAAGCATTCGTTCCACGGGCGTCGTCTCGGGGTTATACCTTTGGAGCGTGCAAACGGGACGGATCAAGTTCGTAGAGGGAAGTAGGCATTCTCGCGACGGCAGTAGTGGAAGTAGTCGTTCACGTTCGTTCGGAGAGGTACTTGCATCTTCGGACTTGACAAATCCGAGGGCTTCGGGGTCGACGGTAGTGGTACACGTTTCGTAGACGTTCGAGCCATATCGGTAGCGGTACTTGACGAATCCCGAAACGGACTTGGCGTCTTCACGTGTAGGGATACTTGGTGTTTCCGGTACGATGGTCGTTCGGGCGCCTTATGCCGTGGTGCTTGGCGTGCAACCAAAGATGGACTCCGGGTGTCTGTGTTGACCTGGCCACGACAAAGGCAGCAAGGCCAACGGGGCAGCCAGCTCGTCGGGGTCCGATGCAGGGACGGGCAGAACAGGCGGCGATGGTGTGGCAGAGGACGGCGGCTCCGGCGATGGACTTGGCGGCGGGGACGACCGGACGAGATACCGCCGGATCCGAGGCCAGGCCGGCGGTATGGGGAGGCGGACGAGCTCCAGGACGGCAGCGAGGTCGGGCGTCCAAGGCGGCGGGTTGCTCCGACGGCGTCGAACGGAGATGACGAGAAAGGGTTTCGGGAGGAGCTCCTCTCCCTAGGTCGATGAGGAGAGCGAGGAGGCTCAGGCACAAGGCCTCCTGTTCGGCTGCTTCGGCCAGGAGGACGAGGAGGCGGGCACGCGTGATGGAGCTCGGGCGCGCGAGAGGCCCGGCGAGGACGCGGCTTGAGCTGCAGCCATCCATGGCGCGCCGGCAGAGGAGGTCCTGTGCTCCGGCGAGGTGGGACTCCGGCATGGGGTGGAGGAGGATTGGGGTCGAGCCGCGGCTTCCCTTGGCGGCGCGGTCGGGAGGAGGACGAGGGGGATCAAGAGAGATGACAGCACTGAGGGGAAGCATGAGGGAGAGATCGAGAGGAGGAGGTCGGCTCCCTGGCGGCTAGGGTTAGAGGTTAGGTGCGGCTGGGCCTAGGTGGCCGCGGGGATGGCTGGGCCCGGTTGAGCTAATGGGCCGGCGTGGGAGCAAATGGGCCTTGGAGGCTACTCATGAAGGAGGCCCAAGTGGCCTGCTGCACTGGGCTACTCTATCCCCCTCTTAATTTTCCTTTAACAGGAAAACATTAAAGAGAAGTAAAGAAAGAGAGGTTTAGGAAAAGAATTTGGGCACGCGGATAATTTTCCTGGACTCGCAAAAATATGCTTGTTCCGAGAAAATAGAAAAGGCCATGATAGGAAGATTTAAATTCAAATCCATTTGAATTTAATTCAAAAGGTTGAACTAGGACAGGTTTTTAGGAGTATCCAAAAATGTTCGGATTTTTGGTGGAGCTCCGGAAAAGCGATGAAAAAAATAATGGGCAAAGTTTGGAGGTGCAACTTGAAGCATAAGAGGCGTGTAATTAAGTTGCAAGTGTGTTATGGTGATCCCCAAGAATGGAAATATTTACTATAGTTCTCTAAATATAGAGAGGATATGTTTTAAAGAGAATCACCATGTGAATTCCCTCGATTTAAATGGATCAAAGATCCATACCATTTGTTTAGTTGAGTTTTAAAACGGATTGCATGATGACATGATGCAAAGATGAAATGCAGCGGACCAAACAAAACACACGACGAAACCCGGAAACCCTGGAAGGCAACTGAAGCTCCGGTCTTGGGGCGTTACAACACACCACCACTATGAGAGGATCTCGTCCCGAGATATAGAATGGCACCGGAGGGAAAACGGAAAAGGAAGAGAAACGGTAAAACTAAGTTGCTTCTTACGACAAACGAGTGAAACCAAAGAACCTTGCGAGGTTGAACAAATTCGAGAAAAGAACACAACAAAGGTGAACGAAGTTGAAAACACTCCGTTAGAAAAGAGGGACAAAGAACATTGCAAAAACCTTGAGGTTGAAGGGAAGATATACATAGAAAACACTCCGGTTAAGGAAGGGGGTCAAGGATGACCAAATTCGGGCAGCACTCCGGTAGAAAAGAGAGGAATTGAATAAGAACTTGATAAGGTGATATAACTTGAAAAGAAGGCATGACACTCCGGTTAAATGAATAAGCAAGAAAGGAACAAGGTCCTGACAAAAACAAAAGGAAAGGTTGAAGATAGCAACATCACAATGACTCCGGAACAAAAGAATAGAAGATGGATAATTGAAATAGGAGAATTGAGGAGAAAATGCCAACTTCTGCCACAAAAGAGCTTGAGAAGGCATCCTTTGGAAACGGGTCGAACGGAGTTGTTGGAAAACCAACAACGAAAGGATAAGCTTGATATGGACTTATAGAAGACATCTCAAAATTATGAGGTGACAACTTGCCACTCACGGAATAAATTTGATTGGTAAGAATAAGGAGACGAGAAACTTATTTCACCGGGAGGATAGATGAAGAACTAGGGTCGTTGATAAACGCCATGAGAGCGACAATCCTTAAGGAAAACTTTAGGTGAAATATAACCCAAGATAGTTCCAATGACGAGATTGATGGACTTAAAATATCCCAATCTTGACCGCATGTGAATCATGTAACATGAACTCAAATTATCAAGAATGACATAATACCACCTCTATTGATTACGGAAGAAAGAATTGCACTCCGGATATCAAGATGAAGAAAGCATGAACTCCTTAGAAAAGAATATCGATGAAAACTTCGAAAAGGAATTAACTCCTTGATGAATCCATCATGTAGAACCTCTAAGAAGAAACTCCGGTAACAAAAGAATAAAAAGAAAGAGAAAATGAAAACACAAGGTGAACGCTTGCAATGATTTAGATGGATATCCGTGATAATTAGAGCTTGGAACTCCGAGAAGAAAAGATAAGATGAACAATTGAGATCTTGATGAACCTCCGGAATAGGGAAATAATCATTTGGATGAAACAAGAATAAGAATTACATTATGCTTCACCTTCACCAATTAAATTGATGACAATCAACGGGTTTGGCATATTACTTATTCTCGTAGAAAAGATTAAGAGAGATATAACATCAGACTTGGGAAGGTATTGAACGAATGGAAGGTTTGAAACAACGAATAAATTGATATGATAAGAAAGAACAAGAAATCTTGAACGAACCACCGTAAGAATTGCAAATGAACGAATAAAAGATAACGAAACACCGGGAAGAATTAAAAAATGAACGAAGAAGCTAGAGGGGATTTAGATACATGAGAACGAAGAGATCACGAGCTGATAAGAGAATACTTTAATGATGCGCTGGTAAGATTTAGAGAAAGAGAGCTGAAAGCGGAGAATGAATAAATCTTAGATGATGGGCTCCAGATAATCAGACTGAGAAGACTCTTGAATAGCTCCGGATGGGTGAAAAGAATTCCCACAATCGAAAATAATTATGAGAGGATGGCAACAAGCTAGAATCACGAATATTTGATAGATCGAAACAAAATTCAAGGGGAAAACTCTTCTTCGGTCTTCAAAATCCGAGAATGACAACGAGAAACACCACCGTGAATTATTGCGACACTCCGGAATAAAGAAGAATACAAAAGTTGAACCAATGATGAAAAGAAATGAAAGATCTTGGAGAAAGACATTTGACTGATGATGATTCATTCTTACGTCAAACTTTAGAAGATTTGAGAATAACTCCGGGAGAATAAGAAGAGTCAGGTAAGATCCTGGGAAAAGACCTGTGGGTTAGGGCCCACTCAAAAGAAACACCGTGGAATCATTTGGAAGGGAGATTGCACTGGTTGAATTAAATTACTTGAATGAGGGAACAACCTCGAAATAGGTTGAACGGATGTTGGATGACAAGGCGAGCCTTCTGAGATATCTTCAGGGCACCGGAACAAATGAATAGCGAGAAGTGAAAGAATATGAGGAGCACCGGCATGATAGGGTATTTGAAACGAGGAAAAAGATATGATCAACACCAAAAGCTTGAATTGAAATCATCGGATAAAAGAGCACAAATAATGATGAAATAGAAGCTCCATTTAAATCTTCTTGCGAATTACCGGATAAGAATATTGACGGAGAAGGAATGGAGAAACTTCACATCAGTAAGATGGATACTCGATTACGAGATCTGAATCCTTGGAGAAAACAAAGGGAGGGAGGGTGGGAAAAAAACAAGACAATTTGGAATGGATGAAACGAACACCGTTGAGAAGAACTGATACTTGATCTTGCGGTTGTTGAAATGATCGAATCCACTTGAAGAGAAACACGAAGGTGAAAAGAAATTGGCATGACAATCTCGATTATCACGAAGGATTGGTATTCACAACGGAGTATGAGAACACCATTTGGGGAAGGTATGGAATCAACACTTGACATTGAAGCAACTCGAATACCACAACTCAAAACAAAACAAAGGATTGGCTTGCGGAATAAGCCAGAACAAACATATGATAGAGATTTGGTCCGAAGTTTTCGTGGTGGGGCCTACACGGGCTCGATCGTACAACACCATCATGTACAAGGCAGTGCACATGACATACGAAGCGTCCCCGAGTCGGCATAGCAAAGGACTCTTTAAGACACAACGAGACCACTGTAAAACCGACCGTGAATAGGCGGACCACTAGACGTCGAACCCCAATTTCATATCATACATCTGTCAGAAAGATATCCTACGAGCTACTTGAATTCCCACCTATGAAACTCCCGAAATTTTCCCGGTTATGCAATCAGGTGTTGGGGATACAGGGGAAGCATAATATCTCACCCAAATCTAGCAAATCCTACATCCAGCTGTATCCATCCTTCAACACATAACCAAGAAACCTTCGGAAACCATCTACCTCAACCTTCGAAAAGCATCCGTTATACAAGTTATGGCGATACTCCCGAACTCCCGCCCCAGTACTGGGTGGCTTCGAGGTTATCTCACCAACGAACTGCATAAAAGAGATTTTCGATGTCGGCGTACTAAACTCAGGTATTCCAGAACTGCAATGATAAAATTATGATGACAACACCTCAGAGCTCAACTCCCCGGGACACTTCCACTAAACCCCTGACAGGAGGCACCAAGACAATGTTCTCATCATAAAACCATCGGAACGATTCCAAGATACCCGCATGATCCTAAAAAATTTTTAGTGAAATTTGAGAAGAGAAAAGTCAAAACTCTACGTCAGGATGCCTTACCAGAGCGATGAGGAGACTGGGAAGTAAAAAGAATTCCTAAAATCTCCGATATATAATTCCTAAAAGACTCAAAACATTTTTCTAGACACAACTCGGCTGCTAAAAAAACGATCAAGCAATGGGGCTCCTAAGGTCGGGGAAGGCTCTAATACCAACTTGTAACACCCTCGATGCGACTATATCTCCCACGTGTCGAGGCACGACTTAGAGGCATAATCGCATTGAAGGCATATGTCGCAAGTGAGGTAATCTTCACACAACACATGTAATATAATAAGGGAAAGAGATACATAGTTGGCTTACAATCGCCACTTCACACAATTACATGAATAAAGCATTACATCAACTAGATACAATCAAGGTCCGACTACGGAACCAAAATAAAAGAAGAACCCCAAATGCGACAAAGGCACCCGATCGACCCCAACTGGGCTCCACTACTGATCAACTAGAACGAAACAACACAAAAGGACAAGATCTTCATCGAGCTCCTCCTTGAGCTTGGTTGCGTCACCTGCTCTGTAACATCGGCACCTGCAAACTGGTTTTGGAAGTATCTGTGAGCCACGGGGACTCAGCAATCTCGCACCCTCGCGATCAAGACTATTTAAGCTTATGGGTAAGGTAAAGTTAGGAGGTGGAGCTGCAGCAAGCTACTAGCATATATGGTGGCTAACATACGCAAAAGAGAGCGAGAAGAGAAGGCAAAGCGCGATCGATAAAAGTATGGTCAAGAAGTGATCCTATAACAACCTACGTCAAGCATAACTCCAACAACCGTGTTCGCTTCCCGGACCCCGCCGGAAAGAGACCATCACGGTTTCACACACGGTGGATTCATTTTAATTAAGGTCGACTTTAGGTTTTCTACAACCGGACGTTAACAAATTCCCATCTGCCCATAACCGCGGGCACGGCTTTCAAAAGTTCAAATCCCTGCAGGGTGTCCCAACTTAGCCCATGACAAGCTCTCACGGTCAACGAAGGAATAGACCTCCACCTGAGACATTCCGATCAGACTCGGTATCCCGGTACAACAAGACATTTTGACAGGGTAAAACTAAACCAGCAACACTGCCCGAATGTGCTGACAAATCCCGATAGGAGCTGCACATATCTCTTTCTCAGGGCACACTCAGATTGTGCTAGTTACGGGTAGGCTAGCCCAGAGTTGCCCCTGGTGGCCACCGGTAGCTGACAGGTTGGACCAACACTCAGAGGAGCACTGGCCCGGGGGGGGGGGTAAAATAATGATGACCCTTGAGCCGGCCGACTCAAGGGAAAGAAAACGGCTAGGTGGCGAATGGTAAAACCAATGTTGGGCATTGCTGGAAGAGCTTTACTTAAGGAGAACTGTCAAGGGGTTCCCATTATAGCCCAACCGCATAAGGGACGCAAAATCCGGGAACATAACACCGATATGACGGAAACTAGGGCGGCAAGAGTGGAACAAAACACTAGGCATAAGGCCGAGCCTTCCACCCTTTACCAAGTATATAGATGCATTAATTAAATAAGATATATAGTGATATCCCAACAAGTAAACATGGTCCAACAAAGAACAACATCTGCATGTTCCAACAAGGAACAAACTTCAATCTTCACCTGCAACTAACAACGCTATAAGAGGGGCTGAGCGAAGCGGAAACATAGCCAATCAACGGTTTGCTAGGACAAGGTGGGTTAGAGGCTTGGTTCGACAATATGGGAGGCATGATAAGCATGTGGTGGGTATCGCAGCATAGGCATAGAAAAAGATCGAGCAACTAAGCAAGCAGATATAGAAGTGATTTCAAGGGTATGATCATCTAGCCTGAAATCCCGCAAGGAAGAAGAACGCGTCCATGATGAAGACAAACGGACGTAGTAGAACGAATCCTCACAACACGACGTTACCGGAACCAACCCGAAGAAGCAACACCGGAAAAGAAGCACACAACAAAGTAAACAACCAACACATAAACATGGCATGATGCACAACCAAGTATGATGCATGTCCGGGTTAAAGAGGAATGGTAAGGCAAAGAGCACAAGCAACCCTACAAATTAAGTGGAGCTCAATATGCAACAAGTTGTATATTGACGAAACACCGCATTAATTATTTAGTTCTCTCCCGGTTAGGTACTCAACAAATTTAAATGTTGGTTAGCATGGCAAGAGGTGAAGCATAACAAAACTATACTATCTAAACAATTTAAATGGGGTTGGACATAACAAATAACGAATACGGTAAATCCCCATATGCATTTATCAATTTGGTGCAACAACAATTTAACATTTTAATTGTTTTTATCATGATGCGGATGACATAAACAAGTTTATGCAATTTCAAGAAAATGTTGACATGAAAAGATATGAGGCATTTGTCATCGTGGCGGAAAGAAAGGGTGCCACAGCGACGATAACGGAAACGGTGCCACGGCAACGTTCCGTTTCCGGAAACTCGATTGAGACATCGGTGCAAAGAAAATGACGGGAGCGTGTCATGCGAAGAACGGTGGGGTGCTCCCAGTTACCGGGTTCCCACGTGTCGACGGCATGGCAACGAGGAGGAACAACTAAGGTTCACGAGCGAAAACAACAACCAACCATGCATCTCATACAACACAAGCATTCGGTCCACGGGCGTCGTCTCGGGGTTATACCTTCGGAGCGTGCAAATGGGACGGATCAAGTTCGTAGTGGGAAGTAGGCGTTCTCGCGACAGCGATAGTGGAAGTAGTCGTTCACGTTCGTTCGGAGAGGTACTTGCATCTTCGGACTTGACGAATCCGAGGGCTTCAGGGTCGACGGTAGTGGTACACGTTTCGTAGACGTTCGAGCCATATCGCTAGCGGTACTTGACGAATCCCGAAACGGACTTGACGTCTTCACGCGTAGGGATACTTGGCGTTTCCGGTATGGTGGTCGTTCAGGCGTCGTATGCCGTGGTGCTTGGCGTGCAACCAAAGATGGACTCCGGGTGTCTGTGTTGACCTGGCCATGACAAAGGCAGCAAGGCCAACGGGGCAGCCAGCTCGTCGGGGTCCGATGCAGGGACGGGCAGAACAGGCGGCGATGGTGTGGCAGAGGACGGTGGCTACGGCGATGGACTTGGCGGCGGGGACGATCGGACGAGATCCCGCCGGATCTGAGGCCAGGGCGGCGGTATGGGGAGGCGGACAAGCTCCAGGACGGCAGCGAGGTCGGGCGTCCAAGGCGGCGGGTTGCTCCGACGGCGTCGAACGGCGATGATGAGAAAGGGTTTCGGGAGGAGCTCCTCTCCCTGGGTCGATGAGGAGAGCGAGGAGGCTCAGGCACAAGGCCTCCTGTTCGGCTGCTTCGGCCATGAGGACGAGGAGGTGGGCACGCGTGATGGAGCTCGGGCACGCGAGAGGCCCGGCGAGAACGCGGCTTGAGCTGCAGCCATCCATGGCGCAACGGCAGAGGAGGTCCTGTGCTCCGGCGAGGTGGGACTCCGGCGTGGGGTGGAGGAGGATTGGGGTCGAGCCGCGGCTTCCCCTGGCGGCGCGGTCGGGAGGAGGACGAGGGGGATCGAGAGAGATGACGGCGCTGAGGGGAAGCACGAGGGAGAGATCGAGAGGAGGAGGTCGGCTCCCTGGCGGCTAGGGTTAGAGGTTAGGTGCGGCTAGGCCTCGGTGGCCGTGGGGATGGCTGGGCCCGGTTGAGCTAATGGGCCGGCGTGGGAGCAAATGGGCCTTGGAGGCTGCTCATGAAGGAGGCCCAAGTGGCCTGCTGCGCTGGGCTACTCTATCCACCTCTTAATTTTCCTTTAACAGGAAAACATTAAAGAGAAGTAAAGAAAGAGAGCGTTAGGAAAAGAATTTGGGCACGCGGATAATTTTCCTGGACTCGCAAAAATATGCTTGTTCCGAGAATAGAAAAGGCCATGATAGGAAGATTTAAATTCAAATCCATTTGAATTTAATTCAAAAGGTTGAACTAGGACAGGTTTTTAGGAGTATCCAAAAATGTTCGGTTTTTTGGTGGAGCTCCGGAAAAGCGATGAAAAAAATAATGGGCAAAGTTTGGAGGTGCAACTTGAAGCATAAGAGGCGTGGAATTAAGTTGCAAGTGTGTTATGGTGATCCCCAAGAATGGAAATATTTACTATAGCTCTCTAAATATTGAGAGGATATGTTTTAAAGAGAATCACCATGTGAATTCCCTCGATTTAAATGGATCAAAGATCCATACCATTTGTTTAGTTGAGTTTTAAAACGGGTTGCATGATGACATGATGCAATGCACATGATGCAAAGATGAAATGCAGCGGACCAAACAAAACACACGACGAAACCCGGAAACCCTGGAACAACTGAAGCTCCGGTCTTGGGGCGTTACAGTACCCCAAAACCACGTGGGTTGCTGCAAAGGAACCTTCAGTGGATCCATCCACCCTGTCTGGCTTCACTTGTGCTAATCCCATTGTTATTGATGAATCCTTTGATGCAAACTATAAACTATTTAAGAATCGGAATGGTGTAGTGTTTGCCAGGTATATTGGTACTAACTGCAGGAATGGGCCACCTATGAAGAAAGTCTGGGTGCCGAAAAAGTGGTTGGACAATCTTCCTGTGAATGTCGTCATGACACCACAAGTGAAGAAGACAAACCCCAGACCACATGCTTCATATGGTCCAAAGGCTTCATACAGACAAAGGACTCACCTGAGTCGCACTAACGCAAATGTTTTGCAGGGAAACCATACTCAGGCCTATGAATATAAGCATGTTTTATCAAACCGCCATGTTCATAAGACCAAGAACTACTCTGCTTATTCTTATGAGTACTATTGTCCACCTGCAAGACTATTTGCTAGGGCTCCAAAGCCAAAGTTCTCAGATGCTACACTTGGACTCATTGCTTCGAAGCCACCCTTGAAGATGTGGGTGGCTAAGAAAGCTTAACTCTCTTTTGCAGGGAAGGGTTTCTAGCCGAAAATCAAATTCGTCTGAAGCTATTGCTGGGGACCTTAAACATCTTGTAGGGCGCAAGATCAAATGCCCAAATGGTCTTATTATGTATTTTGTTCCTGAATCGCTTGCTACTTGCCCTATCATTCCTAACCTCGATCTAAGCTTTCATAATCCACTTGCTAGTCAAATGTTTATGCTTCACAATTCTCTTCGTGAAGCCTATCCCCCTAACTGCACTATAGGGTATGACACCAGCTGCTTCAGAATGGATTATTGATAGTGGGTGTACAAATCACATGACTGGCAAGCGAAGTCTTCTCATGGACTCAACTTTACGTCCATCTGACAAGAGTCACATCACATTTGCTGATACTGGTAAAAGCAAGGTATTGGGTCTAGGTAGAGTTGCAATCTCAAGGGATCAACACATGGATAAAGTGATGCTTGTTGAATCTCTTGGTTTCAACTTAATGTCTGTCTCAATGCTTTGTGATTTAAATATGATTGTGATGTTTGAAAAATATCGTTGGCTTGTTCTAATGGAATCTGACAAGTCTCTAGTCTTTGAAGGGTATCGGAAATATGATTTGTACGTGGTAGATTTCTCAGCAGGACCACAACTTGTCGTATGTCTTTTAGCAAAAGCTTCAGAATGCTGGCTCTGGCATTGGAGGCTAGGGCACGCTGGCACGAGGAACTTGCACACTCTTGCAAAGAAGAAGCATGTCATAGGCATCGAGGGCGTCAAGTTCAAGAAGGATCACCTATGCGGTGCCTGTGAAGCTGGAAAGATGACGAGGGCCAAGCATCACTCGAAGACAATCATGACAATGACTCAACCCTTCGAACTGCTACACATGGTTCTCTTCGGTCCCACTCACTACTCAACTCTTACTACTACTGCTTGTCTCTATGGCTTCGTCATTGTTCATGAATATTCAATATATACATGGGTGCATATAATCCTCTACAAGACTAAAGTGCAGGATGTCTTCAGACGCTTCGCCAATCGAGCCGTGAACAACTATGGCATCAAGATCAAGCACATCAGAAGTGACAATGGCACTGAATTCAAGAACACCGGCCTCGACACTTATCTTGGTACTTTGGGCATCACTCATGAATTCTCAGCTCCGTACACGCCGCCGCAGAATGGCGTCGTGGAACGCAAGAACATAACACTTATTGAGATGGCCCGGACGATGCTCGACGAATACAAGAATCCAAGAAAGTTCTGGCCTGAAGCCATTGATACTGCATGCCATATCATCAACCGTGTTTATCTTCACAAGCTTCTGAACAAAACATCCTATGAGCTCCTCACTGGTAAGAAGCCAAATGTTAGTTACTTCAGAGTATTCGGTGCTAGGTGCTGGATCAAGGATCCACATCACACTCCAAAATTTGCACCAAAAGCACATGAAGGTTTTATGCTTGGATACAGAAAGGATTAGGACTCCTACAGAGTCTTCAACCTCTTTCACTATAAAGTGGTTGAAACTGTGGATGTGCGGTTCGATGAGACTAACGGCTCGCAAAGAGAGAACCTGCCAAATATGCTAGATAAAGTTCCATCCAGTGAATCCATCAAGCTTATGGGAATTGGAGAAATCATACCATCTGAAGCTCAGCCTAAAGAGGAACTCATCATCTCTGCACCTGATCAACCTGAAGACAATGCTCAGCCTGAAGACAATCCTTCCAACGATGACAATGATCAGCAAGAGCAAAATCTTCGTCCTGCTCATCCTCATTTTGCAAATGAAGTACAGATTGAGAAAATAATTGATATCATCAATGCACCTGGTCCACTCACTCGTTCAAGGGCAACACAACTAGCAAATTTCTGTGGGCACTTCACATCCGTCTCAATATCTGAACCCAAGAAAGTTGATGAAGCCTTTATGGAACCTGAATGGATTCAAGCTATGCAAGAAGAGCTTCAACAATTTGAGTTGAATAATGTATGGGAACTAGTCAAGCGTCCTAATCCTCGTAAGCACAATATTATAGGCACTAAATGGATATATCGCAACAAACAAGATGAGCATGGTCAAGTTGTCAGAAACAATGCTCGTCTTGTTGCTCAAGGATACACTCAAGTTGAAGGAATTGACTTCGATGAAACATTTGCTCTTGTGGCTAGGCTTGAAGCTATACGCATACTGCTGGCCTATGCAAATCATCATAACATTCTTCTGTATCAAATGGATGTGAAGAGCGCCTTTCTCAATGGAAAGATTGAAGAAGAAGTGTATGTTGCACAACCGCCTGGCTTTGAAGATCCAAAACATCCTCACATGCTTTACAAGCTCAACAAGGCACTGTATGGCCTTAAACAAGCCCCTCGAGCTTGGTATGACACACTCAAAGACTTCCTGAAGAGTAAAGGCTTCAAACCTGGTTCACTGGATCCCACTCTCTTCATGAAGACATATGATGGTGAATTGTTTGTGTGCCAAATATATGTGGATGACATTATCTTCGGCCGCACTAACCAGAAATACAGTGATGAGTTTGGATACATGATGCAAGAGCAATATCAGATGTCCATGATGGATGAGCTAAAGTTCTTCCTTGGTCTTCAAATACAACAGCAACACAACGTCATCTTCATATCTCAAGAGAAATACCTCAAAGATTGCCTGAAGAAGTTTGGAATGCAAGACTGCAAAGGCTACTTGACGCCAATGCCAGCTAAACACCATCTGGGTCCCGACGACAATGGTAAAGAGTTCGATCAAAAGGTATACCGCTCCATGATTGGTTCTTTGCTTTATTTATGTGCATCTAGGCCAGATATCATGCTTAGTGTTTGCATGTGTGCCCGATTCCAAGCGGCACCAAAGGAATCGCATCACTTAGCTGTGAAGCGAATTCTTTGATATTTGGCTCACACCCCAACACTAGGATTATGGTATCCAAATGGCTCAGAGTTTGATCTAGTTGGATTCTCGGATGCTGATTATGCTGGTGACAAAGTGGATCGCAAGTCTACATCAGGCACATGTCACTTTCTGGGACGATCACTTGTATGTTGGTCTTCAAAGAAGCAGAACTTTGTATCTCTCTCCACTTCTGAATCTGAATACATTGCTGCTGGATCTTGCTGCGCTCAGCTTCTATGGATGAAGCAAACACTCAAAGACTATGGCATTCATATGAAGCAAGTACCACTCTACTGCGACAACGAGAGTGCCATCAAGATTGCCAACAACCCAGTTCAACACTCGAAGACAAAGCACATTGAAGTTCGTCATCACTTTCTCAGAGATCATGTCATGAAGGAAGATATCGATATCATACACGTCAAAACTGAAGAGCAACTAGCAGATATCTTCACAAAGCCCTTGGATGAGAAGAGGTTTTGCAAGTTACGGTGTGAGCTAAATATCTTCGAATCCTCAAACGTCCTGTAATTAGGCACACATACTAACACTTATGCATGTTGATGACTTAGATGTGCAACACACGAAGTAACGTATGTCTTCAATCAATGAAGACTTGCATTCTGAGTGTGAATACATTAACGTGGAATTTGACTTCGGAGCGCCACGATAATTGTGCGCCGTGTCTGGGTCTAATACTTCCTATATGGTGGGTAACGCCACCACCAAATTCTTCCCTTAGAAGTGTTTTTCACATGGCGTTACATTTGCAAAGTCTTCGCTTCATGTTTATCTTCAATTTGGTTTCTGTCCTCTACAACATTCACTTATAGCCATGTCTTCATGTTGAATCTTTTGAACTAAGTGAATGTGATCGGACCCTAACCCCTCTATGCTTCTACCTTAAGTCTATCTATCCAAATCATATGCATTCTATTGACACTGTCAAAATGTCTTCTCTGCGTCCTTGTTAGCAGAAGACACAGAGACAAACATTTATCTGTTTTCAATGCTAAATCCTTCAACCTAAAACCCGGAGAAGTGGGAACGACCACCCGATAATCCAGGAGTGCGTGGGAATGTGGAACAACCTCCAATGTGTTGCATGATCGCCACGTGTCCTTCAGATGTGAACCGCCAGGGGCACCTGTGTAATAACACTGTGTCGTCCCTATGCCTATAAATACACGCCTCACCCCAGTCATTATTTCTTCTTCCACTCTCGCACAAACCCTAGCACCACCGCTAGCCCTCGACGACACCGGCGACGAAGCGCTTAGCTGCAACGACCTCACTGACGTCGTCCTCACGCTGGCCAGGGACATCGTCTTCTCCGCCGTCGCCGTAGGTGTCCTCCGTCACCAAGTTAGGGCGTGGAAGATCGAACTGCTCAGCCTCCTCTCCCACTCCATCTAGCAGTTCCTCGTGTGGTAAATAAAACCTCCTTTTTACAGTCCTTTTGATCCGATAGATTCATCCTTTTCAACCACAAGTAGTTTCTGTTCAGACAAGTTGGATCTATCTCATACTCAATCTCATAACATGCCTAGTATATTCAGTTATGCTTCACAAAGTAGTTAGATTCCTCACTTGTACTTATTCATGTATTCGTACAAATCTGGAACCAACTCTCTACCTATGAGTGAATTTCTTCGCTCTATGAGGTCAATGTCTTCTAAACTGATTTATCTTCAAAAATCTTCTGAGGATGCATATGACCTCTTCCCCTTCCCTTGCACCTTAATGCTGTCACAGTTACATGTCCATGGGAGAATCCCTTGGTTCTCATACTCTGCATTCATTTGCAGAGTTCTTACAGCATCATATAAATTCTCTTGAAGCCAGTTCTTGTCTGACCAGTAGACGGAAGACTTTGACAGTGTTGAAGCCTTTTAGTCTAAACTTCATGGCAACAGAGAAATCTGCAAGGAACGGTGGCAGACAGCGTCGTGGCAACACCTTAAGAGATTTGCCTCCTGACCTCTATGAGATGTACAAGACAGATCCAAAGGAGGACTACAATCAGCGGAAAACCCGAATCCAATGGATTCGAAGATATTGGGCAGAACAATGGTTCAAGTACATGTTCGTGACCCAGGAGTATGTTGAGAAAAATGCCATCAAGCGACCGTGGGGAGTCTTCTTGTACAGAAATCTTCAACCCAGATCCAGAGCTGAAGCCGTTGAACAAGGCTTCTATCCTTGCATGGTCCGTGGACCACAGCCTGCCGATGCAGACCCATCTTCATTACTATGGTGCCATGATGACAATTTGTTCAAGCGCAACTTCCAGTTTTCCAAGAACTCGGCCAAAGAAAACAAGAAGTCATGGGGACAAGACTTCAATCCAGGCCCCTCTGCTCCTCATGATGGCGGCACATGCGAAGCTGAACCCAATCTGGTTGGGCCCTTCTATAACTTAGAAGGTCTCATTACTCACATACAGGTTCAAGAGGCAGTCGTGGATCAACCTGCAGACGACGCTAATTCTGACGAAGCGCCTGTACCACCGAAGCCAAAGAAACTGAAGAAACCTAAAGCTTCGAAGCCTGCCCCTGCACCAAAGGTTTCACGGGTGAAGCCTCTGGCCACTGCACCTCCTAAACACAGTGTGCAGTCTGAAGATCTGTCACGCATCTCTAAGCCCTCCAAAGTGAAGATGCCCATGTAACCCACCAGCCAAGCACTGACCCCTGCTGCTGTTCTGCGCAACGAGAATGACGCCATTGATTTGTCCAGCGACGATGACCTTGGCGATGACACTCTTCAGCAGTTGATCAAGAGCAAGCAAGAGGCAGAAATCTTCAATGACCTTCCTCTCTTTGATGTTGAAATCATAAACAACTTCATTGATGAGTGGTTTGACAGCCCAAATGTTAGCTTTGATGATCTTCAGCTTCCCATTGGCCTCAGCGTCGCCTCCCACGGAGCCATTGCTGCTGAGCTAGCTCTAGCTCAAAAAATTGTTGAGCTGAAGCATAAGATAGATTATGAAAAGGCTTCAAGAAGCATATGGCCAAGCTAAATGTTGAAGACATTCAGAACTTCCAGGTCATGATGCATGAGCTCAAGGAAGCATTCCGAACAAAACGTGAGGAAGCCAAAGGTTCTCGTGAGCGCATGAAGGATTTTGCTGCTAAATGTGTTCAAGGATACAATGAAGCTGAAAAGCGCAAGGCTTTGGGGCGACCAGGCATCGACCCCAGAATGGCGGCCAAGAAGAAGAAGAAGCCAGCTGTGGTAGAACCCGAAGCACCAAGGCATGAAGTACATCCAATTGTCTTCCCAACCAGTATGACAGGCTCGAAGCCTAAGGTCCCCACAGTGGCTTCAGAACTGAAGAAAACAAGGGCAGCTAAAGTTGAAGCCAGGAAACGCAAAACCAAGGCCACCACTGATGATGCTCCTCCAACCAAGAAGAGAGACCGGGCTGCTCCCATAGAGCCCCTTGAAGTCGAGCCAATCTCAGTGGCTCGTCCTGCGTCTGAACATCAAGAACGCCAAATGATAGTTCATGAGCCTGCTTCCACAGAGGCTCCTGAAGCTGAAGACAATCCAGCGGTTGACCCCACCGCAGCTGAAGACATTGGTCCTCACGACAATGTTGAAGATGATGAAGTCCTTCCTCAGATCGAGCACCAGTTGGTATCATCGCCTGTGCTCACGCACAGTGAACTCATCAGCATTGGTCGTTCTCTGACGCCAACTGCTCAGGATGCATCGTGGGCTGATCACCTATAACAACAAGACACCCCAAGTTCTCCCCAACCACAAGTCACCTCATCCGTGCAAGATGACAATGACTTTGAGGCCTAGCAAACTCCATCTCCGCAACTGTCGCCAACATTACGCAGGCTTCGCAAAGGACCAAGGCCCCAAGTCACTTCCACTATGCATGTTTCTGAGTCTGAAGCCAAAATGGCTGAAGATATTCCGGCTGCATCAGCCGATGAAGAAGAGGAACCAAGAGTTGAAGTAGAAAGAGTTGCTACACCCCCGTCCCACCAAGATGTTGTTCTCGAGGAGAACGTGTCTGACCCTCCAGCTCCTGAAGTGGAGGTTAACAATCCTGAGGCGGCCACCAACATCAACACTGAAGCCAATGACGTTGTCATGGCTGAAGCTAATTTGGCGGCTGAAGCTACTGCGGTGCCAGAAGTGCAAGCACCTGAAGCCACTACAGCGCCCGAAGCCAATACCGAAGCACCTGAATCCAATGTGGCCCCTGAAGCCCATATCTTCGACAATGTCAATGCTCCTGTACCCCCTCCAAGACCTCATACAATTGAGCTGGCATTTGATCGTGGTCAACCTGTTATGGTCCGATGGCCCATTCTGGTTCCTCCACCTGCTACGTGTCCACAATTTGACTATCATGTCGAGCACATACCTCCCGTCCAGAAGCCCTAGCCAAGACTTCCACGATTCCCAGGCACTACAACTTCACCTGGGGTCTTCAATGTGAATGGCTTCGTCGCACACAACACCTTCTTCAACAGCGCCAAGAACGCTTACACCAAACCTCGCATTTCATCAGATTGGTTCTGGAGCTATCAGCAGCGCAACTACTATTCCTGCGTCTTATACAATCAAGGATGCATATTTCCACATATGCGTCTCGACACTGAAGCTATAGCTGGCATGCCCTGCGTTGAAGAAGCGTTGGATTGCTTCAGAGACGCTGGACTCCTGCAGTTTGTCACAGATAAGGAACACTGGAATGAAGAGCTTCTGCTATAGTTCTATGCAACTTTTCAAATTCGAGGCTACAACAGGGATCCAAAGACTTGGGTCCTTGAGTGGATGACAGGCAATGTCCATCATGAAGCCAAAGCTCTTGATATCATTGAGCTCACAGGCCTGCCCACTCCTGGTGAATACTATGAGCCAGGTTGCCAACAACACCAGAATGCTTTCGAGAGCATTTTTCAGAAGCCAGAACCCAACATGAGTCAAATGTTGAGCATGATGAAGCCTTTGCTTCACGACGCTGACTACCCATCTGAATTATTTGTTGAAGACCTAGAGTATCTGCCTCGCACCATTTATCATATCATCAGAAAAACTCTATGGCCTATCAAAGGACATTCTTCTGCAGCGAAGCTTGAAGGAGCAATGAAGACTTTGGTTTTCTACATCTTCAATGGCATCAGCTGCAATGCTCAAGACTTCTTCATTCGGCAGTTGGCTGCATCTGGCTCCGACATTTTTGGTCTTAAGTTCTATCCTCCATGGGTAATGCGTCTTATCAAGCTTCACTCTACCATCAACTATCAGCCGTCTGTGCGCAATCATCTTGTCTTCTTGCTAGAGGTTGATCTGTCTGTTGAAGCTATTTACCCAGAGCCTGCTAAGGATGCCATTTATCTTCACAATGTTGATCACCAAAGCTTCACCCAGCCCATTGAAGGAGTTCAAGCAGTCTCACGCGTTTATCCCTTGGCTGGCAACACACGTGCCCCTCGCGCTGAAACTGACGCCACTGGTAGCACCATTGCGCAAAGGCCTCGAAGGCGATCTCGTGTTCTCAATGACCGAGAGCTACTCATCGCGCTACACCAGAAACAGGACAAGCATCACGACTGGCTCAAACGTCAGATGCAAACCTCTTGGTGGTTGTCAACCGCATACGCAATCTTGCCACCAAGAATGCCTTTGTCACTCATGAAACCTGTCGGAGGTCGTGGAAGAGTTTGACTATGCTTAGTGCTGAAGCTGATCTGCAGGACGATGGCTTCACCGAGAGATTCAAGTTTGACTCAACTCCTCCACGGAATGCTCAGTTGCGTAGGACTCACTCACTTGAAGACTCTAACTATTCGTCCTCAGCTGCGACAGTGAATGCCAGAGTCATCGATGACCAAGATGATGCAACTTCACCTCCTCCAACTTCAGCACATGTCGACATTGCACCAAGTTCTTCTGCACCACCGGACCTCAACGACGACCCTGCTGCCTCACCTGCACCTCATGGGAACGAGTAGGCGCTCTTTGTCTTCGAACCTTTTTGGTCCTTACTGACAAAAGGGGGAGAAGCATATGAGTTGATAGTCTTCAAGAGGGTCCATATGGGTGGTTACTTTACCTTTTGCTACTTTTGCCAAGTGCTTACAACTCTTGCTTTTCGATACATTTGGTTCTTTGAGTTGTAACACTTAAACTCGATGGTCGTCTGCTACTTGTTTGCTACTCTGTGATGCGATGATAAATTCCGCATGTGCAATGATAACTTCCCCACTTAGGTCATTTTGCAGACGTCAATTTTTTATTATGCATGTCATTATCTTTGTTACATCAAATCATGCATGATGAATTGTCATCATAAGTTGAAGAGGATCTCCACAAGTACAACCTGCCATGTGCATTTGCATTCCAAGAGCAAATTACTTATATGTACATCTTCAGGGGGAGCCTCTGCCTCTTATGAAGACAATACCCTATCCTTTACAATTTCACATATTTTATTCCCCATTGAAAACTTCAACCAGTTTGCCATCAATCACAAAAAAGGGGGAGATTGTAAGTGCATCTAGTGCCACCCCTAGTTGGTTTTCGAGTATTGACGACAAACCTGGTTGAGGGACTAATGTGTTTGTGAGAATTGTAGGATAACACAGGTAGAAGTCCCTCATTGATTCGGTTTTCCTACCAGAGATGACCCCTAAAAATGTATGAAGACATTGAAGTCAAAGGTGGTATGTGAAGACATTCACATTTAAGACTATGACAAGAGAAGACATCGCGTGAAGACTATGGAGCTCGAAGACTTAGTTGTTTCGTTGTTCTTTTTCTTCTTTGTTGAGTCATAGGAACCACCGTACAGTTAAGTGGGGTCCAAGAGAACCAGTCAGAATGACTGAAGTGATGCTTAACCAAAATCCTATGTCTTCGAGCGAAGACAATGAGAGCAAATCTTATCCAGAGCTGGATAAGTCAGCTTTGCATGTAGCCCAAGTAAAGTTGTCGTGTGTGTTTGAAATCTGACAGTTGGAACACGTGTCAGTTCCTTAGTGACCCAGGGTCATTTCTAACAAATCAGGTTGGGTTGCCTAGTGGCTATAAATAGCCCACCCCCTACAACCATAAACGGTTGGTTGCTCAGAGTTAGTGTACGGCTTTTGTCATTTTAGAGCAACCCACCTCGAAGCCTTTGAGAGAGAATTCCTTGCGAGGACAAAGCCCTAAACACCCAGAGCCAAAGTGTGTTAGGCATCACTTAAGTCTTCCTGTCTGTGTGATCTGAAGACTTATTACACTTGAGGACTGTGAATCCTCCAGCCGGTTAGGCGTCGTGTTCTGAGCATCCAAGAGTTATTGTGGATCGCCGGTGAACGAAGTCTGTAAAGGTTTGGAAGTCTACCTTGAAGACTTACCAGAGTGATTGGGCGAGGACTGGGTGTCCTTAGCTCAAGGGGAATAAGGTGAAGACGCGGTCTTCTGAGTTGAATCTCAGCCTCCCTAACAAGACGTACAGTTTTCATAGCAACTGGAACTGGTCCAACAAATCATTGTCTTCAACGAGCCACTGGTTCCATCCTTGCCATCTCTTTACTTGCAGATTGATCCTTGTGAAGTCATTGCCTGTTTGCATTATCTATTTGTCTTCACTGTGTGACTGCTTGTTCTGATTGGCTTCATACTATCTTCCATCCTGATCTATACTGCCTAGCTGCTATTAGTCTTCGTGCTTTGATTTCATTGAATACTTGACTATGGCTTGCTTAGTGTAGTCTACCTTCCGCTGCATGGTAATAGGTTTACTTCTATCGTTTGTCTTCGAAACTTCCATGTTTTGAAGACTTTCATAAAAATCGCCTATTCACCCACCTCTAGTCGATCACTAGCACTTTCAGCAGGGGTGTCCCAACTTAGCCCATCACAAGCTCTCACGGTCAACGAAGGATATTCCTTCTCCCAGGAAGACCCGATCAGACTCGGAATCCTGGTTACAAGACATTTCGACAATGGTAAAACAAGAGCAGCAAAGCCACCCGAATGTGCCGACAAATCCCGATAGGAGATGCACATATCTCATTCTCGTGGCACACCGGATAAGCAATCCGTACAACTAAAACCAACCCTCTAGTTTGGACCAACACTCAGAGGAGCACTGGCCCGGGGGTTTAAAATAAAGATGACCCTTGAGTCTACAGAACCCTAGGGAAAAAAGGCTTAGGTGGCAAATGGTAAAACCAAGGTTGGGCCTTGCTGGAGGAGTTTTATTCAACGCGAACTTTCATGGGGTTCCCATTTTAACCCAATCACGTAAGGAACGCAAAATCAAGGAACATAACACCGGTATGACGAAACTAGAGCGGCAAGAGTGGAACAAAACACCAGGCATAAGGCCGAGCCTTCCACCCTTTACCAAGTATATAGGTGCATTAAAGTAAACAAGATATAATAATTATATCCAAAAAATAAACATGTTCCAACAAGGAACAAACTCCATCTTCACCTGCAACTAGCAACGCTATAAGAGGGGCTGAGCAAAGTGGTAACCTAGCCAAACAATGGTATGCTAGGAAAGGAGGGTTACACGCTTAACATGGCAATATGGGAGGCATGATAAGCAAGTGGTAGGTATCGCGGCATAGCAAAAGAGCGAGAAACTAGCAAGCAAAGATAGAAGTGATTTCGAGGATATGGTCATCTTGCCTGAAATCCCGTAAGGAAGAAGAACGAGTCCCTGAAGAATACAAACGAACATAGTCGAACGGATCCTCACAACTCCGGAACGGAACGGAACCGAAGCTAACGAGAGACGCAACCCGGAAAGAAGAAAACAAAATAGTAAACAACCATCACATAAACATGGCATGATGCACAAACAAGTATGATGCATGACCGGTTTAATGAGGCATGACATGGCAAAATGCACAAACAATCCTACAAATTAAGTGAAGCTCAATATGCAACTCCGTTGCATATTGAAGAAAACACCCTATTCAAGTTATTTAGTTTGATCTCGTTTAGGCTACCCAACAATATTAAATGTTGCTAAACATGGCAAGAGATGAAGCAAAAGTAAACTACATAATCTAAGCAATTTAAATGGGCCCGGAAACATCAAGCAACAATTTCGGTAAATCCCCATATGCATTTAGTAGTTTAATGCAAACCACAATTTTAAACATTCTTGATGTTGTTATCATGATGCGGATGACATGCGCAAGTTTATGCAATTTTTATTAAAAGTTGACATGAGCATATTATGAAGCATTTGTCACCGTGGTGGAAAGAAAGGTTGCCACGGCAACGAATCCAAAAATGATGCCATGGCAACATATCAGTTATCCGATAGCCCACGGGGATACCTGTGCAAAAGGAACTTGGTGTGAGTGTCACATGCAAGATGATGGGGTGCTCCCAGATACCGGGTTCCCACTTGTCGACAGCAAGGCAACGAGGAACTTGCAAAGAACAACTCGGACACTGTGCAACCACGAGCATCTCATACATCACTCAACATTCATTCACAGCCGTCGTCTTGGTGGTTATACCTTCAAAGCGTGCAATCGGGATGGTTGGGGTTTGGTGCAAGTATAGGAAGTAGACTTTCTCGGGGCGTTGAGGGAAGTTGACGTTCGTGTTCGGAAAGTGGTAGAGGTACGGGTCTTCGACAACGGTCATCGTACACACTCCGAGGTCGTCGGTAGAGGTTCTCGCGATCTCGGCGATGGTAGTGGTACATGTCATCGGTAGTCGAACTTAGCGATCCGAAGGGGTACTTGGTGAGCAACGATCGTCAAAGTACTTGTCGGTCCATGAAGTCGATCTCAGAGGTCTTGTCGGATCCACAGCGACGGTTGTTGTTCACTCGACGGCCTTCAGTGACAGTAGTCGTACACGGTTCATAGAAGTACTTAACGTCCACGGGGTCGACGGCAGGCGTTCTAGGCATCGGGCGTCCAGGTACTTGCCGGGCTTGAAGAACCGAAGGGGTACTTGTGGTGTCGACCTTGGCGACGGAAGTGGTACACATTGTGGGGTACTTGTCGAAAGGAATCCATAGAGGCGGTCTTGTGTCCCTGTGTTCAATGGTCTTGGCAATGACAGAAGGGGCAACATCACGTAGCATGCTTGGTGAGGGGCTATAAGTGAGAGGCCATGGCAGCGGCAAGGTTTGGCCGGGAAGATCCGGAGCAGGTGATAGCAGCACGACAATGCAGGTAACAGGGAGCTCGGGCAAGAGGCGTCGCGGGTGCCATGGCGCTGAGCGACGAGCTGTTGCTGCTCGATGCAAACAGAGGCAACTAGGGGAAGGAGTTGGAGGAGGACTGCGCTCCTATGGTTGAAGATGAACGGCGACAGCGCGACACTCCAGGAGGCAGCAGGGCGCGGGGACGGCAAGGGCATGGTCGTCGGGGCTCATCCACGGTGGTCCTAACCTCTGGAGCATAACAGAGCGGCGAGGAGGGGTTGTTGCCATTCATGGATGGACTTGGCACGGCGGCCGTAGATGTAAGGGCGACGCGAGGAGGGTGCTGCAGCGGGCGCAGGAGGATGGCTGGGGTGCGCGAGGGAGGAGGCGAACGGGCGTGGGTAAGGCAGGGGCGTGAGGGGAGAGGGGATCGGGTGCTGAGGTCATCGGGTGCAGGCGCTCGAGCAGAGCAGCAAGGGAACGAGAGGGAGATGGAGATGGGATCAGGGAAGAGAGCGGCGCTGAGGGGAAGAGAGAGGGTGAGGGTTAGGGTTGCGTGGCCTGGGAGGCCTCAGGGAGGTTGGCCCGGTCAGGCAGGCCTAGGCCCAAGAGGCCGGTGGGTGTGGGCTCTCTCTCCCTCCCTTTACTCTATTCAAAAACAGCAGAAAAAGAGGAAGAAAAGGGAAGAAAAGAAACGAGTTGAGAAAGAGTTTGGGCACGGGGATAAATTTCCTGGACTCGCAAAAATGCGCATGTTCCAAGAAAAATGGAGTGGGCATTTTTGAAAGTTTAAATTCAAACTCATTTGATTTAAAATCAAATGGTTTGAATAGGATGTGAGGGTTAGGAAGGTCCAAAAATGTACGGATTTTTGGTGGAGCTCCGGAAAATGGAGAAAGGATAAATAGCAAAGTTAGAGGCCAAGAGTGGTGATAACAAAGGCATTGGGATTTTGCAAGTGTGTTATGGTGAAATTCAAATTAAAGAAATATTATCCGGAGGATATGTTATAAAGATAAGTCACCCTTCCCTTGATTTAAATAGATCAAAGATCTATGCATTTTATTTAGTTGAGTTAAAAAATGAGATGATGACATGATGCAATGATGAATGCAACAAACCAACAACTCACACGACGAAACTCGGAAAAACATGGAAGGCGTCTGCAGCTCTGGTCTTGGGGCGTCACAGGTAGCCTCGTCACCTTCAGGTGGTTGTGTCTGTTCAATCATTTGTTCCATAGCTTCTTGATAGTTTGAACTTGTAGATTAGTGTACTAGATAAGTTACTAATGAGACAAAAACAAGCAACGTAGGTTACACGTTTATACATAACTTATTTTTGTGAACTACTGTTATACATTAGCATGTATTGTAGTGCCAACTACATAATAAAATCACTTTCGGAACATATGTCCATGTAGCATGCCTACTGTATTGTCTATTTCCTCACATTCGTTGACATCTAAGGATAAAGAGACATGGTTTAAAGTAGGATGACCATAGTATGATAACATTCATATCATGGGCAAACAAATATAAAACAAACAGGCTATTTTATCACTGTGTGCGCACGTGAATATAACAACTAGACTACAGATCAAGACCAAAAGAATATCCTTCATCTCTTTATAACCATGTAAGGTGAAATGATACGTTAAGACAGTTGTGTATAAAAGTGAATAGAGCAACTAACATTGGCAGCAAACCAAGTAATTAAATGAAAACATCACAGTACCAATCAATTCAAAGGTAGGAGGATTAAGGACTTACAACAGCGGCTTGAACTGGTGTGCTCATGCCCTTCGTCTTGCTGGTGTGGGAATCCTTGAAGATTTGCACTACATGCGGTTCAGTTTCTTTTTGGTCCGCATAGGCATTCCTCTGTATTTGGAACAAGTCAATATAGATATGATAATATGGCACAGAAAAAAGAAGGAAGTTGCAGCTATTTACAAGAGCCTCGCAGTGTGCAATATAGCTACAAGATCTTGTTGTCTATTGGAATTTCACTTTAGAACGGTTGGTCTTGTTCTTAAAACAGTTAGCCTAGAAGAAGATACACTTGTAAGGCACATACATAAATACAAGTTCAATATGTGTCCTGATCAAATACATATAGCCTACCTGATACTTTAGATCATACCAGTGTTTAACAAGGGCTGTCCAGTCTTCATTTGTAATATATTCCACTGGAGATGTTTGGGCCATTTCATTGTTAGCCTTGCCTTCAAAGTGAGATTTTCTAAGGTGGTACCGATACTTTCGCAGTGCAGACTGAAAAACATGAGCACCACTATAGATCATCCGAAAAGGAAACATAGTAACGGCCAAGGTCTTCGCTGAACTCCCACTTGAGCTTGGTGGCAACACCTGCATCGGTATCATTGGCACTTGCAATTGTGTTTCTAGTATACTGTGAGCCACGGGAACTCAACAATTCCCTTATGCACAGTGTCAAGACTATCAAAGCTTAAAGGTAAGGTATGGATATAAGGTGGAGTTGCATCAAGCACTAAGCATTATATGGTGGCTAGCTTACGTATACCAGAATAAGATGAGAAACTACGCAACGGTCGTAATCTAGTAATGATCAAGAAGTGATCCTGAACTACTTATGTTCAATCATAACCCCACCATGTTCTCTTCCCGAACATCGTCGAAAAGAGACCATCATAGTTACACACCCAGTTGGTGTATTTTAAAGAGTTTGGTTTCAAGTTCACTACATCCGGATATTAAAAACTTCCATCTTCCACATAACCGCGGGCATGGCTCTCAACAGTTTAAGCCCTGCAAGGGTGTCCCAACTTAGCCCATGACAAGCTCATGATCCGTGGAGACAATCCTCCATCGCGGGACCGTCCGATCAGAATCGGAATCCTAGTGCACAACACATTTTGACAATGGTAAAACAAAACCAGCAAGACCTCCCGACGTGCCGACACCCTGATAGTAGCTGCGCGTATCTCGTCTTAGGCCACGTCCGGATGAGCACAGTGTACAGCGACTGAGACCTGAGTTGCCCCAGGGGAAGCCGCACACGACTCTAGTTTGGACCAACACTCATGAGGAGCATTGGCCCAGGTTGTTGATAAAGTATCCTTGGGTTAATTACTCCCTATGCAGATTTTAGTTGTTATTAGGCAAATGGTATAACCAATGTTGGGCCTTGCTGGAAGAGTTTTATTCAAAGCAAACTGTCAAGAGGGGCCCATAAACCATCACCGTGTTAGGGACACAAAATTCAAGTAACATAACACCAACATGACGGAAACTAAGGTGGAAAGAGTGGAACAAAACAACGAGCAAAAGGCCAAGCCTTCCACCCTTTACCAAGTATATAAGTGCATTAATTAAATAAGAGATATTGTAATATCCCAACATATCCATGTTCCAACATGGAACAACCTGCAACTAGCTACGCTATAAGAGGGGCTGAGCAAAAGCGGTAACATAGCCAAACAACAGTTTGCTAGGAGGGTGGGTTAGAGGCTTGATAAACAAGTGGTAGGTAGCGTGACATAGCCATAGAACGGACAACTAGCAAGCAGATGTAGAAGTGATATCTGGGGTAATGATCATCTTGCCTCCAATGTTGTTAGAGGTGTCGAAAGCTTGCTCCTCGTGAACGTACTCGACAGGGTCCTCGAACACGAACTCGTCTCCCGGCTCTACACAAGGCGAGAACACAAGAAAGGGAACAACAATCAATCACTGTGCAATGCACAAGCAACATGATGCAGGACATGGCATGGAATGCAAGATATGATGTTTTCAGCGTCCTGGGAATGAGGGTACCCAGACTTGCCTGCCTGCAGCCCAGGGCGTGGCTCCACCAGTGGCCTGGTACGGCCCATCTTCATCAAAAAATACTCAAGACCCTCGCAAGGCGGACGACACAAGACCTTCTCAGGGGCAGCCTCACTAGGATTGCTCGCGAGGAGCGGAGAGATCAAGGCTAGGGGCACCTCGTGAGGTTTCCGTGACATGAGCCATGACGACCAAGGCCAGGCGGGCACCAGGCAAGTGCCAGCGCGTAGAGTACTGGTTGCCTCTTTGGTGCTAAAGAGGAAGGCACGGGTGAGGAGTCCCGAGGCATCAGGCAAAGGTTTCCATATCGGTGCAACAAGACCAAGACCAGTAGGACGACAGGACAGAGGTCATCGTGGAGCCCACGATGGCCTCAAGCATTTGGTAGGAGAAGACCACCATTTGTCAGGATAACTTGTACTAGTTGTCCCCCTTCAATTTGGCTGTGGTGGGATCCTTCCCGCCTAATATTTGGGAAGAGGACCCGAGCCTATAGAAATAGGACTAGCCACCACCTTAGGAGAGGGGACTCATCTTGGACTGGATCCATTCCACCAAGGCAAGCACACAAGCTCATCGAGCTCAAAAACACCTCTCCTCGGGATGTTGTTCTTCCCTTGTACTTGTTCATCCCCAGCACACAAGGCAATCCACCACACCACACTAAAGTAGGGTATTATAACGCAACGGTGGCCCGAACCAGTATAAACTCTTATGTCTCTTGTTCCTCGGGTTCGGCGTGCTATGCTTTTAGATCGTGGTGAGAGCATGAGCTAGGAGGAGAGAGATCTTCGTGTGCACCCCAGAGATTGTGGCTAGTCCTATTTATAGAGGCCCTGGTCCTCTTCCCATATGTTAGGTGGGAAGGGATCCCACAACGGCCAATTTGAAGGGGGGTAACTAGTACAAGCTATCCTGACAAAAGGAGGTCTTCGCCTGCCAAAGGCTCTGGTGGTGACACCGTCCTGGGCTCCATGGCGACCTCCGTCCTGCCGTCCTGCTGGTCTTGGTCTTGTTGCACCGATATGGAGACCTTTGCATGATGCCTCAGGACTCCTCGCCTGCGCCTGCCCCTTTAGCACTGAAAGTGCAACTATCCCTAGGTGGTTTTGGTAATTCATAACAACATATAGCTCATTGAGCTAATGCTATTCCAAGATGACTATTTCAGGAAAGCTCAATGATTGGCATGGCATGGATGTGAAAGTGGAACCCTCAAAATGCTAAGGACAAAGGATTGGCTCAAGCTCAAAAGCTCAAGACTCTTCATTTTATATTTTAGTGATCCAAGATCACATTGAGTCTTTAGGAAAAGCCAATACTATCAAGGAGGGATGAGGTGTTGCTTAATGAGCCTCTTGCTTCATGTGCTTAGTGATATGCTCCAAAACCCTCAACTACTTTCCCATATCCACATATGACCTAAACCCTAAGCCAAACTCGGTCATACTGATTCTTTCTATCCGACGCCACCGAGTTTCACTTGTCATAAGCCACTGCCAAACCCTAGCAATTCGGTTCTACCGATAGGGATCTCGGTCTCACCGAGATGGGATTGCAAACTCTCTGTTTCCCTTTCGTAACTTTTCGGTCTCACCGAAAGAGCGAATCGGTCCCACCGAGATTGCAATGTAAATTCAGTGTTTCCTTTTTGTAACTTTCCGGTCTCACCGAAAGAGCAAATCGGTCCCACCGAGTTTGCCTGACCAACTCTCTGGTTAGCTAATTACCAAATTCGGTCTCACCGAGTTTGTGTAATCGGTCTCACCGAGATTACGTTATGCCCAAACCCTAACCATATCGGTCCTACTGAGTTGCATGTCAGTCCCACCGAAAATCTCTAACGGTCACTTGGTTTACCTTTTCGGTCTGACCGAGTTTGTTGATTCGGTCCCACCGAGATTGGAAAACTATGTGTAACGGTTGGATTTTGTGTGGAGGCTATATATACCCCTCCACCTCCTCTTCATTCGTGGAGAGAGCCATCAGAACACATACACAATTCCAACTCATATGTTCTGAGAGAGAACCACCTACTCATGTGTTGAGACCAAGATATTCCATTCCTACTATATGAATCTTGATCTCTAGCCTTCCCCAAGTTGCTTTCCACTCAAATCTTCTTTCCACAAAATCCAAATCCTATGAGAGAGAGTTGAGTGTTGGGGAGACTATCATTTGAAGCACAAGAGCAAGGAGTTCATTACCTACACACCATTTGTTACTTCTTGGAGAGTGGTCTCTCCTAGATTGGCTAGGTGTCACTCGGGAGCCTCCGACAAGATTGTGGAGTTGAACCAAGAAGTTTGTAAGGGCAAGGAGATCGCCTACTTCGTGAAGATCTACCGCTAGTGAGGCAAGTCCTTCGTGGGGGATGGCCATGGTGGGATAGACAAGGTTGCTTCTTCGTGGACCCTTTGTGGGTGGTTGCTTCTTCGTGGACCCTTCGTGGGTGGAGCCCTCCTTGGACTCGCGCAACCGTTACCCTTTGTGGGTGGAGCCCTTCGTGGACTCGCGCAACCGTTACCCTTTGTGGGTTGAAGTCTCCATCATTATGGATGTAGGATAGCACCACCTATCCGAACCACGGGAAAAACATCCGTGTCTCCAATTGCGTTTGAATTCTACAAACCCTTCCCTTTACATTCTTGCAAGTTGCATGCTTTACTTTCCGCTGCCAATATACTCTTTGCATGCTTGCTTGAATCGTGTGATGATTGCTTGACTTGTCCTACAATAGCTAAAATCTGCCAAGAACTAAAATTGGGAAAAGGTTAAGTTTTTATTTGGTCAAGTAGTCTAATCACCCCCCCTCTAGACATACTTTCGATCCTACAAGTGGTATCAGAGCTTTGGTCTCCATTTGCTTTGATCTCCATAGCTTTTGGTGGTCATAGCCGTGGTTTCACAACCTAGGAGAGTATGGCGTCTAGCGAGGGAAATTATCACCGTAGAGGTCCTTACTTTGATGGTACTAATTTTGCTAGTTGGAAGCATAAAATGAAAATGCATATTCTTGGACATAACCCCGCCATTTGGGCTATTGTGTGTGTTGGTTTGCAAGGTGACTTCTTTGATGGGAAAGAACCAAACAGTGAAGCTACCATGGATGAGTTGAAGATGTTGCAATACAATGCTCAAGCTTGTGATATTCTCTTCAATGGATTGTGCCCCGAAGAATTCAACAAAATCAGCCATCTTGAGAATGCAAAGGAAATTTGGGACACTTTGATTGATATGCACGAAGGTACCGACTCCGTCAAGGAATCCAAGTTGGATGTGCTTCAAAGTCAACTTGACAAGTTCAAAATGAAGGATGGTGAAGGTGTCACTGAAATTTACTCTAGGCTTACTCTCATCACAAATGAGGTTGTCGGCTTAGGAAGTGAAGAGATGACCGATAGATTCATCACCAAGAAGATTCTAAGAGCCTTGCATGGAAAATATGATATCGTGTGCACATTGATCCAAATGATGCCAATTACAAAGATCTCAAGCCAACGGAGGTGATTGGAAGAGTTGTTGCTCATGAGATGTCACTTAAGGACAAAGAGGAACTTCACAACAAATCAAGTGGTGCCTACAAAGCCTCATGTGAAGCCCCTACATCATCAAGTGAGAAACAAAACTTCAATGAGGAATTGAGCTTAATGGTGAAGAACTTCAACAAGTTCTACAGGAATAGAAGAAAAGATAGAAGCTTCAAGTCAAGGTCCTACAATGACAAAAGATCTTCTAGTCGAGAGCGAAACTGCTACAGTTGTGGAAGACCCGGACACTATTCCAATGAGTGTACGGCTCCCTACAAGAGAAGAGAAGATTCTCCAAAAAGAAGAAGCAAAGAATCACCACCAAGAGAGAGAAGGAGTAGAGATGATCGTTATGAACGAAGATACTCACGGAGAAGCAAGGATTCGGAAAGGAAGGAAAAATCATCAAGGAGCTACACAAAACGAAGACATCAAGCTCATGTTGGTGAATGGGTATCCGGTTCCGACTCCAACAGCCACTCCGAGAGAAGTTATCACTCCGACTCCGAAGATACTCAAGATGAAGGTGTTGCCGGTCTAGCACTTGTGTCAACCAACTCCTACGACATATTTGACTCACCAAATGAAGGAATTGGAAGATGCTTCATGGCCAAAGGTCCTAAGGTAACACACCCCGAGTATGTTGATTTCAATAGTGATGAAGATGACTTGTTAGATGATGATTTGCTTGTTGACAACTCTAGTGATTAATACTATGATGTAACATCAATTAATCATGCTAATCAAGATAAAACGAATGGCAATGATAAGGAGAAGATTGAGGCTCTAACTAAAGAACTAAACACTCTTAAGTTAGCTCATGAAACTATCTTCGAAGATCATCGAGAACTTTTAAGAGCTCATGAGAAATTACGCTTTGAAAAGCTCAATCTTGAGCAAGAGCATGAGTTCTTAAAAGCAATCAATGATGATCTCCGCAAGAAAAGTTCTTCTTACATTGCCAAGCGTTTACTCTTATCCACTTACATGCCTCAAGTCAAGTCTAGTAACAAGAACAAGAAAGATTCTTCCTCTAGTAGTAACAATGATCATGCTAAATCCAATATTGTTGCTTCTAGTAGTTCTCTTGATTCCACTAATGATTCTCTTAGCCAAGTTACACTTGAGCAAGAAAATAGCTTATTGAAGGGAATTATAGAGAAAGGAGTGTACAAAAGCCTTGCCGAGAGTAAGCAATTCGAGGAAATTGTGCGCAAGCAAGGAATGCACCGGAAGAATCAAGGTGTTGGTTTTGAACGAAAGTTCAATGCCAATGGAGTTGAGTGGGAAGAAGATCAATACCCCAAGACAAAGTTTGGTCCTCAACAAGAGAAGTATGATACTTCTTTCAAGGGGACACAAGCTCAAGATGATCTTCCACCACAAGACTACAAGCAAAAAGGCAAGGACAAGCTTCAAGAGGAAATTGATGCATTTGAAGAAGCTCCTAAGACCTTAGTCAAGTGGATTCCCAAGACTGCTTCAAGTTCCACTTCATCAAGTATGACTACAACTCCAAGGATTCCCATCAAGATGATGTGGATCCAAAAGAAGAAGAACTAGAGAGTTCTTGAGGGTGACTCCGCCAACATACTTCACTCTTATCATTTTGGCAAGAACAAGTGCAATCAACTTCCACATCTTGCACTAGTTCAAGGAGTCACAAACCCTCTTGTTGGTAAGACAAGGGACAAGGTAACCTAAAAGTTCTCATGGACATCATCTTGTGTGTGCATCACTCTATGTCTATGGATATCCTTGTTTGTTCCTTGTGGGACTAACCCATGTAGGTATTGAAAGTGCAATTCACTCAAATGGATAGCTCCAAGTGATCTACATCAACATTGAGCATCCACATCTTCAACATCTACATGAAGTCATCATCGACAAAACCCGAGGTTAGTTCATCCCTCTAAGGGGGGATATCACATCTAGGGGGAGCTTTACTCTAAGACTTGAGCTAAAGCAACCCTAAAGATGTGAACACAACAATGCTTTATGTAAAAGTGGTAACCCCACTTGAGCTTAAACGATGAGTATGACCTATGATCAAGTGTTTTCACTTGACTCCTAAGTCAATATACTCATATATAGATGACCTTGTCATCGCAAATTGCTTGATAGATGCTAGAATTGGTTGTGCATGCCTTGTCACATATTTCATTTGCCATCTTATTGTATGAGCATGCTGGTTGCATATTTTACTCATTCGAGGACATCCACTTGTTGTTTTGATTGTTTGGTTTTATTTCCTTTTGCCAAGTGGATGGACAAGAATGCCTAAGAACCTCCTCTAGCTATTTATGCTTTTCTCGTCTCAAACTCTATTCATGCTACATCACAAAATTTGATCAAGTCAGATTCGAACCACTCTGTGTGAGGAGCGCTCGGAGTCCCTGATTTGTCATAGACTTAAACTTCCAAAACCTCTTTATGATTCTCGGTCTGACCGATACCCCACTTTCGGTCCTTCCGAGATCATTAAGTTGATCTAGGTTTTCGATCTCGGTGCAACCGATTTGAACCTTTTGGTCACACCGAGTTTCAGTAACTGCTTGCAGTTATGAGTCTTGGTGCCACCGAGTTGTTCCACTCGGTCACACCGACAGGGTCGGGCTATATATAGTCACGGGCAAAAATTTGGAAATTTCTCCGAACCCCTTCGCCCGCGTGATAGCCTGCTCTGCCAACGTGGTCACCGGATCGTCTCCTCTCCGCCAGCCGCCTCCAGTCGCTGGTCTCTATTGCCGTCAACGGAATTCTACCCCGCCGTTGCCGCCGTAGCGAGTCTCCGCCGAACTAGGGTATGGACTCGATCTTTGTGCTATTCTCCAATCCGATTCTTAGCACATTGTGATCATCATGATTCTTGCCACGATTGAAACACTCCTATCTAGTCAATGCGCTCGTAGATTAGGTTTGATTCGAACATTTTAGGGTTAGGTTTCCGCCGAAACCATCTCGGACCCACCGAGTTGAAAAACTCGGTCCCACCGATTTGGCTTATGCCATTGCACAAGTGAGACTCGGTCTGACCGAGAATTACTTATCGGTGTGACCGATTTTGGAACTTTGTGAAACCCTAGCAGTCTCGGTGCCACCAAACTGTGACTCGGTCTGACCGAGTTCACTAGTTTAGGTGCCAAAACTGCTTCGGTATCACCGAGTTTAAAAATTGGTAGATCCGAGATGATTTCAGTGGGAAACTAAAACTAAGTTTTTGGATCATTATTTTGCAAAAATCTCTGCATTTTGTGATGCTCATCCACTCTACCTCATCCATAAACTATTCACAGGGTCAGCAGACAGCTTGTTCGTCATGTCAGATCAAAGTGACAGCCAGAATGTGTCAGAACAGCAAGTGCAGATGAGTGAGGGCACTAGTCCCTCAAGTTCTTCAGATGATGGCAGCAGGAGTACCCCAAGCAATCTGCCAAAAGCTGCCACCAGACAAAGGAGGAAGAGAACCTCAGACTCAGAGGATGAAGACTATGTGGAAGAAGAGGAAGCAACTTCCAAGAGAGTTGAGCCAGCTCAAGGCACAAAGCCAGGGATGAAAATCAAAAGGCCAGCAGGCAGGCAGCCTATGCCAAAGGCCAGAGCTTCAACCAAGATTCCTAAGAAGTCCACTCCCATAGAGCCAGTTGCTGCTGAAGGCAAGAAACGGAAGGAAAGGGTCAAGAAGACCGTAGCCAGAGTGCTTGGAAAGGCTTCCATCATGGAAGAGGAAGAGGAAGAAGAGGTTGCTGCACCAGCACCTAAGGCACCTAAGCTTATGGGTGATGCTATCAGGATAGGGGCTGCTGCATCTAAGCCCAAAGAAGCACCCAAAGCTGCCTCCAAGCCCAAGTCTGCGCCAAAGAGAAATACAAGAAGCATCCCAGCTACTGAGAAGAACAAGGCCCCAGTGCCTGAAGCTGCAGAAGAAGAGGAAGAGAACGTTCTGAGAAAGCTCAAGCCCAAGATCCCAGACCACAACGATGCTCATCCTGTGGCTGAGGATATGAAACTCAGGAGAGATTCACGGCTCAAGAAGTGGAGAGAAGCAGATCCGTATGCTTCAAGGAGGAGAACTGCTGTGGATTACAGATTTCACACCAAGGAACAGCAGGACTTCTATGAGACAGTTTTGCTTGACAAGAAGCCAATAGTCTGTGACATGAGATGGGTCGATTGGCAGTACATCAAGGACAACGAAGAGCACTACCCTGGAGTGTATGACAGCTTCAATGCTTGTGGGGTAGCAGATTTTGTTGGGCAGAAGCTCACAAAGTGGAACGAGGAGCTTATCATGCAGTTCTACTCCACAGCACACTTCTATCCAGATGGTAGGATCACATGGATGTCTGAAGGTACGAGGTACCAATCTACTGTTGCTGAGTGGGCACAGCTCATAAATGCCCCAGAGGAGCATGAGGATGACTTAGATATCTATTCCAAGAAGAAGATGGATCATAACTCTATGTCCAACATGTACAAGGAGATTCCAAATGAAGCACTTGACACTTTCAAGTTTGGCTCAGTACACTATCTTCTGTCAGGGCTGCCAACAATTAATTGGATACTAAGGCACACCTTGTTTCCCAAGTCAGGTGATCACAAGATGATCAGAGGCCACGCGATCAACTTGCTACATATCTTTGATGTGCCATAGAAGTTCAAGGTGATGAGCCTCATGGTAGAGACAATCAAGAGGACAGTGGCAGACCAGAAGAGGAGTTGTGGATATGCCCCACAAATTCAGGAGCTCATTAACTCCAAGATGGGCACGGGCATATACTTATTGGACAAGGAACACCTGCCCATCCGTCCAGATTTTGAGGACAATCAAGTTGTGATGACTGAGAATGAACCATCATCTGCCCAAGCACAAGCAAAGAAGGAGAAGGCAAGGAAGGAGAAAGCTGCCAAGATGCCAACTCAAGAGGAGGCATCTGAGTACTTCTTGAAAACGAAACAAGAGTAGCTTGGTTACCTGATTGCATCCACCCTGCGGATTGAGAAAGGACTAGCCACCCTAACTCAGAACCAGGCAAGCCTAGAGAGAATCATGGAACAAAAGTTCTATGACTTGGATGTCAAGGTGACAGAGATTCAGACTACAGTGGAGCAGCTCCAGGATGACATGCAGGAGAGGAGAGGCAGGACTACAACTGATGCCTTTGCCAGAGTGCCACGAGGTCCGAGGTCGTCTGCAGTGCCAGTTGCTGACACCAGAGCCACCACTTCTGCACCAGCTACAGCCTCAGTTCCACCAGCTCCAGCATCTACTTCAGCTCCAACTCCAGCGTCTACTTCAGCGTCTACGAAAGCCTTCGTCCTTGGAGTGATCCAGACTCCACCACCACCTGAAGATCAAGCCTGAGCGTCGATCTAGCACTATGCATTTTCTAGGAACTTTTTGGTAACTTGTTGCCAAAGGGGGAGAAAAATGTATAGATCATAGGCTTCGAGAGAGAGTGTTTTTTTTCTATCTTGCTTTATTTGGTGGTTTTTCGAACTTTGTTTGCTTTTGAGTGCTTGAGATACTATGTCTTTGCTCGTGAGACATTGATGATCATGTGTTTGATCATAAGCTACACTTAATGTTTGCTTAATGCTATTATCTTATTTATCTTATGTGATCATTCACTATTCTTGGTGATGAGTGCATGTATTTCATTCTTATCATTTTAAGCGCTCCACCAAGATGTATGTGACATGGAAGAGTAACCCATGACTCTAACTCCTTGTGCATTTGCAGTCCAAAGCAAATTTTAAATATGCACAAATTTAGGGGGAGCTCTTACTTGTCACATACTTCTCAAAGCGACGATATATTTCATGCTTATTATCATTTGTCGAAGCTTTGATCTATATGTTTTCATCAATTACCAAAAAGGGGGAGATTGAAAGTGCAACTATCCCTAGGTGGTTTTGGTAATTCATAACAACATATAGCTCATTGAACTAATGCTATTCCAAGATGACTATTTCAGGAAAGCTCAATGATTGGCATGGCATGGATGTGAAAGTGGAACCCTCAAAATGCTAAGGACAGAGGATTGGCTCAAGCTCAGAAGCTCAAGACTCTTCATTTTATATTTTAGTGATCCAAGATCACATTGAGTCTTTAGGAAAAGCCAATACTATCAAGGAGGGATGAGGTGTTGCTTAATGAGCCTCTTGCTTCATGTGCTTAGTGATATGCTCCAACACCCTCAACTACTTTCCCATATCCACATATGACCTAAACCCTAAGCCAAACTCGGTCATACCGATTCTTTCTATCCGGCGCCACCGAGTTTCACTTGTCATAAGCCACTGCCAAACCCTAGCAATTCAGTTCTACCGATAGGGATCTCGGTCTCACCGAGATGGGATTGCAAACTCTTTGTTTCCCTTTCGTAACTTTTCGGTCTCACCGAAAGAGCGAATCGGTCCCACCGAGATTGCAATGTAAATTCAGTGTTTCCTTTTTGTAACTTTTCGGTCTCACCGAAAGAGCAAATCGGTCCCACCGAGTTTGCCTGACCAACTCTCTGGTTAGCTAATTACCAAATTCGGTCTCACCGAGTTTGTGTAATCGGTCTCACCGAGATTACGTTATGCCCAAACCCTAACCATATCGATCCTACCAAGTTGCATGTCAGTCCCACCGAAAATCTCTAACGGTCACTAGGTTTACCTTTTCGGTCCGACCGAGTTTGTTGATTCGGTCCCACCGAGATTGGAAAACTGTGTGTAACGGTTGGATTTTGTGTGGAGGCTATATATACCCCTCCACCTCCTCTTCATTCGTGGAGAGAGCCATCAGAACACATACACAATTCCAACTCATATGTTCTGAGAGAGAACCACCTACTCATGTGTTGAGACCAAGATATTCCATTCCTACTATATGAATCTTGATCTCTAGCCTTCCCCAAGTTGCTTTCCACTCAAATCTTCTTTCCACAAAATCCAAATCCTATGAGAGAGAGTTGAGTGTTGGGGAGACTATCATTTGAAGCACAAGAGCAAGGAGTTCATTACCTACACACCATTTGTTACTTCTTGGAGAGTGGTGTCTCCTAGATTGGCTAGGTGTCGCTTGGGAGCCTCCGACAAGATTGTGGAGTTGAACCAAGAAGTTTGTAAGGGCAAGGAGATCGCCTACTTCATAAAGATCTACCGCTAGTGAGGCAAGTCCTTCGTGGGCGATGGCCATGGTGGGATAGACAAGGTTGCTTCTTCGTGGACCCTTTGTGGGTGGTTGCTTCTTCGTGGACCTTTCATGGGTGGAGCCCTCCGTGGACTCGCGCAACCGTTACCCTTTGTGGGTGGAGCCCTCCGTGGACTCACGCAACCGTTACCCTTTGTGGGTTGAAGTCTCCATCAACGTGGATGTAGGATAGCACCACCTATCCGAACCACGGGAAAAACATCCGTGTCTTCAATTGCGTTTGAATTCTCCAAACCCTTCCCTTTACATTCTTGCAAGTTGCATGCTTTACTTTCCGCTGCCAATATACTATTTGCATGCTTGCTTGAATTGTGTGATGATTGCTTGACTTGTCCTACAATAGCTAAAATCTGCCAAGAACTAAAATTGGGAAAAGGTTAAGTTTTTATTTGGTAAAGTAGTCTAATAACCCCCCTCTAGACATAATTTCGATCCTACAAGCACCAAAGAGGAAGCGAGGACACTGCGCACACTGGCGCCCGCCTAGTGCCTGCCTGGCCTTGGTCATCATGGCTTGCGTCACAGGAACCTCGCGAGGTGCCCCTCGCCTTCATCTCTCCGCCCCTCAAGAGCCAGCCTAGTGAGGCCGCCCCAAGGAGGTCTTGTGTCGTCTGTGTCACGAGGCTTGGCCCCTCGCCAGGGTCTTGAGTGTTTGCTGATGAAGATGGCCGTACAGGGCCGCTGGTGGAGCCATGCCATGGGTCGTAGGCAGGCATGTCTGGGGACCCCCGTTTCCAGAACATCGACAAAGGCCTATCCCAAGACCCATTCCCACGTTCGCGCATTGACCAGATCGTCGACTCCATCGCCGAGTGTGACCTGCTGCGTTTCCAAGACGCATTCTCGGGCTACCACCAGATCAAGATGGCAGTGGAGGATGTGGAGAAGACAACCTTCCTGACCCCGTGCGGGGTGTACTCCTACACCTGCATGCCGTTTGGACTGCGCAACACTGGGGCAACCTTCCAGTGGCTGATGCACATCGCCCTGGGTCAGCAGCTCGGGAGAAACGCTGAAGCCTACATTAATGACATCGTGGTAAAATCTAGGGAGGTGAGAACCCTGATTCAGGACCTGGAGGAGGCCTTCGCTAGCCTACGCCAGGTGGATTTGCGGCTCAATCCAGAGAAGTGCGTGTTCGGTGTCCCCTCCAGCAAGCAACTGGGTTTCCTCATGTCTCACAGGGGGATCGAGGCTAACCAGCTCGGGAGAAACGCTGAAGCCTACATCGACGACGTCGTGGTAAAATCTAGGGAGGTGAGAACCCTGATTTAGGACCTGGAGGAGGCCTTCGCTAGCCTGCGCCAGGTGGATTTGCGGCTCAATCCAGAGAAGTGTGTGTTTGGTGTCCCCTCCAGCAAGCAACTGGGTTTCCTCGTGTCTCACAGGGGGATCGAGGCTAACCCCGAGAAGGTCAAGGCAATAAAATACATGATCCCACCGCAAACTCTCAAGGAAATGCAGAAGCTTGCAGGCTGCGTGACCTCGCTGGGGTGCTTCATCTCCAAGCTGGGGGAGCGCACTCTGCCGTTCTTCAAGCTGAAGAAGAAGAAGGGCCCATTCGAATGGACCCCGGAGGCCGATCTGGCGTTCCAAGACCTCAAGAGATACTTGACCAGCCCACCAGTGATAGTCACGCCTCGCTCCCTCGAGCCCCTGGTGCTGTACCGAGCTGCCACGCCCACTCCGCCAGCGCAGCACTTGTGGCTGTACGGGAGGAGCGCTAGGCCAAGAGCCTGCCAAGCAACATTTCACCTTCAGTGGGTATGATGCGGCACCAAGGAAGCACTAGAATCCACGACGACATCATCTGATGATCAGGCCTTGCAAGACGGTGCTCTTGGGCCTAAGGAGGCCTGATGGGCGACCGGGCCCCTGAGGTCCCCCACCTCAGGAGGCACCACAACCTTCGGAGGACACTGGCTCCAACGACGCTCTTGCCCTCGTCGAGCATCGAGTATACTTTGTCAGCACTGCCCTACGGGACGCGAGAGCATGGTACCCTATGACTTAGAAGCTGTTAATCATGCTCCTGGTGGCCTCACGCAAGCTACTCCATTATTTCAAAGGCCGCCCAATCAAGGTCGTCTCAGCATACCCCCTAGAGAGGGTGCTCCGGAGCCCAATGCTGCTGGGATAGTCGTTGAATGGGACATTGAACTGCAAGCATTTCAGTTGGAGTTCAGCACGACCAGGGTTATCAAGGGAGCCGTGCTTGCTGACTTTGTTGCAGAATGGACCGACGCTCCGGAGCCCGAAGCGGGCGAGAGACGATCCCTCTCATCGGGGAATGAAGCACTGGATGGATGGCTTATGTACTTCGATGGCACTTTCGCACGAGAAGGCGCGGGGGCTGGCGCTGTGTTCATCTCGCCCACCCAAGACAAGCTATACTATGACGTGTAGCTCTGCTTCCAGTGGGGTGAGAAGGTCTCCAACAACTTCGCGGAATACGACGGGTTGATCTCCAGCCTCAAGGCCGCCGCAGCATTGGGGGTGAAGCGTCTCATCATCAAGGATGACTCGCAGCTCCTCTTCAAATTCTCCAACAAGGTGTACGAACCAAGGGACGAGCATATGGAGGCGTACCTCATGGAGGTGCGCAAGATGGAGAAGCAATTCCTAGGCCTGGAGCTACAGCATGTGCCACGCGGCAACAATAAGGAGGCCGATGAGATCGCCAAGAGGGCGTCAAGGCGTCTACCCCAAGAACCAGGTGTCTTCGAAGAGCGACTCTTCAAGCCTTCGGCGACCCCCGCGGCCGCGGAGACTACATCATCTCGAGAGGAACTCTCCCAGCCACCAGCCTCGGGAGCCGCCGCTTGCAGTCCAACCTCAGGAGCACGTCTGCTCTTGGCACTCGAGCCTCAGGAGGGGTGCTGGACCGAGGAGTTCAAGGCATATCTGGTGCATGGGACGCTGCCAGCGAAGGAGGAGGACGCGGAGCGTGTGGCCCGACGGGCTACGGCATACTGCATCCAGGACAGTGAGATGTACAGAAAATGACCAAATGATGTTTGCTTGCGATGCATCTCTAGGGAGTAGGGGAACGAGCTGCTGGCTGACATACACGGTGGAGACTAGGGCATCACTCATCGTCGCATACCCTAGTTGGCAAGGCGTTCCATAGCGGGTTCTACTGGCCCACGACACTCAACGACGCGACCGAGATGGTAAGGTCATGTGAGGCCTACCAGTTCCATGCCAAGCAAATCCACAAGCCGGCCCAGGGCCTCCAGACTATCCCGCTCTTGTGGCCATTCGTGGTCTGGGGGCTGTACATCCTGGGTCCGTTCCCGCAAGCGCCTGGGGGCTACCACTACCTCTACGTCGTCATCGACAAGTTCACCAAATGGCCAGAGGTGGAAGCTGTCTGCACCATCCCAGCCGGGTCAATAGTTAAGTTCATCAAGGGCCTCATGAGCCGGTTCGGGTTGTCCCTAACCGCATCATCACCGACAACGGCTCGCAGTTCACTAGCAATCTCTTCAAGACCTATTGTGCTAACCTTGGAACGCAGATTTGCTATGATTCGGTGGCACACCCAAGGAGCAATGGTCAAGATGAGCACGCCAACACCGAGTTCTTGAGAGGCCTCAAGATCCGGACCTTCAAGAAGCAGCTTGAAGCCTGCGGCAGGGGCTGGCACGACGAGCTCCAGTCTGTGCTGCGGTCCATTCGCACCACCGCCACCAAGCCAAAAGGCGAGACTCCGTTCTACCTCATCTACGAAGCATAAGCGGTTCTCCCCCGCGAGGTCAGGCATCGCTCCGCACGGGTCTTGGCGTATGATGAGACGCAATAGGATGCCATGCGGGGGGATGCACCTTGTGCTGGGGGAGGAACGCCGCCGTGAAGCCTCGCTCCGAGCGGCAAGATACCAGCAGTGCTACGACGGTACCACTGTTGCAGCGTCCCCTCCAGGACGCTCGAGGTGGGCGATCTCGTCCTTAGGCGGGTGCTCTCCAGGGAAGGGCTGCATAAGCTCTCACCCATTTGGGAGGGCCCGTTTAGGATTGCCAGCTTCTCCAGGCCTGGCGCCGCGCGCCTGGAGATGCAGGACAGGATCCCCATCCAGAACGCCTGGAACATCCTGCACCTCTGGAAGTTCTACCCATGAAGCAAGGCCCAGTGCGTGTGAAGGTCTCCGCTCGTGACACTCTTACGTAACAATGAGTGGGGCTGTACACGCCTCGGAGTCTCTGGAGTGCCGCCCTCAGGCCTCAGGGGCTCCCTCCCACATCCTAGTGCTAGCACTTAGCTCCGCGCTGGTGAGAAGACTAGACTAGGTGCCGGACGTGGCTTTTCATTTGCTTTCTGTAGTTGGCTAGCCCCTTTTCCTTTAATGAAATTTGGAGTTCTAGCATTTCTCGATGGTTGGCTTGAACCCCCTCTTCTCTCTGATTCTTCCCTCGATTCATTGTTTTTCGCCAGGGAGTGCGGCAGTTGCCTGATGCTCTCCCTCGCATGCCCCGCGAGGGGGGCTAGACAGGGCGTATGCGCGTGCGCACTCCCCTAGTCTCCGCAAGTCATTCTCGTATGAGCTTGTGATCGGCGCATCCCCTTTTAGTCCGTGCCCCACGGGTACCGTGAGGCGGTGCATTTGGCCATAACCAGCCCATACCTGAGGCCTCGCGCAAGAAGGGTTAAGGATTTCTTAATGAATTTTTGCAGCTTCACGATGTCACCCGAATCAACAGTGGGGAAGCCCCAACAGGTGCCCAGAGACGCGCGCCCTCATGAGGTCAAAGCTACCCTGGATACATCGAGCTAAGTTATCCCTCTACACCCGTATAAGACATAGGTCTCACAGCACAACCCCGGAGCAATAAATACACCACAAAAGCAACATATGCACCATGGTTCATTGCACGCCCTCGCAGGGCCCCATATTCATTTCTGACAATGCAGGGGAAAGGGAAGGAGAGGACAAGCAAAAGCGGCTCCTACGATGCGGCTGCTCATGAGGATCGGTGTGACGCCCCAAGGCTGGAGCTTCAGATTCTTTCGAGGGTTTCCGTTATTCTTTGTGTGATTTGTTTGGTTCGTTGCATTCATCATTGCATCATGTGCATTGCATCATGTCATCATGCCACCCGTTCTAAAGCTCAACTAAATAAGTTGCATGGATCTTCGGTCCATTTAAACCGAGGGAATTCATGTGGTGATTCTCTTTACAACATATACCCCAATATTAGGGAGCTATAAAATTATATTCCAATAATTTGGAATCACCCATAAACACACTTGCAAATATTCCCCATGTCTTTTCTACTTCATGTTTGACTTCAAAACCTTGCCCGCATCTCTCTTCCCTTTTGCCGAGATTCCTCCAAAAATTTCAACATTTTTGGACACTTCAAAAACCAAGTCCTAGTTCAAATCCATTTGAATTAAATTCAAACGAGTTTGAATTTAAACTTCCGGTCATGCCCACTTCCATTTTTTCCTAGTTCAAGCTCATTTTTGAGAGCCCGGGGACATTATCCGCATGCCAAAGTCCCTTCTCTAACCTTTTGCCTTTCTCTCTTTCCTTTCTTCCTATTTTTTTACTGTTTGGGTAAATAAGAGAGAGGGAGAAGAGAGCCCAGCAGCCCAGCCAGGCCTCTGGCCACTTCCTTCACTACCGAGCCGGCCTCTAAGGCCCAGCCACGCCCCGCTGTAAACCCTAGCCTCGATGCCCATCTCTCGCCATCTCCCTCTCGATCCCTCCTACTCGTTCCCACCGCCGCCAGAGGCACGCATCGCACCAGGGGCCTCGATCCCATCTCTCCCTTGCAGCCACTCCATCTCCCTCGATCCCACTCACCGTCTCCCCTCGAACCTCTTCCCCGATCCCATCCTCCAGCGCCGCCAGCCTCCCTGTCCCATCCTCCCGATCCGCTTCCCCGCATCGACGCCTAGCCGCCGCTGGACTTCGCTTCGTCTGCGCCTCCCCAAGCCGCGCCCGTCGCCCGGCATGGTGTCACATCCCTAGCTTCTGGCATTGCACTAGGGTAACTTCATGTGTGCATCATGTTTAAACTTTGAAAGAAACTAGAAATGGTGATTGCCTAAACCCTAGCATTAAAGGAATTCACTAGGTTCAACCAAAATATTTCCAGTAAATCCAAATGGCTTTAAAAAATGTTCATCATTCTTGGAAAAAGCTGGAAATAGTAACCAGAGGTGATGCACATTTTTGCATGACATATTTGGGCTCTGGATTAAATCATATGTTATTTGAATTTGTGCATTTAAATGCTAGTAAATATTTTAAATGCCCAAGTAATCCTAAACTGAAATGTTCCATGTTGGGTATATACTATATAGTGGGCATGTTCAGTTTGGTGATTTTTGAAAGGGTCTAGGTATTTTTAGAAAAGCCACAAAGATTATAGAAAAATAGAAAAGAAAAATAAAGAGAGAGAGAGAGAGAAACCCACCTGGGCCTCACCTGTGCTGGCCCAGCCCACCTGGCTTGTGCCAGTCGTCACCCACCTCTGCCAGTAGGCAGAGGCGTGTCGCCGGCGCGCGCACCCGCGGCCACCTCCTGCTGCCTCCCTGCCGTCTCCCCATCACCCTGGCGTTGCCACACACCCCCCGAGACCCCTCTCTCCTCCCCATCACTTGCTGCTCTCTCTCCCCTCCCCCGTCTTGCTCTCTTCCCCACCACCGAACATGCCCGCCGCCGCCGCTCGCTGCCACGGTGTCCACCGGCCACCCCTCGACCCCTCTCCGTCTCCGGGAGCTCCGTCATTGTCTACTACATCTCCTCGACTACGGAAGCAAGCCCGGATGCCCGGAAGCGTCGCCATCAAGCTCGTCCCCGCCACCTCTGCCCGGAGATCACCGCTGCCGTTCCGTCGTCACCAAACCATACCCGAGCCCAATTAGCGTCTCATCCGACTCCTCGTGAGCTCCTCTTCCTCTCCCCTCACTCCGTGCACTCAATTTCGTTCCCTAGCTAGCTGCCCCACCGGACCCGAGAGCTCATCGCCGCCGTAGTTCCTCACCGCCGTGGCCAGGGCCACCCCAGCTTGCGCCCGAGCGCGTCACCGTGTTCGCTGCACTCCCAGGAGCCCGCAACACCCTTCGGTTTCCCCTCTAGTGCACCGTAGCGACGAATCCATCATCACCCGAGCTCCGTTCCAGCGAGCTCCGGTGCCCCCACGGCGACCCACCTACCTCCCTAGATGCGAGCAAGCCCGGGCTACGCCCCGATGCCCTTAGCCACCGCCCCCGTCGCCTTTAGAGCCAGTCCGGCGCGTTGCCGCCGCGGGTTTGGTCGCCGCTGGCCAACTCCGGCGACAGCCGACGTGGCGGGGTCATTAGTGCTAATCCCCGCCAGCTGGACCGCACCTAGTCACTGACAGCGGGCCCTGCAGTGGGTCAAAGCCCAGTGAGCGCTGGGTTTAACCCGGGGTTGACCTCTGTTTGACCCTTGAGTCACAGACATGCGGGCCTCGCCCAGCTAACCAGTTAGTTAGAGCTAAACTTAATTAAGTTAGTTTAGTTAGTCACTGACCAGTGGGCCCAGTGTTGTTTAGTTAGGTTAGTTAACCCAAATAGTTAACTGTGAGACTGACTAGTGGGGCCCAGCCGTCAGGTTTGACCTGGCCAGCCACATTTGACCTGATGACATCACCCTTACATCATGCTGACGCAGTAAAACCTTTTCTGGATTTTAAATAAATCTAAATGATTTATTTATTTCAGAAAATGCCTAAAACTTCTAAAAATCAAAGAAAATAATCTATAACTCAGAATGAAATAAATTATATATGAAAAATTATCAAAAAAATTCAAGGAATCCATCTGTACCATTTTCATGCATGTTTGAGAAAGTTAACTTCACTGTTTAGGATGAAACATGATTAGGGCAAATTTCATAATAGGTTTGGAGTTGGAATTTGATATAGTTTTGAATTCCACTTCAATTTAAATGACTTTCTGTTGCATTAGCCCAAATCACAACATATTGCCATGTCATGATCATGCATCATATTGTTGCATTGCATTGATTGTATTCTTCCTTGTTTGCCGGTAATTGCCCCCTCTCAGTAGATGTTGTTTCCGATGACGTGATCGATGACACCGATGAAGAGCTATTCTATCTTCAAATGTGTCAGGCAAGCAAAACCCCCTTGTTCATTCTGATACAATCCCACTCTCTCGCTCCTGCTCTCTTTTACTGCATTAGGACAACAACGATTCAACTGTTACATGCTGCGGTAGTTGAACCCCTTTCCTCTGCATGACCTGTCATTGCCACAGTAAATAGATGAAACCCACTAGCATGAGTAGGAGTTGTTTGAGCCCTAATGTGCCTACTCATTCATGTTTGTTTGTCATGCCTGCTACTGCTTAGAGTTGAGTCAGGTCTGATTCATCGGGGATGAATCGGAGGTGTGTGAACATGTCCTACTGTGTGTGAGCTAAGTGTGTGAACACGATTTGGTAAAGGTAGCGGTGAGAGGCCATGTAGGAGTAGATGGTGGGTTGTCTCATTGAAACCGTTCTTAGGAACTGAGTTCTGTGTTTGTGATCCATGACCAGCTACTACCACGCATTGGGCCCGAAACCAATGGACCCTCTCGACTTATTAACTACCCTTGTCCTCTGTCCAGGAGTTGCAACTAGTTTCTGGTGTTTGTAGGATATGTGTTGGCGGCTGTGCGTAGCGCTGACCCTAGGGGTGGGCTATGATGCGGTAGATACACCATGGCACGGTGTACCGGGCGCACGTTTGGTGTCTCGGGAACCCTGCACACATCGTTTGGGGCTGTGAGCGAAACTCCGGCCGGATCTCCTCGCGGATGGAACCCGAATAGGCGATAAACCTGGACTAGAGACTTGTGTGGTTAGTCAGGTCGTGGCCGACTCCGTAACCAGGATTCCGCTTGAAGGTTGCCGAGATACACAACGTGTACATGGTGGTAAGTGGCGAGAGCGTGTGTGAAGAAGTACACCCCTGCAGGGTTATAAATGATCTATTCGAATAGCCGTGTCCATGGTAAAGGACTTCTGGGTTGCCTATAACAATTCATAGACAAGTGAAAGTGGATACTCTAAAACTCGCAAGATAAGTGTGAGTGCTATGGTTGGCCTTCTCGTAGGGAGACGGGAGCGGATCCATAGTGGTGTATTGAATGGTGAATATGTGGACTCGTGTGCGCCACCTCAAAAGAGTTGCTTGCAATCGTAGTTCAGGTTAGCCACTGAGTCAAAGCTGGCTTGCTGCAGTTAAACTCCACCACCCCCCCTTGTTGATACCGATGCATATGTAGCTAGTTCTAATGTAAGTCTTGTTGAGTACCTTTGTACTCACGTTTGCTTAATTTATGTTTTGTAGAGAGATTTCAGTCTCGCTAGTAGTTCCGCGTGGACTTCGACATTTAGCTTCATACCTCAGCTACGATCTTGTGCCCTCGGCAGGATCTGGTAGATAGTTAGGCTTCTCAGCCTTTTTCATTTATAGATGTCTGTACTCAGACATGTTAAAGCTTCCGCATGTGCTTTGGTTTGTATGCTCTGAATGTTGGGTCATGAGAACCATGTTTGTATTTCTGGCTCCTCGGAGCCTAATGAATAAATACTGAATCGTAGAGTTATGTTCTAATGCCATGTTGTATTTACACATATCGAGCATATTGTGTGTATGATTGAAATGCTTGGTATGTGTGGGATCCGACAATCTAGTTGTTTATCTTTGGCAGCCTCTCTTATGGGTAAATGTAGTCTTGTGCTTCCGTGAGCCATAGTAGCCCGCTACAGCCCGGTTCACCGGAGTCCTGCTAGCCCAGCACTACTGCTCAGGACACTTGACTGGCCGGCATGTGTTTCATTTCGTTCTTGTGTTTGTCCCTTCAGGGAAATGTCATGCGGTGACCTCCGGAGTCCTACCTAGCCTGCTACAGCCCGGGTTACCGGAGTCCTATTAGCCTAGTGCTACAGCCCGGATTCACACGCTGCTGACCGACATGTTCGAAGTTGATTCATGTATGCCTGTCCCCATGGGTTAGTGCCACTTTGGGTTCACGACTTGCCATGTCGGCCTGGGTTCTCTGTCATATGGATGCTAGCGACACTATCATATACGTGAGCCAAAAGGGAGCAAACGGTCCCGGGCCATGGTAAGGCGACACCCGTGGGAATACCGTGCGTGAGGCCGCAAAGTGATATGAGGTGTTACCAGCTAGATCGATGTGACTTGGAATCGGGGTCCTGACACATGGCCCGTGAGGCCATCAGCATCGCCATGCCCCTGTTGCCTCCCTTCCTTGGCGATCTCGACCTCCATGCCTCGCCGGCCTTCCTCAGCAAACGGCCGCCGCACCTCCGCCTAGCCCCCTCTGAACGCTGCCGGCTGAGCTCAAAGCTCCGCTGCTGCACCTCGTCGCCGGAGTTCTGCTTCTTCTACCTCGTTGCTCGTCCCGGCCGCGTAGACTACGTCCTTTGCTTTGACCCGCAGCGCCGTTCATGTCCTCACTGCTTCGTTGTGGGATGCAGCCTGCGCCAAGTCCCAGCGAGCCCTTGCTCCTTCCCTCACTGCCCGCAAGACCAAGGTATGACCGAGACCCCGTGAGCGTCAAGTTCTTCCACGAAGCCCGAACGACTATAGGCCGGGACGCCAAGTCCAACGACCACTGAACAGGGAACATCACCAAGTACCTCGGCGTGTTTTTTTGCCAAGTACCGCGACACTCAGATCCCTCGGATCAGTCAAGTTCATCTACGGAAACATGTATGCCCGTCGTCGAGACTACAAAGTACCTCTTCGCGAGTACCACTACCATCGCGTGGATCCGCCAAGACAGTGGAGTAAACGAACAAGTACCCCTACGTGCGAAGACGCCAAGACCGTTTCGGGATTCACCAAGTACCACTACGACCGGAGACGTCGACGTCCGACGCCTAAAACGATCATCGAACCGGAGATAACGCCAAGTACTAGGTCAACAAAAACCGCCAAGTTCGTCTTCCGCCATCTCCAAAATCGCTAAGTACCACGACGATACGAGAACAACTACCCTCGACCCTCGAAGCCTCCGTGGACGTCAAATCCCTCGCCGTGATCCCGAGCATCTACGGAAATTGTGCAACTAAGAACGTGAACGACTACCACCGCCAAGATCACAAGTACCTCTACCGTCGTCATGTACCCCTACTTCCACTACCGAACGTCCCGAGAATGTCTACTTCCCTTACACCGCATCGAACGTGAACCCCTCCGATAACGCACGCTTCGAAGGTATAACCTCGAGAAGATCGCCCATGAACTAATGCATGTGTGATGTATGAGATGCTCATGCTTGCTCCGTGCTCGAATTGTCGGTCCATGTTGCCCCTCTTTTGCCTTGTCACCGTCGTCGACCCATGGGAAGCCGGTAACCGGGATCACCCCACCATCTTTTGCACGCTCCCGTCACACTTCCTTTGCACCAATGTCTCCATGAGCTACCGGAACTGTTATGTTGCCGGGGCATCATTTTCGGAATTGTTGCCGTGGCACCCCCTTCATTTCTGCCACGATGACAAATGCCTTGCAGACTAAGGCATATCCTAGTGGTGGGAAGGGGCTGATGCCTTCCCACCCACCCAGGTTCAAGGCATGGTACTTGCAATTTGGGTTTGTTGCACCTTTTATACTGTAGGGGGTTCCCTTACAGTCTTTCTGTCAAAAAAATTGCATAAACTTGAACATGTCATCTGCATCATGTTTACAACATTAAGATGTTTAAAATTGTTGTTTGCTTTAAATTGCTAATGCACATGAGGATATACCGGAATTGTTGTTTGATGTTTCTGGCCTCATTTAAAATGCCTAACTATGTTTTCACTCATGTTTCACCTCTTGCCATGTTAACCAACCTTTAATATTGTTGAGTACCTAACCGGGAGTGAACTAAATAATTGATGTGGTGTTCCGTCAATATGCAACTCGTTGCATATTGAGCTCCACTTAATTTGTAGGATTGCTTGTGCACTTTGCCATGCCATGCCTCATTAAACCGGACATGCATCGTACTTGTTGTGCATCATGCCATGATTATGTGTTGGTTGTTTACTATGTTATTTGCTTCTTTTCCGGTGTTGCTTCTTCGGGTTAGTTCCGATAACGTTGCATTTGTGAGGATCCGTTCGACTACGTCCGTTTGTCTTCTTCATGGACTCGTTCTTCTTCCTTGCGGATCTCAGGCAAGATGACCATACCCTCGAAATCACTTCTATCTTTGCTTGCTAGTTGCTCGCTCTTTTTCTATGGCTATGCTGCGATACCTACCACTTGTTTATCATGCCTACCATAATGTTGAACCAAGCCTCTAACCCACCTTGTCCTAGCAAACCGTTGTTTGGCTACGTTACCGCTTTGCTCAGCCCCTCTTATAGCGTTGTTAGTTGCAGGTGAAGATGAAGTTTGTTCCGTGTTGGAACATGGAGATGTTGTTCCTTGTTGGAACATGTTTACTTGTTGGGATATCACAATATCTCTTATTTAATTAATGCATCTATATACTTGGTAAAGGGTGGAAGGCTCGGCCTTATGCCTGGTGTTTTGTTCCACTCTTGCCGCCCTAGTTTCCGTCATATCGGTGTTATGTTCCCGGATTTTGCGTTCCTTACGCGGTTGTGTTATAATGGGAACCCCTTGACAGTTCGCCTTGAATAAAACTCCTCCAGCAATGCCCAACATTGGTTTTACCATTCGCCACCTAGCCTTTTCTTTCCCTTGGGTTCTGCAGACTCAAGGGTCATCTTTATTTTAACCCCCCTGGGCCAGCGCTCCTCTGAGTGTTGGTCCGACCGAGTAGACTGCGGGGCCACCTCTGGGCAACCTGAGGGTTGGTTTTACTCGTAGGATGTCTCATCTAAGTGTGCCCTGAGAACGAGATATGTGCAGCTCCTATTGGGATTTGTCGGCACATTCGGGCGGTGTTGCTGGACTTGTTTACCATTGTCGAGGATGTCTTGTAACCGGGATTCCGAGCCTGATCGGGTCTTCCCGCTAGAAGGAATATCCTCCGTTGACCGTGAGAGCTTGTGATGGGCTAAGTTGGGACACCCCTGCAAGGTTTTGAACTTTCGAAAGCCGTGCCCGCGGTTATGGGCAGATGGGAATTTGTTAATGTCCGGTTGTAGAAAACATGAAGTTGACCTTAATTAAAATACATCAACCGCGTGTGTAACCGTGATGGTCTCTTTCCAGTGGAGTCCAGGAAGTGAACACGGTGTTGGAGTAATGCTTGACGTAGGTTGTTCTAGGATCACTTCTTGATCATAGTTTCTCGACCATGCTTTGCCTTCTCTTCTCGCTCTCATTTGCATATGTTAGCCACCATATATGCTAGTCGCTTGCTGCAGCTCCACCTCATACCTTTTACCCTTCCTATAAGCTTAAATAGTCTTGATCGCGAGGGTGTAAGATTGCTGAGTCCCCATGACTCACAGATACTTCCAAAACCAGCTTGCAGGTGTCGATGAGACCGTGCAGGTGACGCAACCAAGCTCAAGGAGGAGCTCGATGAAGATCTTGTCCTTTGTGTTGTTTCGTTCTAGTTGATCAATAGTGGAGCCCAGTTGGGGTCGATCGGGGATCTGTGTAGCATTTGGGGTAGTCTTCTTTTATTTTGGTTCCGTAGTCGGACCTTGTCTGTATCTGGTTGTTGTAATGCTTTATTCATGTAATTGTGTGAAGTGGTGATTGTAAGCCAACTATGTATCTCTTTCCCTTATGTATTACATGGGTTGTGTGAAGATTACCTCACTTGCGACATTGCTTTCAATGCGGTTATGCCTCTAAGTCATGCTTCGACACGTGGGATATATAGCCGCACCGAGGGCGTTTCAATCGGCCCATCGGACTCAGCCAGAGCCCTCCTCGCGCTTCACCGGGGCGCGACGACGGGATGACCTGCCACCGTCCTCGAAGCGAGCCTGACGGCTAGTCGTAGCCGCTGCTGCTGGAGCTTTCGCCGGAGGAGGAGCTGCTGTAGCTGGGCGAACAACGGCCGCCGCCGAGGGCAAGGTCACCCTCCTGTTCATCACGGCCATCGCCAAGGCCAAGCACCTCGCGACCATCATCGTCGTCTTCAAGGCAACATCCGGTGTGGCGACCGTCTTCCCCGAACACCCTCACAAAGAGGGTCACTGCACCGTAATACTTGAAGTGGAGGGTGCACCGACTACCCAGGCCGCGCGCGCAGGAGAACGTCTGCCAGCCACGGGCCAGGGCTACGTTGCCCGCAGCGGAGATCTCCACTGCGACCCATGAAGCCTTGCTGCAGCAGCCGTCGGCGAAGGAGTGCGGAACATGAAGCCAAGTGCCGGTCAGATTCTCTGACCACACGACAAACTCCGGCAGCACCTCCGCAGAGTGGAAGCACGGCCGGGGAGGCCGAGCGACCATGGTGTGACTCCCTTCATTGATAGGGCTGCCACGCCCTAGGCGTCACCCAGCACGCGAAGAGGCACCGCCACTACCGCTAGCAACATTGCCGGGCCCTGGGAAATTCACCCACGTCCACAAAGGGGCCGCAGTAGGGGTCGCGGCGTTCTTGCGGGGGCGACCATGCCGCCTCTTAGGCGGTGGCGATCCAGTCCCCTCCTGGCGAGCTTTCCCCTTCTTGGTGGCTGAGAACCTCTTCACCGGCGCCCTGAGTGTCGCTGCCGGGCAGCAGAGCAAGAAGGAAGAAGAAGAAGCGGGCGGAATGTAGGAAGAGATGAGCGACGGGGTTCTACCCCTCCCCTCATTTATAGCCAGGAGGAGGCCAACCGCCGGCCTCCATGATCTAAGGTAATGATGGCCTTTTTCTACATGCAACAGGGACTCATAAAGTCAGGCGGTTGCCGAGGTAGCCCGGGGAAGCGGAGACGCCCATGTCCTGTCAATCGCCACGCGTCAATCAAGGCCGCACTTGACCCTTGGCTTTGCCGTGAAGCCAGGGACGAGTGCGCCTTGGGCCCGGGGGCTACTGTCGATGTCCTGGGAACGGGGGTACCCAGACTTGCATGCCTGTGGCCCAGGGCGTGGGTCCACCAGCGGCCTGGTACGACCCATCTTCATCGACAAATACTCAAGACCCTCTCTAGGGGCCAAGCCTCGCGAGACAGACGACACAAGACGTCCTCAAGGGCAGCCTCACTAGGCTGGCTTGCGAGGAGCGGAGAGATCAAGGCGAGGGGCACCTCATGAGGTTTCCATGACGAGAGTGATGATGACCAAGGCCAGGCGAGCGCCAGCGCGCATAGAGTACTAGTTGCCTCTTTGCTGCTAAAGAGGCAGGCGCAGGCGAGGAGTCCCGAGGCATCAAGCAAAGGTTTCCATATCGGTGCAACGAGACCAAGACCAGCAGGACGGCCGGAAGGAGGTCATCACGGAGCCCACGACAGCGTCACAACCAGAGCCTTTGGCAGGCGAAGGCCACCTTTTGTCAAGATAACTTGTACTAGTTGTCCCCCTTCAAATTGGCCGTTGTGGGATCCCTTTCCGCCAAATATTTGGAAAGAGGACCCGAACCTCCATAAATAGGACTAGCCACCACCTTAGGAGAGGGGACTCATCTTGGACTGGATCCATTCCACCAAGGCAACCCCACAAGCTCATCGAGTTCAAGAATACCGCTCCTTAGGAGGCTGTTCTTCCCTTGTACTTGTGCATCCCCAGCCTACAAGACAATCCACCACACCACACTGGAGTAGGGTATTACACTGCAATGGTGGCCCGAACTAGTATAAACTCTTGTGTATCTTTTTCCTCAGGTTCGGCGAGCTAGGCTTTGAGATCATGGCGAGAGCATGAGCTAGAGGGAGAGAGATCTTCATGCGCACCCTAGAGTTCGAACCTCAAGGGTTTTGCCGGAAGCCGTAATCCGACAGATGTGCAATGCATATGGGTACTGCGGAAGGGGAATATGAATGTGGCATTAACTTGGCAAACTAAGCATGCCACTTGATAGATTGAGAGATTTCAGTTGAAATCGATATGAAGATCACCGGAAACGGATGCACGGTTTGCAAATGACGGGCAAAACAAGATGCAATGCAATATGTTGAAAACAGTAGCATGGAAGCTTAGATGCAAGGTTGAAATATGCTACAACACCCAAACATGAAAAAAAGACACGGCCGTGCAGTACATGTGAAGCTCTACAAATAATGAACACTGAGCTACTGCTAGAACTCAATAGAACAAGTCTAAAACAACACGGCAAAAATGCAAATGATATCAGTTTAAAAGACTTAGCAGATATTCACTGAACATGGCAGAAACAACATCAGGTTGCAATAATTTGAGCTAAGAAACTACATGTTACAGGGAACTATCTTGGCAAACTTGAGCATGACATGCTAGTACTAAATGCAATTAATGAAACTCCCTTACTGAAGTTGTTCCAAAGATCCACAGAAAAGATGATAGCATCAATGCAAACATGGCAAATGATATTAATAGATTTTGGGCTTAGTAGAATTAATGCGTCAATGCAAATCATTTCATGGCATATGAATGCTACCAACAGTAGGAAGAAGTAATTATGTCACTACTCATGGCAAGACCATGGTCATAGGATGCATAGATCACTAGTTATACACATGGCAAAACTGAACTTACTGTTAACAGACTGGCGGCAATATTATTTAGCATGGATGAATAATTGAAAGCTACAGTACCCCATAATTGAAAAATAGGGCATGAATGAATATAGAAGAACAATATCTACAAAACATCCTTATTGAGAATCACAAAAATATTCATGGATTCACTTGTAGCATCAATTTCACATGGCAACATAATGTAGCAGTATAAGACTAAGCAGAAATCACTAAGTCACTGAAATCAGCAACAACAAGTACCCTACTTTGCATTCTTGTGCTAGTCACCACAGGGCACATAAAAATACAAGGGTAGCACCACTTTAAAGATGGCATGAAGATGCTCCTAAGACATGTTGACATGATGGTTAAAAGATAAACACACAAAATGCTATGAAATAGACAAATCAACAAGTTATGATAGTTCCCACCAGATTACATCGTTTAGCACTTTTGCAATGATGATTAGGTCAACTAGGTGAGCATTAACATGCATGTAAACAACAACATCTTCTAGAGTACTCAGAGATGAACATTTCGACATATCATACACGCAAATTGGAGCCACATGCAAGAAGTTATGACCTCATGAACATGCACACAAAATATGAAAAACTCAGGGACTTAGAGAAATTTTGACCCCGCAGAATCAGGATGGAGGGATTCTGGGACGAGGAGAGCCGGGATGGCGGAGGCGTTTGGATGGCGGGCTTGGTGGATCTGATCCACCCTTGTGGATCTGATCCACCCTCGTGGATCTGACCACTGCAGATTTCGGCGAGGATGGCGGCGACCGGCGATGGACTGGGGGCGGCGGTGAGGCGAGAGTGGCGTGCGGTGCGAGGCGGCGGTCGGCGCGGGGGCGGAGCGAGGCGCGGGTCGCGGCGTCAGCGACGTGGGCCAGGAGAGCCGTTGATGGGCCTGGCGGGCTGCACGGTGGTGGGACAGCGGTGGGGTGACGTGGCGAGCCCCCACTGGTTCGGGCACGGCGGATCGGAGGAGGGAGGAGGGAGATGGCTAGGGTTTCGCCCCAAATTTAGATGGGGGAGTCCTGTATATAGATTTTGCTAGCTTGGAGAGGGCTATTGAGGTAAGGTTTTCGCCCACACGATCGTGATCCAATGACGGAGAGCATGGAGGGGGTTTAGATGGGCTACTAGGCTATTGTGGAGGGGTGCTGGGTTGCAAAGAGAGAGGGGTTTCGGCGGTTACATGGTTAACCATTGGGGTATCAAACAACCTCCAAATGGAACAAAAATTGACAGGCGGCCTACCGATGGTGTACCAAGGCCACTCATCAAATCTCGGCCCATTACGAGAACACTTTTCTCTCGCTCACAAAACGAGATCTGAGAGGTGCAACGTGTGCATGTGTGAGTGTCAGATTTCGAAACGGAAAACGTGGAAAATGGCCGGATGTAAGAGACGAACATGAATGCAAATGAGATGCTCATGATGACATGATATGAAATGCATGACATGAACTAAATGAAAAACGAGGACAAAACCCAACCATAGATGATAAAACATATAGCATTGCCGGAAATGGCAAGAGTTGGAGTTACAATTATGGAAAGTTACCTCCAATACATTACAACTCTCCACCTCTAAAAGAGGATCTTGTCCCAAGATCTAGGACTGAAAGGACTCTGGATATTCAGAATGGAGGTGATCCTTGTGCTCCCAAGTAGCTTCTCGGTCGGAATGGTGAGACCACTTAGCTTTGAGGAATTTGATTGACTTGTTGCGAGTTTTGCACTTGGTTTCTTCAAGAATGGCAACGGGATGCTCATGACAAGACAAGTCTTCTTGGATGTCAATCTCTTCGAAGTTGATAGTGCGCTCGGGCATCTTGAAGCACTTGCCAAGTTGTGACACGTGAAACACATCGTGCACATTTGAGAAGTTTGAAGGGAGCTCAAGTTGATAGGCGAGGTCACCTGTTTTGCCAATGATCTTGAAAGGACCCACATATCTAGGGGCAAGCTTCCCTTTGATACCGAAGCGTTGAGCGCCTTTCATTGGAGAGACTCGGAGATAGACATGGTGTCCAATCTTGAAAGCCAAGTGACGGTTCTTGCTATCATAGTAACTCTTTTGGCGTGATTGCGTGGCTTTGAGATTTTCACGGATGACTTTACACATTTCTTCAGCTTCTATGACCAAGTCATTGCCAAGAAGTTGACATTCACGAGTCCCAGACCAATTGAGAGGAGTACGACACTTTCTGCCATATAGAATTTTGAAAGGGGCCTTGCCCGAACTTGCTTGGTAGCTGTTGTTGTAGGAGAACTCAGCATATGGGAGGTAATCTTCCCACTTCATACCGAAAGATATGACACAAGCTCTGAGCATGTCTTCGAGGATTTGATTGACCTTCTCAACTTGGCCACTCGTTTAAGGATGAAAGGCCTTGCTGAAACGAATGTTGGTGCCCATGGCCTTCTGCAAGGAGTCCCAGAACTTGGAAGTGAAGATGCTTCCACAACCTAAAGAGATCAGATGAGGAATCCTATGCAAGGAGATAATTTTGGAGGTGTATAGCTCTGCCAACTGAGTTGTCGTGATATACTCTTTGACTGGAAGGAAATGGGCCACTTTCGTAAGATTGTCAATGAAAACGAAGATAGCATCATTCCCACTCTTGGACTTGGGAAAGCAAGTGACAAAGTCCATATCGATATGGTTAAACTTCCATTCTAGAATAGCAAGAGGTTGGAGGATACCAGCTGGTCGTTGATGTTTTGCTTTCGCCCTTCGACAGACATCACATTCATTCACGAATCGAGCAATCTCTCGCTTCATGTGAGTCCACCAATACGACTGCTTGAGATCATGGTACATCTTCGAACTGCCTGGGTGGATGGAAAGAAGAGAATTGTGCCCTTCGTCCATTATGACCATCCTTGGATCGCCCTTAGGAACCACTAGCTGGTCCTCGAAGAATAAGGTGTCCTTGTCATCAATGCGACAGCACTTGTATTTGGGAAAGCCCTTGGCAACACCATGTTTCACCTTCTTCACCATGGTATCATGGATTTGTGCCTCACAAGTTTTGTCTTCCAAAGTTGGAGTGACTTGAAGTTTGGCAAGAAAACCTTGAGGAACAACTTGGAGATTAAGGTTGATGAAAGCTTCACAAAGATCAGGTTGGAATGGCTTGAGAATTAAGCTGTTGCAATATGCCTTTCTGCTCAACGCATCTGCAATCACATTCGCCTTGCTGGAGTGTATTCAATGCTTGGATTGTACTCTTCAATCATTTTGACCCAACGAGTTTGTTGGAGGTTGAGGTTGGGCTGAGTGAAGATATATTTGAGGCTATTGTGATTGGTGAAAATTTCCACTTGCCTACCCAACACAAGATGTCTCCACGTGATTAATGCATGGACAACTACCGCCAACTCAAGATCGTGAGTGAGGTAGTTCCTCTCATTTGGCTTCAACTACCGAGAAGTATAGGCCACAACTTTCTTCTCTTACATTAAGACTGCACCGAGACCTTGCAATGAGGCATCAGAGAAAACTTTGTAGGGCTTGGACTCATTAGGAGGAGTAAGGACAGGAGCTGTGATGAGTTTCTTTTTGAATGTATTGAAGGCAATGTCACACTCAGGAGTCCAAGAGTACTTGACATGCTTCTCGAGGAGGTTGGAAAGTGGCTTAGCAATTTTCGAGAAGTTTTCCACAAACCGTCGGCAATAGCTTGCAAACCCAAGCAAACTGCAGAGCTGCTTGATGTTCTGAGGAGGCTCCCAGTTCGCAATTGCAGAAACCATCTCTAGATTAACAGAAATGCCCTTGGTGGAGATGATGTGACCAAGGTAAAGAACTTCGTCAAGACAAAACTAACATTTGGAGAACTTTGCGTAGAATTGACACTTTTTGAGCTTGTCGAGCACCAATCGCAAATGTTTGGCATGATCCTTTTTATTCTTGGAGAATACCAGGATATCATCGAGATACATCAGGATGAATTCGTTGGTGTAGGGGATGAAGATGAAGTTCATCATGTGAGAGAATGTTGGAAGGGCATTAACAAGCCCGAAACACATGGCAGTATATTCATAAGAACTAAAGATTGTCTTGAAAGATGTCTTTCGGATATCTTCTTCGCGAATGTGAATCTGGTGATACCCCATACGGAGGTTAAGCTTGGAAAACACCTTTGCACCTTTGAGTTGCTCGAATAGCTGATTGATATTGGTAAAGTGGGTATTTATTCTTGATTGTCCTCTTGTTCAACGGGCAATAATCAAAACAAAGTCGGTCCGTGCCATCCTTCTTTTGGACAAATAGAACACCACATCCCTAAGGAGATGAACTTGGACTGATCAGACCAAGACATTCTTGTTCATCGAGCTGTTTCTTCAATTCTTTCAGCTCTTTTTTCCCAAGCTTGTATGGGCGCTTGCAAACGGGTTTTGTATCGGGCTCAAGATCAATAACGAACTCGACTGGCCGGTGAGGAGGCATACCCGGAAGCTCTTCAGGAAGAACATCTTGATACTCGCAGACAACTGGAATCTGAGAAATAGCGTTGATCTCGCCTTTCTCGTTGAGAGAGAACAACCGAATGGTTTCATCATGAGCGGCAAAGATGATCACTTCTTCAGAAGGATGCGTCAATTTAATCTCCTTGGCAGCACAATCAAGAAAGGCCTTGTGCTTAGAGAGCCAATACATGCCGAGAATGCGATCAATATCCGAATCGCCGAGAACAATTGAGGAAGCCAGGAATTTATAATTGAACATCTTTATGGTGACATCTCGAATAAAGTTGTTAGAATTCATCAATGAACCCGGAGAAACAACGGACAAAGATATAGGCAAATCTTGAAAAACAAATGCATGCTTCGATGCAAAAGGTCTTGACATGAAGCAAAGTGATGAACCAGTATCGAATAAAACTTTTGTAGGAATATCATTAACTAGAAGATTACCCATGATCACCTCTAAAGAATCCTCCGCTTGAGCTTAATTCATCATGTTCACCCTTGCAGACTTGGGATTGTGCTGCATTGCTTGCTGACCTGACCGGAGGAGGAGGCAGAAGGTGCTTCTTGGTGCACTTGTTTCAGTAATGCCCTTTCAAACCACACCTACGACAAGTGACCTCTAAAAGAGGACGGAAAGGTGGAGGAGGACCACCAGTCCTCGGAGCCTGACTCTGATACTTGTTTTAATATCCTGGGTTGGGTTGGTGGGAAGATCCACGACCACCTGAGTGCTTATGCTGGTAGGGCTGACGAAAAGGAGGAGGTGGAGGAAGCTAGAACTTTTGTTGCTTAGCTGCCACTTGAGAGGAAGAGGAAGAGTGGCCTGCATCCCTGAGCCTCTTTTTGGAGGCTTCACACTTGAGTTGAGAAGCTTCTTGCTTGAGGGCCATGTTACAGAACTGATTGAACTGAGTAGGCTCAACAAGAACGAGAGCTAACTTCAGATCCTCTTCGAGGCCACCTCTAAAGTGATCGATCATGCTCTTTTCATCAGGAATGTATTGCCTTGCTAAGCGAGCAAGATTCTGAAACTTGATGTTATATTGATACACGTACATGCTTCCTTGCTTGAGATTGCAGAATTACTCATGCTTGCTCTCGACAACACTTGTTGGAATGTGTTGAGCTCGAAAGTCCCGGTAGAAGTCCGTCCAGGTAATCACTCGACCCCCTCTAGAGTCTTTGTACTGCTGATACCAATCTGCTGCTTGGTCCTTGAGTAGAAATGAAGTGAACTTGACGTAGTCCTCAGGCCTGACATTGCTGCATTTAGAATGCTTGTTGATGTCCACGAGCCAATCATCAGCGTCCATGGCCTCAGCACAAGCGCTAAAAGACTTTGGCTAATTTGCAAGAAACTGGTTGAGGGTAGCAAACTAAGGCTGATTTTTGAATTGCCCTTGGCCTTGATTCCATTGGTTGCCTTGTCCTTGATTCCGCTCTTGCATGAGCTGAATCAGCATCTGAGTGTTGGCGTTGGTGGCCGCCATCAAAGCTTGCCATGCCTCCGGAGGCGGAGGAGGTGGCGGAGTGTTGGACTGCTCTCCATCGGTACGATTCGGATGCAGACACATTGGGGGAGCCATCCTGAAGAAGGTGTCATCTATTAGAACCATGATAGACAAGCAGAAACAACGAATAGACATCTGCAGGGAAGTCTTCACAATAAGCATCCGAAGAGAGATTGAACGAATGCATTGCAAAGTTAACATTACACGACCATTAGAGTGAGAAGCCACTTAGACAAAGGTTGATGAATGAAACAACAAGGTACGGCTATAACAAAGAAATGGTATGAATCTCCCAATCCCATACGAATTATCTGTCGAAACAATAACTAAGAGCTACTTTAATTGCCACCTATTAAGTGCCGAAACTTTCTGGTTATGCAATCTGGTGTTGGGGATACAGGGAGGCACAATATATATCACACAACTAACAAACCCTACGCTCCATTGTATCCATCTGTCAACACATAACCAAGAAAACTCTAGAAATCATGTACCTCGACCTTCGAAAAGCATCCGCTATACTAGTTGTGTCAATACTCCCGAACTCCCTCCCAGTACTGGGTGGCGTCGAGGTTATCTCACCACTAATTGCATAGAAGAGATTTTCGATGTTGGCGAGCTCATGTATACCAAAACTGCAATGATAAAATTTTGACGACAACACCTCAGAGCTCAACTCCCCGGGACACTGCCACAACCCCTAAATGTCAGGAAGCACCAAGAACAATGTTCTCATCACAACAATATCGAAACCATCCCAAGATACCAGCGTGATCCTAAAACTATAACGCCCAATATGCGATTATACTCCATACGTGTCGAGGCACGACTTGGGGCATAAGCGCATATTGGTATGGTTGCAAGAGTGGTTGTATCTTTGCTCATCTCATGTACTGAGTATATAGAATACGAGCTTTGGCTTACAATCGCCACAATGTCACACAATAACATCAAGTTATACGATCATTCAAGATGAACACAAAGTCTGGCTACGGATGAAATCAAATGAATAAAAGACAACCACCCATGCTAAGTCCCTATCGACCCTATTGGGCATCACCACTAATCATCCGGAAATGAAACATAGTAATGGCCAAGGTCTTCGTTGAACTTCCACTTGAGCTTGGTGGCATCACCTGCATCGGTATCATCGGCACCTGCAACTGTGTTTGTAGTATACTTTGAGCCACGGGGACTCAGCAATTCCATTACCCACGGTGTCAAGACTATCAAAGCTTAAAGGTAAGGTATGGATATAAGGTGTAGTTGCAGCAAGCACTAAGCACTATATGGTGGCTATCTTACGTATACAAGAATAAGATGAGAAACTACGCAACGGTCGTAATCTAGTAATGATCAAGAAGTGATCTTGAACTACTTATGTTCAATTATAACCCATCCGTGTTCACTTCCCGAACCTTTTCGAAAAGAGACCATCACGGTTACACAAGCGGTTGGTGTATTTCAAAGAGTTTGGTTTCAAGTTCACTACAACGGGATATTAAAAACTCCCATCTACCACATAACCGTGGGCATGACTCTCGAAAGTTTAAACCCTGCAGGGGTGTCCCAACTTAGCCCATGACAAGATCACGATCTGCGGAGACAATCCTCCATTGTGGGACCCTTCAATCAGACTAGGAATCCCGGTGCACAAAACATTTGGACAATGGTAAAACAAAACTAGCAAGACCTCCGGGGATGCCGACACCCTAATAGTAACCGCGCGTATCTCGTCTCCGGACATCTCCGGATGAGCACGGTGTACAGCGACTGAGACCTGAGTTGCCCCGGGGGAAGCCGCACACAACTCTAGTTTGGACCAACTCTCATGAGGAGCATTGGCCCAGGTTGTTGATTAAGAATCCTTTGGTTAATTACTCCCTATGCAGATTTTAGTTGTTATTTGGCAAATGGTAAAACCAAATTTGGACCTTGCTGGAAGTGTTTTATTCAAAGCGAACTATCAAGAGGGGCCCCTAAACCCTCACCTTGTAAGGGGCGCAAAATTCAAGGAACATAAGACCGATATGACGGAAACTAATGCGGCAAGAGTGGAACAAAACACCGAGCAAAAGGCCAAGCCTTCCACCCTTTACCAAGTATATAGGTGCATTAATTAAATAAGAGATATCGTGATATCCTAACATATCCATGTTCCAACATGGAACAACCTGTACTACAACTTCAACTAGCAACGCTATAAGAGGGGCTGAGCAAAAGCGGTAACATAACCAAACAACGGTTTGGTAGGAGGGTAGGTTAGAGGCTTGACATGGCAATATGGGAGGCTTGATAAACAAGTGGTAGGTAGCGCGACATAGCGATAGAACGAACAACTAGCAAGCAGAGGTAGAAGTGATATTGGGGGTAATGATCATCTTGCCTGCAATGTTTTTAGAGGTGTCGAAAGCTTGCTCCTCGTGAACGTACTCGACAGGGTCCTCGAACGCGAACTCGTCTCCCGGCTCTACCCATGGCAAGAACACAAGCAATGGAACAACAATCAATCAGATGCAATGCGCAAGCAACATGATGCAAGACATGGCATTGAATGCAAGATATGATGTGCAATGCATATGGGTACTCCAGAACGGGAAAGATGAATGTGGCACTAACTTGGCAAACCAAGAATGCCACTGGATAGATTGAGAGGTTTTGGTTGAAATCGATATGAAGATCACCGGAAACAGATGCACGGTTTGCTAATGAAGAGATAAACAAGATGCAATGCAATATGTTGAAACAGTAGCATGGCTGCTTAGATGCAAGGTTGAAATATGCTACAACACCCAAACATGAAAACAAAAGACATGGCAGCGAAGTACAGGTGAAGCTCTACAAATATTGAACACTGAGATACTGCTAGAACTCACTAGAACAAGTCTAAAACAGAATGGCAAAAATGCAAATGATATCAGTGTAACAGACTTAGCAGAAATTCACTGAATATGGCAGAAACAACATCGGGTTGCAACATTTAGAGCTAGAAAACTACATGTTACAGGGACCTATCATGGAAAATTTGAGCATGGCATGCTAGTACTAAATGCAATCAACAAAACTACCTTACCGAACTTGTTCCAAAGATCCACAGAAAAGATGATAGCATCAATGCAAACATGCCAAATGATATGAACAGATTTCAGACTTGGTAGAATTACATGGCATGGAAAAAACAGGTTCATGATAGCATGTTTGCGAGCTTGTGCAACTCACCACAAAGCATTTCATGGCATATGAATGCAACCAACAGTAAGAAGAAGTAATTATGCAGCTACTCATGGCAAGGGCATGGTCATAGGATGCATAGATCACCAGTTATACACATGGCAAAACTGAACTTACTATTAACAGACTGACAACAATATTATTCAGCAAATTTAGAACATGATAATGACAAGATACAATAACCATAATTGCAAACGAGGGCATGGATGTATAGAGCATAACAATATCTACAAAACATCCTTAATTAGCATCACCAAAATATGCATGGATTCACTTGTAGCATCAAGTTAACATGGCAACATAATGTAGCAGTACAAGACTTAGCAGAAATCACTAAGTCACTGAAATCAGCAACAACAATTATCCTACTTTGCAAGCTTGTGCTAATAACCACAGGGCACATAAAAATACAGGGATAGCACCACTTTAAAGATGGCATGAAGATATGTTGACATGATGCTCAAAAGATAAACACACAAAATACTATGAAAAAGACAAATCAGCTAGTTATGATAGTTCCCAGCAGATTACATCATTTAGCACTTTTGCAACGATGATTACGTCAACTAGATGAGAAGTAACTTGCATGTAAACAACACCATCATCTAGAGCACTCATAGATGAACATTTCGACTTATCATACACGCAAATTGGAGCCACATGCGAGAAGTTATGACCTCATGAATATGCACACAAAATATGAAAAACTCAGGGACTTGAGAAATTTCGACCTCGCGGTATCGGGACGGAGGGATTCCGGGATGAGGAGATCCGGGATGGCGGAGGCGTTTGGACGGCAGGCCTAGTGGATCTGCTCTACGCTCGTGGATCTGGTTGGTGCGGATTTCGGTGAGGAGGGCAGCGGACGGCGATGAACTTCGGGGTGGCGGGGGCGGTGAGGTGACGGTGGCGCGCGGTGCAAGGCGGCGGAGGCTGCAGCACAAGGCGGCGGTCGGCGCGAGCGGCTGCGGTCGGTGCGGCAGCAGTGGCATGCAGCGCAGCGGCGGTGGCGCTAGGCGGTGGCATGGGAAGCGAGGCGCGGGCGCATGCGGGTGGCGGCGGTGGCGACGCGGGCCGGGAGGGCCGGCGATGGGCCTAGCAGGCCGCACGATGGTGGGACGGCGGCGGGGTGACGTGGCGAGCCCCCGTTGGCTGGGGCCTGGCAGAGTGGATGTGTCTGGCGTCGGGTGGACGCGTCCGGTGGCAGGAGGAGGGAGGTGGCTACGGTTTCGCCCAAAATTTAGACGGGGAGGCCTTTATATAGATTCTGAGAGCTAGGAGAGGGCTATTGAGGTGCGGTTTTTTCCCACATGATCGTGATCCAACAGCGGAGAGCATGGAGGGGGTTTAGATGGGCTAGTGGTCTGTTGTGGAGTGGTGCTGGGCTGCAAAGAGAGTGGAGTTTCAGCGGTTACATGGTTAGCCGTTGGGGTATCAAACGACCTCCAAATGGAACGAAATTTGACAGGTGGCCTAGCAATGATGTACCAAGGCCACTTGAAAAATCTCATCCCATTTCGATAACCTTTTTCTCCCACTCACGAAATGAGATCTGAGAGGTGCAATGGGTGCATGCGTGAGTGTCGGATTGCGAAACGGACAATGGGGAAATGATCGGATGCAGGAGACGAACACGAATGCAGATGAGATGCACATGATGACATGATATGAAATGCATGACATGAACAAAGTGCAAAACGAGGACAAAACCCAACCATGGAGGATAAAACTTATAGCATTGCTGGAAATGGCAAGAGTTGGAGTTACAATTATGGAATGTTACATCCGGGACGTTACATGCTCCTTGTCCAGCCCTTCGCAGGATTTGCGCAACTCGGCACATCGTGTCAGGAAGTTGCGGGTGGACTCAGCCAGGCCTTGGACGCACATGGACAGCTGGCGAGGCTTTGGTAGCCGCTTGTAGGTGTTCGTGAAGTTGCGGATGAAGACATCGGTGAAGTCGAGCCAGCTATTGATGTTGTACATCTTGAGGCTGTTCATCCATGTCCGGGCGGTGCCCTGGAGCATGAATGGAATGTACCTCACGGCAACGCGCTTCTTGCCATTTGTTATGCTGACGGGCATGGAGTAGTCGACCAGCTAGTCTTTTGGCTTCATGGAGCCATTGTACTTGGGAGTATATTGAGGGAGTGAGAAACCTTTGGGGAAGGGCTCATCATAGATGCGGGGCCGAAGCAAGCCGGGATGATCGCATCTTATTCTACGGCCAGGGACCAAGTAAGCTGCTCGATCTGGCGGTGCGCGTCGTTCTCTCCGACTCCTTCACAGGTGCCCAGCCGGCCTCTGAGAGTCGGATGTTCATGAGGCGGCGGGGAAGCACGCCTCTCCCTGCGAGGAGGAGGCGGACGGTCTCCCCGTCGCTCTTTTGCACATGGGCGACCATCCTGGTCACAATCGTGATGTGGGTGCGCCGACTGCGGCTAGCAGCCGGCTCTTGCTCTCGCTGATCGTTAGCACCGCCTGTTGGGGGGGCTTGGTTTTCGGCTTGCCCATCGAGTTCTACCACGCGGTGGCCCGCCTCGTGCTGCGCAGTCGCTGCATCGAGGAGCTGCTAGAGGCACGCCATCTCACTGCGGTGCTCGTCACCCTCCAAGTTGTCCATCTCGTCTGTCGCCTCCTAGGCAGCGCGTAGGTTCTCCATCAGGGTGGCGTAGGCTGGGCGTCCGGCTCCAAGCATGTTGGCGATAGCCGAGCCGCACAACCAAACCGTGCCCACTCGGCTAGGCTATCCAGCAGCCGGTGTGCCATCCGCGACACGGTCAGTGTGGCACCTCATGGCTACCAGCTTATTGGCGTTGTCGAGGAGCGAGACGCAAAATGTTTCCAGTGTCGCTCCATCGGCGTTTGCCACCACAGGTGTGGCCAGACCCCGCAGAGCAGCATGCACCGGGTCCTGGCCAGCCCTGTAAGAGGTTCCACAATGGCCAGTGACTAGTACTTCCGTAATGGTGCTAGCACTGGCGCTGCTGACCACAGGAGGGAGCGGATCATCGATGATCACCACGTTGCCAGGGAAAGCATCAGTGGACGCCTTGTCAAGTCGATGAGCATCTCGATGGGCAGGTCAGTGGAGCCGACGGACTGCAGGTCGGAGGCGGGCTCGTTGGCGATGCAGAGCTTGGCAAGGAGGTCGACGAGGCAGCTCTCAGAGCTGGCTGCTCCCACATCGGGCACGGGCTCGTCAGAGAGGCTGGTCCCGCCGATGAGATTAGAAAGGCAGCTTGCGACACAAGTGGCTTCCATGTCGCGAAGCGCGTCGACGCAAACGCCATCAGGCGTGCCAGGCTGGCTGCACTCGCCAAGAAGGAAGAGGGTTCCCAACCAAAATGTGTTTTCAACCGACGGTGCACTTGGCCCCATGGTGGGCACCAAATGTTCGGGGATATCTAGCGACATATGCTAGGGGGTGCCTTATCGTGTATGGGGACAGGAGTACGTCGTCAGGCCCTGGAAGAGGGAGTGCGTGACATCTCGAATGCCTACGAGTCTTACCCAGGTTCGGGGCTCTCCGTGGATATAACACCCCTAGTCCTGCTCTGCGGGGTGTCCGTGTGATGACTATCGTCAATAAGGTAGCTACAAGGTTGCTCCTCGACCTGTTCGGCTAGAGGAGGAAGAAGGGCAGAGCTAGCTCTATCTCCTCTCTCTATGTGTGTGTATGTTGGCTAGGGTTCTAAACCCTTTGCATGCGTGAGCCTGGGGGTTTATATAGGCCTATCCCCCAGGGATACAATGGTAATCCATCCGGGTGTATGACCTGGATGTTAGTGTCTCTAGGCGCTGGCTTCTCAGGTGGGCCCGCCGCCTGCGGGCCACGCTGACTGCCCTTTACTGTACCCTTGCCTTTGGTGATGAAAGTCTCGTCGGGGAACGTACAACTACAGTCCCGCCGCCTGGTGGCCGCTTACTATAGCCACTCCCCGTCTCATTAGATTAATGGCGGGCAGACTCCGAGGGGAGGGAGCGCCGCCTGCTAGAGGTCGACCCGTACTCGTGGCTGCTTGCTCGGGTTGCGGCATCTATTAGCTGCTTGCTGACAGGTAGGGCCCGTCGCCTGCAGGCCGTACCGACCACACATCATGGGAGCCTGGCCCTAGGTGACGTAGGCCACGTCATGAGTCGCTTGGCTATAGTGTGGCGACTGTTGAGGGATGTCCGCCTAGTATGCCCGCACTGTTGCCATGCTCTTCCGGGATTCGGGGGTGGCAGATGATCCGGTAGCCACGCCCTATCTCGTCGTGGTAAAGGGGTGCAAACTTTGATGGAACATAAGGCCGCCTGCTAGGTGTTGGTTCCCTGAGGCCTCCTGGTGAGAGCTCGTCGTCTTCTAGCAGCCGCCCCCCTCGACCAGCCGGCCCAAGGAGTCGGTCGTTCATCCAGAAGGTGTGAGGGGCGCAACTAGCCCCGATGTCTTGAAATACTATGTGGTGCTGATGAGGCTACCCGTTGTCAATCCCTCCGACATAATGTGCAATGGGATCTTTGAGAGGCATGTGCATAGGGTTGTGACAAATGCAAAGAAAGAGAGGCTATCGGCGACTCTAGGCTACTCTGTTGACTACAAGAGAGAAATGGAGCCATCGCCACAGCCGATTAATGAGAAGAGACCACCATTGTACAGGAAAGTTAAGGTGAAGGACAATATTGCCAGGCTCTATGAACATTTCTCTCAAGGGACAATGGTTATTGATACACTGCAGATATAACTTTGTGGTATCATGTAGAAAATGTGATCATTTTGGGACTAATCTATGCGGTATCATGTATAAAATGTGATCATTTTGGGACCAATATTTGTATCATGTATTGCTAAATGCCAAGTGTATTAAGTACTCCCTTTTGTTCGACAACACATGTCATTTCAGGTCGTGCATGGTCTAGATGCTACTAAGAAAATAAAGTTATATATTACTAGTGTTGTCGTGGAAACGTCACGGCAGATGTCCTAGTGTGAGGACTTAGTCGTGAGGCCAACGCATCTATGCGGTAGCTTGAAGGGGTTGATCGGAATCGAGAGACGCGACATGCAAGACGAAGATTTAGACAGCTTCGGGCCCCGGGAAACATCATCCGGTAACAACCCTACATGTTGTTTGTGGCTAGGTCTCATTATCATCATGAGGGAGTGGCCGTAACTCTGGCTCTCCTAGTTGTGTCTAGACTTAATTATTATTCAACTTCCCCCCTTGGGGTGCCCTGCCCCTCCTTATATATGTTGAAGGGGCGGATTACATGTAGAGTTCAACTCGGACTTAAGACTTAACTATTCTGTTTTCTCTCCATGGGCTTCTCTCCATGGGCTTTCTTTAATGTTTCGGGCTTCTTAACTATTAACCCACAATCTGGCTAACCATCTGGCTTAACTGTTCGGCTTAACTGTCTGGCTTAACTGTCCGGCTTAACTATCTGGCTTAACTGTCTGCTTAACTATCTGGCTCATATGACTGTGTCTGCCGGGTTACATGACTATGTCTGCTGGGTTATATGACTGTGTCTACCGGGTTACATGACTATGTCTACCGGCTTAACCTACTTAACTGGTCCCGCTGGCTTAACTTCTGGTTTAAACAATCTGTCGGCTTACTAATGAAATACCAAGTCCCAGCCGGGTCATATCTCCGGCCGGATCATACCGCGGGGTATATCCCTGACATTAGCCCAGTTTAATTTGGATTCATCCATGTTAAACTGATCCTGGAAAACAAAACACAAGAACAATTTTAACAGGTTATGCTCCGGGTTAAATATTCTTGTAAACCGGAACCTAATCATCCTTAACTCCTTGTTATTTCCTCCTTCGAAAATCCGGTTCAATAAGCCAACTTTATAATCAATTTGCTGACGTTTGTTTCTCACAAAGAAAGACTGTGAAGAATAATTCATTTGACTCAGCTCCCAAATGCTTAAAAATAGTGGTCTTGAAATACTCATGTGACCTTCAACCGGCTTAAAGATGAAAAACTTGTCGGCTTAAAGATGAAAAAACCTGCCGAGTCATAATTGTTGCCGACGCTGGGTCAAAACTGAGGATTTTGAAGATTTCTCTCCCTCATATCCATATTACCTATAGCCCCCAAGTCTTGAACAGAGCAAAGTGATGACTTAAGACTTGCTTTAACATAAATATTATCAATTTGAAGAAATCCAAGTTGTTCATCTCAATCACTAGTCAAAACTAAGTATTCCACATATGTAGCCCCCAAGTGCCGGGTTGTCATGCTTGCAGCAACCTGGGACATGAAATTGCTCTATACTCATAAAAAAACTTCAACCAGTGTAGCCCCCAAGGGCCGGGTCATTATGCAATAATGAGCGGGGACTTTATAAATATGATCATGTAGATTTGAACAACAACGTGTAGCCCCCAGGGCCGGCTCAGTAAGATAATACTGAGCTGGGACTTTGTATATAATTCATTGATAATAACATCATATGATGTAATCTCCACCACGGGGCTTGAACCCACGTCCATAAGGTTAAGAGCTTTGTACTCTACCAACTGAGTAGTGGATCTTTCAATATAATGGACTGAGGCTTGTGTACCTTGAATTTTTGACAGGAGTAAGTGGTAGCCCCCAAGGGCCAGCTCGGTACAATAGGATGAGTCGGGTCTTCAATAAGTTGATCAAAAAATGACTTTACATTAGCCCCCAAGTGTCATGGTGCATGCTTGCAGCGACATGAGACTTGCACATTTTATGTAATCCCAACTTGAATAATGTAGCCCCCAAGTGCCGGGTCGTAAGCCTACAGCGACTCGGGACTATTCCTTCCATTGTAGAATAATCATATCCATTGATAAAATAATAGCCGTTGAGCTTAAAACGACTTTGAAAACCTCAATCATAATACTGGTCATTGATAACCATAATAAAAATCCAGCCATGTTGGCTATTAAATATTTGAATAATATAATCCGGTTTGGAAAACCGGTTTATGTGATATTGAATCGTACTGTCGGTTTAAGATACCTGTGCAGTAAGGATGATAACCCAATCTTTAGAAGACAAAACTTCCAAATGCTAATGATTGTCATATGATGGTGACTTTATCATCCAAAGTTAAGCCGGGTTAATCGAAACCACATATATGGTTTAGATATGAACAAGAAGTCTCAAGACAAACCCAAAAGACTATTTTCAAAAAACTTAATCCAAACAAGAAGAAAATCAAGGCTTCTGATTCGAATACGATCAGCAAACCGTTCCAAAGGGGTTAAGCTAGGATTCGAATACGATCATGTAGCCCCTAGTGGCTTTGGCGTTGAGCCGATCAAGAGGGTACCGACGGCTATGTTCTCTTTGGTTCGAATACGACCTATGTTTGAATAGGAAGCCCCCAAATGACCTTGAGAGGTTTTTAACGACCCTGATTCGAATACGATCCAAGTCGGACCCAAAAGGGGTTAAGCTATGATTCGAATACGATCAAGAAGCCCCTAGTGAGTTTGGCAGTGTGCCGATCAAGAGGGTATCGACACCTATGTTCTCTTTGGTTCGAATACGACCTATGTTTGAACAGGAATCCCCCAAGTGACCATAAAAAAATAAGTCGTAAGGCGGGATACCCTATGTTTGAACCGCGCAACAGTAATCTCCAGGGCCGGGTTATTGTTCCCTTTAATGACCCAGAGTTCTTGAATTCATTGAAACCGACTAATTTTGCTGAGTCATACCATTGTAGCCTCTGAGTCTTAAGACAACTCGAGGAGTTGGCTTGAGACTCTCCATGATTGACCATGATATGACCAGTAGATTGCTGGAATATGTTGAATCTCGGCGGGTTATAATTAACCATGTCCATTGACCCATCTAGTGTAGGCAAGGGCCATAGCTTGATGGCCTCTTTTGTAATGGTGAATTCTGCATAAGAAATTGCACAAACGAGAGTAACTGTTCTCGAAGAAAATAAGAATGTTTCAATAAAAATTGATTGGACTGCTTTCACCTGATTTGTCTGGACGGAAAGTGAGTCGTATATAGCATCCATAGATCACCTCCAGTAACTATAATTGTAATTTTGCCACTCTCTCATGACTACGGTGGAGATGGCAACTTAAAGCTCGGCACCAGGCGGCTCAGAAGTGATCCTCTGGGTCGTGTTGACCATTTTTTGAGCACTTTGACCGCTTTGACTTTCTTTCCAACTAGTCCCTGTTATCCCTTTCTTCACAAGGAAGCAAGCGGCTTAGCAACTCGAGGAGAACCGCGACGGGTCAAAGCAGCAGAGTCGGATGGCTCAACGGAGGCTGGCCCGACTTAAAGCAGCAAAACTCTATGGAGACGAGACCGCAGTGGCTTAGACGGCGAGGCGACTCACGGCAGAGGGGCGCCAGCAGGCGAGGCGGGTCATGGCCAGAACAAAGGCGGAGGCAAGCGAGCAGGGAAACAAAGCCGTGCGGCGGGTCTCTCGGAGCGAGGCGGCTCGGGCAAGGTGGAGTCAGGCGCAGCGAGCCGGCGGCTCTCCCCCGCTGCAGTTGAGGCGGGTAATGGAGGAGTACTGCAAAGGATGGGACCCGGCGGCTCAAGGCCGCAACCACACACGACAGAGGCGGTGAGCAGGGCCGACGGGTCGAGGTGTGTTCGATGGCGATGCAGGCAGGTTGAGAGCGATGCTCACGGTCAGCAGGCGATTTTAACGGAGGCCGCGGGGCGGCTCTCTGACGGCGTGTCAACAGCGGCTCATGGCTGGGGTGCGTCGATGGTGGAAACCGGGGCGGTAGATGTGAACAGCGGAGGTAGCAACGAGGCAACGATGAAGACCGGCTCAGCAGGGCCGCGGCAAGTCACCATGGCGTGTCAGAGCAGCAGGGTGCATCAAAAGCATTGGTCGCGGCTATGGATTTAGGCAACAGCGACTCTCCGAACTAGCACACAATTCGGATGGTGGATTGAGACGATGCCTGTGATAGAGGCGACTCGGTGGCCCGGCCACGACAAGGGCGTGGAGGCACGAGATGAGGCCAAGGTCTACCGCAGCTGAAGTGTGCATTGACCCGCCCATGTAGCAGTTGAAGCGGACAACAGAGGCCAGAGGTGAGTGTGCAGGCTCGAGGCGGCTTACAAGGCGACGGAGGTCGCGGGTCGCAGGTGAACCGGCTCGCAGGCACTCCGATGAAGCAAAGCAGCAGCTCAGCAAAGGTAAGGCAGCTTGGCGATGGCGCAGAGCCGAACCAGCGGGACCCGACGACTCAAGGCAAACTCGGCGGCTCGGGGCCAGTGACGTGGCGAGTCACAGCAGCAACGAGTTAGTGTCGCGGGCCGACAAGGCAGTGAATCATAGCAACGACGGGCCAGTGACAATGGACCGGCAATGGGCCACGGCAAGGCGACCGAGACTCAGAGGGAGAAACAGCCAAGCACCCATCGGTCGGGGTGCCGCAGCACGAGGCAGGGCGACATGAGGTTTATAGGCGCGCCGGCGTTGTGGAAACAAGTGGCAGCAGACCCACAGAAGGAGGTGGGGCACGCTCGGACGGGCGGCAATTTGGAATCGAAACTGGGCCGTCTTGGCAACAAAAGGATAACGACGGGTCAAGTCGGGTCCGAGGCAGAACCACTCCGGATTCCTCTGCCACCTGGACTTAGTTGTGAGGCCAACGCATCTATGCGGTAGCTTGAAGGGGTTGATCGGAATCGAGAGACGCGACACACAAGACGAAGATTTAGACAGCTTCGGGCCCCGGAAAACATCATCCGGTAACAACCCTACATGCTGTTTTCGCTATGTCTCATTATCATCATGAGGGAGTCGCTGTAACTCAGGCTCTCCTAGTTGTGTCTAGACATAATGATTATTCAACTTCCCCCCCCCTTGGGGTGCCCTGCCCCTCCTTATATATGTTGAAGGGGCGGGTTACATGTAGAGTCCAACTTGGACTTAAGACTTAACTATTCTGTTTTCTCTCCATGGGCTTCTCTCCATGGGCTTTCTTTAACGTTTCGGGCTACTTAACTGTTAACCCACAATCTGGCTTATCATCTGGCTTAACTGTCCGGCTTAACTGTCTGGCTTAACTATCTGGCTTAACTGTCCGGCTTAACTGTCTGGCTTAACTGTCTGCTTAACTATTTGGCTCATATGACTGTGTCTACCAGGTTACATGACTGTGTCTGCCGGGTTACATGACTGTGTCTGCAGGGTTACATGACTGTGTCTACCGGCTTAACTTGCTTAACTGTTCCCGCAGGCTTAACTTCTGGTTTAAACAATCTACCAGCTTACCAATGAAATACCAAGTCCCAGCCGATTCATATCTCCGGCCAGATCATACCGCGGGGTATATCCCCGACAAGTGTGTTCCCAATGAAGAATAGGCGATGATAATATTTGCACTAGAGAATTTCATAAACCTTTTTTTCATAGTACCAATGAAAAATGCAAGTTTGATGACTATTGCTGGGTTGGTTGAGCATGGTTCCCGAGGGACAATTGTCATCAACAAAGTAGATATTGTTGGAGAACAAAGAAGATACTGTTTGGGCTATGGTGAAAGGCAAGCCTTGGTATTTTGGGCATGATTAAGCCAATGTAAGATGTAAAATATACTGCAAAGTCATAAATAGGCCAAAGGAATCCCGCTATATCGTAATCATTGGTACTAATCATGGATACTTCAAATGTTTTATAAGTCAATATCTTTGGTCTTCACCTGGAACCATTGAAAAATATAAAATATAATATAATATAAAGACTCTAGGGTGTCATAAAAACCATATTATATTATTTATCCTACTAGGGTTTTCTATGGAAATTTCCCTAACCTTATGCATGTAGTTTATATCCACATATAGAGAAAGCAGATGCACGCTTATTAGTGCAGAACATACATATCTCTCTTTATTATGAAAGAACGGATTGGCCCATTCTAACTTCTTAGGGCTAGTAGGAATGAATCAAATCATGGTGGAATAAAATCCAACAAAAAACTAGTAACAATATAACAGATCATCAGCCAAGCAACATGAATCTGAAAATAAGACCAATAAATGATTGTCTATCATGACATCTATGTATAGCACAACACTGGTCACTGGGAACAACAAAAGAAAGAGTTAAAAACTGACACTTCTACCAAACTAAACCATATAAGAATATGGTTCGGCAACAAAGAATACAATATAAAACACCAAAATTGGGGAAAATGTCTACTTTCAAAGTATATCTCATGACCACACCACGTGAATATAAATTGATCCAGCAATATTGGCAGACTCCATGGATACCAAGAACATGTAGCTTCTTTCACGTACATCTTCACAATTAAATATCTTAGACCTCCATTAAAGTAAGTGTATGTACAAAATAGCCTATATCTAAGAGAAAACATACATGCAACTGTATGCATGTTCACGATGAATCATACTTACTTTACCGTGAAACAACTAAGAAAACATGGATGCAAATAGTAAGCAAGCAAGAGAGGTATCGAGGTATCGATTATATAATTGGATCTTACTCAGGTGTAGAGAAAATATGTGTACTTTCTAGCAAATCAGACTGTTAACCAATACATAGCAACAACACAGTAGACCGAAACAATAGAGTTGAAAAAAAATAAGATTAATATGTAATACTACATGTGGAAATCTAATCAGTGTGTCGAATTCCTTGAGATGACAATCTGCATAACAAATAAGTGAAATTCATGGTAATATATATAAGTTGGCGAACATAATTCCATGCGAGGATAAATCTAGCAATTAGTTGACTTCCCTCTATACCATTTGTCGAAATGTTGTAGAACTTGCCATTAACAAACAACCATGTGCAAGAATAAAAAAGGCCACCTCAAGTCTAATAGATCTGTAGGAATACAAATAGTCACCTCAAGTCTAAATTAGTTCTGCAAGAATCTTATAAGTGTGTGTTTTTGACTCAATCTAGATAGGATTCGGATTCAGGTGCATGTGTTAGCGTAGTCCAAATAATGTTTTGATTTGGGTGCACATTCACTTGAGCCAATAGAAATTCAGAGTGGATGCAAAGGGAATGCAACAATTTTTTTTGCATGGTTGTTCCATAAAAGTGGATGTATTCAAATATTTGTGACCTAACTCATGAGACATCACATAAATATTAACAACTGATCTGTAAGTTATTGCGGTAGTAAAGCGGCAAGGCAATAGAGGAGGATTGGAATTAGGGGGAATCTGTACTAACCTCATGAGTGAACTGGAAGAGGCACCGGCGGACAATGCATGTTGAGTGCAACTTACGAATAAAAATTTCAGCTCACATTGGAGATAAATACCCATAGAGTAAACGTAGAAACGAAAAAGGGATAGCTCAGGGATGCGTTCAGATTTCAATCCAGGCACAAGAGAGAGGAGGAACAAAGGAAAAGAAGCAGCACCGACGTTACAGAGCACTAGATCAATTCTCACCATCAATGAAACTGCAGTCTAAGAGAGCCGAGAGAGCCACCGTATGCTGCGGCGCTGGAGAGCATGACTGACGATGCAAACATAGATCCCTTCTTAGGTGGCGCACTATTGCAGGGCGAAACATTAAAGATTAATCCTTTATTTAAGGAGAGAGAGAGAGAGGAGGATGAACGAAAGAAAAGCATAGCGGGGGTGGGGGTTGGATGGTTGTTCTTCTTCTAAGCATGACGTTTGTGCTTTTTTGCTGCTGCGAGTAGAGACCATTGGGCTTTGGTTGTAACTTAAATGGTGATGTGGCAGGATGCTGAGATGGATATGTTGCATGTTGAGAGAATTGTAAGTAGTGGGGATCAACTTCTTAAGAATGTAAGATTAGTTAGACCAACCTAAGTGTTGTTAAACTAACTTGAGGCTAATAGCTGAGTCCCCTTGGGCCTAGTTGACCTGGAAAACCTGCTGACTGGGCCAGTCTAGTCACTGGCAGGTGGGTCTAGTGGGTCCCTTTGACCTGTTAGCATGGTCAAAGTTAATTGCCGAGTCAGCTTTGACCTGGCCCCACATGTCATCCACTTTGGCTAGCTCATAGTGGGTTTAAATAGTTATTTACTATTAATTCTCAAAACTTAAAATAATTCCAATAATTCAAGAAAATGTTTAATACTTTGAAAAATCATATAAAATAGTCTATAACTCGGATGAAAATAATTTATATATGAAAATTGCTCAGAGAAATAAGATGAATCTGAATATGCTATCCACATACCTATCACATGCCTCCAACATTGCAAACATGGAATGTTCCCCTCTAGTTCATCTGTCAGAAAACTTCCTAAAGCCAGGTGGGGCCCGCTCCGTCTGCAACGTGTAGCACTGCAATAGGTCACCCCTAGCACAATATATTGCCATGTCATGCATCATGACGCATCTATTTCCTTTGTATTTATCGTTTCTTCCCCCTCTTCTCTCATGTAGACCCTGAGGCTGATGCTGATCCCGAGTTCGACTACACTCGCGATGACCTGCCCCTTTCAACAAAGCTTCCAAGCAAGCAAAACCCCCTTCATCATTTCTACATCACCCATTCTTTATCTATCATGCTTGCATTAGATTTTGCTACTGTTGTTCGATAGCTACTTTTCTAATGCATAGCCTGCTTTTGTAACATGTTGTTACCTTACATGTTATCCTATATGCTTAGTATAAGTTGGTTAGTGATCCATCAGTGGCCCCTCATCCTTGTCCTTGTTTCCCTGCTTTTTTACTGGTCACTTAATCAACGTGATCGATGTGCAGAGACTAAAACATCGCTGCACACCCCCTTAGTTGTACGACTCTGTAGAGCTACTATCAAGTGCCAAGGGTGATACCTCCTACCTCACTCCTAGGATACCTCTGTAGCGTAGCTAGTCAGTTGCGGGTTACCGAGGGTGATTCCTATTTCACCACCTCCAATGATACCTTTGTCGTGCAGCCCCTCAAGTGTGAACCTATCAAGAGTGATTCCCCTAAGTTCACCTTGACGGTTACATCGAGTGGGAATCCAATGAGGGTAATTCCTCGGATTTCCCCGTTGATGTTATGGACACACGGATACCTTGACTTTACCTTAGTTCCTTATTGAAGTCGGGTCGGCCCCGTGGGGTACCTGCGAGAGTTACCGAAGTCAGGTTAACCAAGAGGGTACTCGCGAGTTAATTACGAGGCACAGCTGAGCAAGCAGACCGCCCTAGAGAGGTATGGGCCTCACCCTTGCCGTAAGTCCTAGAGACGGGGCGACTGGATCACTGACCGTCTCCACACGCTCCCAAGACACTAACGGGTTTGGATATCTGATTTGTGTAGGCCTCTGGCCTTTTTGCACTAACTACCACACAAGAATAAGTATGGGCACTCAGCGTCATACGATTCTTCCAAAAACTCACCGACGTCAGCAGTTTAGCAGCACACGCCCAGGTGGTCTGCATAAGCACCTGCTTTGTATAAATTGGTAGCCAGGACTGATCCTGGCTATCCTTGTAATGCGCAGGATTGCAAAGTATGATCGTCCCATGACCCCTTCGCATTTAGGATGTAGACTGGCATGCTGGGCTCTATGTTGAGCCTAGGTAGGACTGTGGTGTGTCGATCAGCCGAGGCCGGGCATGACGAAGAAAAGTGTGTTTGGCCGAATTTAGTCGAGTGTGTTGGGTAAGTTGCTGTACCCCTACACAGAAGTATATCTATTCGAATAGCTGTGTCCACGGTAATAGATGCTCGGAGTTGTATCCCGATCTATTACAACTAGAACTGGATACTCGAGACACTAAAGGGGTATGATGGTTCTGGGATCGCTTTCTCACAGGGAGCCTAGGAAGGATCTCTAAGATTTACTACAACATACTTTACTTATGTTATGCTAATCTACACTCTTCTAATGCTGCAAGGCACTGGAAGATGCTAGTCTTCGATAGGCTAGGCCTTCCCCTCTATTCTGGCATTTTGGCAGTCTAGTCCAAAGATATAGTCCCATTCATTTTGATATTGATGCATTGCTAGTTTAGATCCTATGTAAGTCTTGCGAGTACTTTGGATGAGTACTCACGGTTGCTTTGGTACCTCTTTCCCGATCTACCCGATTGTTGCTATCAGATGATGGAGCCTAGGATCCAGCTAATCCCGCTGATGACTACTACTACCCCGACGGAGCCTACTACTGCGTGGAGACTACCGACGATCAGGAGTAGTTAGTAGTTTCCAGGCAGGAGGCCTGCGCCTTTTTGATTCAGTTATCGTTTTTATGCTATCTTTCTTAAGGCAAAGTTGTTTACCTTATGTTTGTACTCAGATGTTACTGCTTCAGCTGACTTATGTACTCGAGCCTTTGTGGTCCTAGCTTGTAATATAAAGTTGTATGACTTGAATTTGTGTCCAGAGTTGTGTTGTGATATCTTCCCGTGAGTCTCCAATCTTGATCATGAGTATTTGCGTATATGATTAGTGCATGATTAAGTCGGGGGCATCACAAGTTGGTATCAGAGCTGACTGCCTATAGGAAGCCCCTTTCGAACTCCCTGGCCGAAGTTGAGTTTAGTCTTTGAAAAAATATTGTAACATCCCAAAATTCTAATTTTTGGAATGTTATATTAAATAAATAGATTTGATTGATTGTTTGATTGTGGTGTGGTTGCTTGTGTGAAGTTGAGTGAAATTTGAAACTTTGAAAGTTAAATGAGAGGGAATAAAAGGACTTTCCCAAACTTTCATTTTTGCATTTATGATCTCCATGAATTCAAATTTTATTTTCAAATACAAAACCCTAGAGAAACTTCTTCCATTTAAAATGAAAAGGGTGTTTGAAAATATTTGAATTTCATTTGGAAATGTTTCAAATTTAGGAACTTTATGCAACTCAATGATTTTCATGAGAGAAGACAAAATGACTTCTTCAAATTATAGGGAATATGAGTTGGAAGTTAAAACAAATCAAATTTAAAGTCCCTTAGAAATTATTTTCAATTTGGAGTGATTTGGATTTTTTTTCAAAATTATTTTTCTCCAAAAATAAATATATGGAAAATAGGGTAAAATGATTCCCTATAGTAGAAAATTGGAGAGAAATGAGTTTGAAATCATTTTGGTATTTTTAAAATGATTTTTATTGGGTTTTATTGCAGCAGTAATAATGTTTGCTTTATTTAAATTTTTGTGGAATTTATTGACCTCCGAAAATATGTTCATGTTTTAGAAAATATTTTTCTGGAAATTTTGATATATAATATGCCTATACAAAATTTTATTTATTTTCGTTATTCAGTTTTCCTTTCTCATTCTATTTAAAAAAAGAAAAACTGAGCGTGCATCCCATAACTATCCGTCGCCCACATGCGCAACATAGTTAGCAGGCAGCCCCATAACTATTTTTTATTTTATTTCTCGGTTATGCTTGGAGAGAAAAAAATATTATTTTCAAAAATATTTTCCTTTCTTAAAAAAGAAGTTCAAAAAAAAAACTGCAGCCGCAGGCGCGGGCGTCCAAACCGCCAATGGCCTTTAGGCCCATGCGAGAGGTGCCTCTTTTCTCCTCTTCTTTTCTTTTCGTCTATGTTTAGTCCCACATTGCCTAGCCTTTAACCCCTAAACCTCTTTTCCATCTATAAATACAGATCCACAGAGCCTCCAAAAATAATCCGATTCAGGTAAAATCAATATTTTGGTTTGACTAGATTCACTAAAGAAAAATATATTTCTTCTCTCTAGCGGGACTCTTGGAAGTTGTCTCCTCTCTCTAAAGTCATCTTTTCTCTACCTTATAAAGGTATCTTTCTTTGTATTTTTTATATATACTCCCGTAGCTTATTATTTCTAGACTAGTACGGTAGAATAATTAGATTATCTATTAGTCTCTGTATTTATACATTAGACCTAGAATTTTTTTAGCCATACCTATTTTTCTTTCGTAAAAGAGCTTGGCCCTGACTTTTCAAATAGCATAACTTTTTACTCGTTCATCCAAATTAAATGACACCATCGCCTATAGTTTCGTCTTGTTTTTACGTATCCAGTGAACCTGTCACGTCAACTTTTTGAAATTTTCAAATTTTGAAATTTGTTCAAATTCATATTAATACTTCTTTTGACCATAACTTGAGTTTCGTAACTCCGATTGGGTTGATTGTTTTTGCAAATCGAAGCTCTTGACCTAAACTTTCTGATAAGACCAAATCCACCTAATTTTGGTACTATTTGAAATTGTTTTCTGTTACAAGAGTTAATTGCTTGTTTTCGATGTTTTCTGAGATCTTTTCTTCGATTCTTTTGCATGAGTGCTTATATATGCAATTGCTTGCTTACAATAGATTGATCGAAGTGTGACGAGTATAACTATCAGGAGTTATGAATGTGAATCATCTACATCAACAGTACAAGGCAAGTAACACTTTGATCATACCCCCTTGTTACCCAGTTTTTATGCATTAGTTTCAATCCTCAAACATTGCATGAGTAGGATGTGATAACATGTGGGTAATTGGGAAGTAGTTGATGAGGTAGGAACCTACTATCTTATATATCAGACCCCTGGGTGTTAGTACGTTATGCTTATGCTGCTATGATATGCTCGTAGACGTGGATTGGTTTGTGAGATTCATGAAAGATGTGAGAGTTATTTATATCTAAGGGTTAACTTAAGGTGGTTACTTTAATTCACATCTGGGTGGATTGGTTGGGCCACCCTGGGGAAACCAGTGGCTTGCCCGGACACCTGGGGTAAATCCAGTGTTGTCCAAAGGAGAATCTCGGGGTATCCGTGTGATTTTTCCTATGGTTTGCCACGCAGACTCAAAGGGATCATTATGTTATTCATGCTGGAAACTTCCGTGTGCAACCACAAGCCATTATGGGTTCTGGCATAGTTGAGTATTGATAAACCACAAGTATAGGGGATCGCAACAATTTTCGACAAGTAAGAGTGTCGAACCCAACGAGGAGCTAAAGGCAGAACAAATATTCCCTCAAGTTCTATCGACCACCGATACAACTCTACGCATGCTTGATGTTCTCTTTACCTAGAACAAGTATGAAACTAGAAGTACTTTGTAGGTGTTTTTAGATAGGTTTGCAAGATAATAAAGAGCACGTAAATAAAAAGTAGGGGCTGTTTAGATAAAGGCACAACAAAATTAATTTTAGTAGAGAGCTTTTTGTTACGAGAAAGTTATTTGTCCCTAGGCAATCGATAACTAGACCGGTAATCATTATTGTAATTTTATATGAGGGAGAGGCATAAGCTAACATACTTTCTCTACTTGGATCATATGCACTTATGATTGGAACTCTAGCAAGCATCTACAACTACTAAAGATCACTAAGGTAAAACCCAACCATACCTTTAAAGCATCAAGTCCTCTTTATCCCATACGCAAAACCCCCCTTACTCGGGTTTGTGTTTCAGTCACTCACGCAACCCACTATAAGCGAATCATGAATATATTGCAACACCCTACAGCGGGGATACCTCACGCTTGCGCGACACGGAGAGCACCATAGGACAGCACCAATAATAAAACATGCAACTCAAACCAATCACGGTCATCAAATAACCATTAGGACAAAACAGATCTACTCAAACATCATAGGATAGCCATACATCATTGGGAAATAATATATAGTGCTGAGCACCATGTTTAAGTAGAGATTACAACAGGTAAGAGAGAGGTTACAGTGCTGCATAGAGGGGGGAAGAGTTGGTGATGATGTCGGTGAAGTTGTGGGTGAAGATTGCGGTGATGATGATGGCCACGGCAGCGTTCCTACGCCACCGGAAGAGAAGGGGAGAGCAGGCCCCTTCGTCTTCTTCTTCCTTGACCTCCTCCTTGGATGGAAGAAGGGTTTCCCCTCTGGTCCTTGGCCTCCATGGCGTGGGAGGGGTGAGATCCCCTACAAGGTTGTATCTGTCTCTCTGTCTCTCTCTGTTTCTGCGTTCTCAGATTCTACCCTTTCATCGTTTCTTATATTCCTGGAGATCCGTAACTCCGACTGGGCTGAAATTTTAACACGATCTCTATCAAGATATTAGCTTTCTTGCGGCGGAAGAAGGGCATCAACCGCCTTACGGGGTGGCCATGAGGATCAGGGGCGCGCCTGCCCCCCTGGGGCGCGCCCCCCAGCCTCGTGGCCCCCTCAGGCATCGTCTCGAGTGGATTTTTCTTCCCAAAAATCATATATAGTCCAAAAAAATCTCTGTTAGATTCTATCCCATTTGGACTCCGTTTGGTTCGTATATTCTGCAAAACAAAAAACATGCAACAAACCGGAACTGGCACAGGGCACTGGATCAATATGTTAGTCCCAAAAATACTACAAAAAGTTTCCAAAAGTATATGAAAGTTGTAGAATATTGGCATGGAACAATCAAAAATTATAGATACGATGGAGACGTATCAGCATCCCCAAGCTTAATTCCTGCTCATCCTCGAGTAGGTAGATGATAAAAAAGATAATTTTTGATGTGGAATGCTACCTAGCATAATCTTGATCACATATCTAATCATGGCATGAATATTAAGATACGAGTGATTCAAAGCAATAGTCTATCATTTGACATAAAAACAATAATACTTCAAGCCTACTAATAATGCAATCATGTCTTTTCAAAATAACATGGCCAAAGAAAGTTATCCCTACAAAATCATATAGTCTGGCTATGCTCCATCTTCACCACACAAAATATTCACATCATGCACAACCCCGATGACAAGCCAAGCAATTGTTTCATACTTTTGATGTTCTCAAACCTTTTCAACTTTCACACAATACATGAGCGTGAGCCATGGACATAGCACTATAGGTGGAATAGAATGGTGTTTGTGGAGAAAAAAAGGAGAAGATAGTCTCACATCAACTAGGCGTATCAACGGGCTATGGAGATGCCCATCAATAGATATCAATGCGAGTGAGTAGGGATTGCCATGCAACGGATGCACTAAGAGCTATAAGTGTATGAAAGCTCAGACTGAAAACTAAGTGGGTGTGCATCCAACTTGCTTGCTCATGAAGACCTCGGGCGTTTGAGGAAGCCCATCATCGGAATATACAAGCCAAGTTCTATAATGAAAATTCCCACTAGTATACGGAAGTGATAACTCAAGAGACTCTCTATATGAAGAACATGGTGCTACTTTGAAGCACAAGTGTGGTAAAAGGATAGTAACATTGCCCCTTCTCTCTTTTTCTCTCATTTTTTTAATTTTTTTTAATTTTTTGGGCCTTCTCTTTTTTTGGCCTTTCTCTTTTTTTTCGTCCGGAGTCTCATCCCGATTGTGGGGGAATCATAGTCTCCATCATCCTTTCCTCACTGGGCAATGCTCTAATAATGATGATCATCACACTTTTATTTACTTACAACTCGATACTAGAACAAAGATATGAGTCTATATGAATGCCTCCAGTGATGTACCGGGATGTGCAATGATCTAGCGTAGCAATGACATCAAAAAACGGACAAGCCATGAAAACATCATGCTAGCTATCTTACGATCATGCAAAGCAATATGACAATGAATGCTCAAGTCAGGTATATGATGATGATGGAAGTTGCCGGATTTCGGGTTCCGGCAGACCCTTGAGGTTCGAACGCTGGAGTGCGCACGGAGATTTCGCCTTCTACCTACCTGCACCCCTCCGCCTCGCTAAGATCTAAGCTATGGAAAAAACAGCACAAGAGACACAGGGTTTATACTGGTTCGGGCCACCGTTGTGGTGTAATACCCTACTCCAGTGTGTGGTGTGGTGGATTGCCTCTTGGGCTGATGATGATGAGCAATACAAGGAAGAACAGCCTCGCGGGGGTCTGTTTTTGGCTGTGGGGATGAACTGCTAGGAGGAGTTCAGTCACCCTTCTCTCCTCTCTCTCTCTCTTCTCGATTCTCTCTCCAATTTCGATTTCGATCCCACCTTGTTTCTGGGTTGTCCGATTCTAGATCCCGCCTACCCTGGGGGTGGCTAGTCCTATTTATAGGCAAAGGCCCTGGGCCTCTTCCCAAATATTGAGCGGGAAGGGCGCCAACAATTGGCCATTTTGAAGGGGAACATCTGGTACACTTATCCTGACTAAAGTTGGTCCTCGCCTGCCAAAGGCTCTGGTGGTGACGCTGGCTTGGGCTCCACAATGACTTCCTCCCTACCGTTCGGCTGGTCTTGGTCTCGTTGCACCGAAACAGGTGCCTTTGCTTGATGCTCTCGCCTGCGCTTGCTCCCTTTGTACCATAGAGGAAAGGGGGACACTGCGCGGGCTGGCGCCCGCCTGGCACCCTTGGTCGTCATGGCTTGCGTCATGGGCACCGCGTGAGGTACCGCACATTGATCTCTCCGCCTCCTCGCGAGCCAGCCTGATGAGGTCGTGCCTGAGGAAGCTCCATGTCGTCCGCCCCGCGAGGCTTGACCCCTCGCGAGGGTCTTGGGTCTGTGTTGATGAAGATGGGCCGTGCTGGGCCCCTCCTCGAGCCACGCCACAGGCCGCAGGCAGGCAAGTCTGGGGACCCCCGTTCCCAGAACGCCGACAGTAGCCCCCGGGCCCAAGGTGCGCCCGGACTTGGCCATGCAGGAGACGAAAGGGCAAGAGCAAAGCGTCGCGGGCCCTAACAGCCTGCGGCCTTGGGCGCCGCGTGGCGGTTGATTGGACGTGGGCGTCTCCACTTCCCCATGGCGCCTCGGCAACTGCACGGATTGGACAAGTCCCTGCATGCAAAGCGGGTCATGATTACCTACGATCGTGGGGGCCGACGGTTGGCCCTCGCCGGCTATAAGTACGGATCGGCACGCGCCCTTCCAGTTCATCCCCCCTTGCTTCTCCTTCTTCTTCATGGCCTCGTCGAGGAGGTTCTCGGCCGCAGAGAAGGGGAAGGCTCGCCAGGTTGAGCCTGCCTCTCCCCCGCCCAAGCGCGGCCGAGGGCGCCCTCGCAAACATCCTGTGGCCACCACGACAGCTCCCCGCGGCCGTGGAGACGATTTCTGGCACGGTGTCGGGCGGACTATCGCGGCCGGGGGGCGCGCTTCAGTCGAGCGTTCCCCTAGGCCACGCTTTCACGCTACAGAGGTGCTGCCGGAGTTCGTTGTGTGGTCGGCGGAGCCGACTAGCACCCGGCTTCAACTTCCTCGCTTCCTCCTCTGCGAGCTCCTGGCCAGCGCCCCGGGCGGTCTCTGGCTTCAGGAAGACGGATGCTGCAGCCGGGCCTCATGGGCTTCACTGGAGGTCTCCGTAGCCGGGAGCCTGGCCTTGACCCGCGGTTGGCAGACGTTTGCCCGCGCGCGTGGCCTGAGCCGTCGGTGCACCCTGCACTTCAAGTTTGATGCCGATGCCACCCTCTATGCGAGGGTGTTTGGGGAAGATGGTCGCCGCGCAGGGTGCTGCCCTGAGGACGACGACCGCGGCCGGGAACCCAGCCCCGGCGATGATGGAGAGGACAGCGCTCGCGTGATTGGCGGCGCTCAGGGTTCCCCAAGCTTCACCGGTTCTTCTTCAGGCGGCGACTCTTCCAGCGGTGGCCGCGGTCAGCCTCCACGCCGTCGTACCTGCTTGGGAGGTGATAGCGTGTCTGCCCACCATCGCGCCTCAGTGAAGCGCGAGAGGGAGTCTGCCTGAGCCCTGGAGGCAGCTCGAGTCTTCCCTGCAGGCCGGTGTGAGGCGAGCTGCGCCTGATTTGTTCTTTCTTTTCCTTTTTCCTACGTAAAAAGAAAGTAGCGTGGAGCCCCGCGGGGGCGTGTTTGGGTTATTGCTGTTAATCATCTCTTTGCTTCCGTTATCATGCCTTCTGGCTACGTGCCCGCGCGTGGATAGTTCCTGGCCCCAGCCGTGGGGGGCGACCGACCCAGGCCCTGTGTTTGTGTCGCAGTGCCCGTGGGGCACGGACTGGAGGGGTGCTCCTATAATGGACCCAGGTCACGAAACCTTTGAACGACTAGGACAGGAACACTGGCGAGGGCGCTCGGCTGCCCCCTTCGCGAGGCCTTGCATAAGAGAAATCGAGGCAGGAGAGTGAAAAGTCGAAGAACCACATGCCAAAGACGTCAATAGCTTCAATAAAACTTCGAATGAGAATGAACAAGCCAACCGCGGAAAGCAAATGAAAAAGCCGCGTCCGGCACCTAATCTAGTCTTCGACGTCTTCTCACCAGCGCGGAGCTAAGTGCTGCCACTGGGCGTGGGAGGGAGCCCCAGGGCCTGAGGCCAGCGCTCCTGAGACTCCGGGGCGTGTACAGCCCCAACTCATTATTACGTGAGAGTGTCACGGGCGGCGAGCTTCATAGGCGTTGGCCTTCTTCACAGGCTCTGGGCCTTTTCCAAAACGCGACAGCTTCACAGGCATTCGCCTTCTTCACAGGCTCTGGGCCTTTTTAGGGGTAGAACCTCCGGAGGTGCTGGATGTTCCATGCGTTCTGGACCGGCACCCCCTCCTGAGTCTCCAAGCGCGCGGAGCCGGGCCTGGAAACATGAACAACCTTGAACGGGCCCTCCCACATGGGAGAGAGCTTGTGCAGTCCCTCCCTGGAGAGAACCCGCCTGAGCACGAGGTCTCGTACCTCGAGAGTTCTGGGGCGGATGTTGCGGCAGTGATATCGTCACAGTGCTTGTTGGTACCTCGCCGCTCGCACCACGGCTTCTTGGCGACATTCCTCCCCCAGCACGAGGTCCACCCCCCGCATGGCGTCCTGCTGCGCCTCGTCGAACGCCAGGACCCGCGCGGAGCGACGTCTGACCTCGTGAGGGAGGACCGCTTCGGCTCCGTAGACCAGGAAGAACGGGGTCTCTCCAGTCGGCTTGGTCGCGGTTGTGAGGATGGACCACAACATGGACTGAAGCTCATCGTACCAACCTCTCTCGCAGGCCTCCAGCTTCTTCTTGAACGTCCTGGTCTTGAGGCCCCTCAGGACCTCTGCGTTGGCTCGCTCGGCATGGCCGTTGCTTCGGGGGTGCGCCACCGAAGCGTAGCATATCTGCGTTCCAAGGTTAGCACAGTATGTTTTGAAGAGGTTACTGGTGAACTGCGAACCGTTGTCTGTGATGATGCGGTTCGGCACCCCGAACCGGCTCACGATGCCCCTGATGAACTTGACCGCGGAACCCGCGGGGATGGTGCGGACGGCCTCTACTTCGGCCCACTTGGTGAACTTGTGCACGGCGACGTAGAGGTAGCGGTAGCCCCCTAGCGCCCGAGGAAACGGGCCCAGGATGTCCAACCCCCAGACTATGAATTGCCACGAAAGGGGTATAGTCTGCAGGTCTCCTGCCGGCTGATGGATCTGCTTGGCGTGGAACTGGCAGGCCTCACAAGATTTCACTAGTTCGACGGCGTCATTGAGTGCGGTGGGCCAATAAAACCCACTGCGGAATGCCTTGCCGACGAGGGTCCGTGATGATGAATGATGTCCACAGTATCCGCCGTGTATATCTTCCAGCAGTTCCTTTCCTTGCTGCCTGGAGATGCAGCGCAGGGATACATCGTTTGGTCACTTCTGGTAGAGCTCTCCATCCTTGATGCAGTATGCCGTGGCCTGCCGTGCCACACGCTCCGCTTCCTCCTCCTTCTCCGGCAGGGTCCCTTGTGTTAAGTAACTCCGGAGCTCCATGATCCAGCACCCCTCCTGAGGTTCCATCGTCAGGAGCAGGCGTGCTCCTGAGGCTGGGCCACAGACCGGGGCTCCCGAGGCGGGTGGCTGGGGGAGCTCCTCCCGAGGCTGAGCCGTGTTTGACAATGACGGCAGGGCTGAGGGCTTGAAGAGCCACTCCTCGAAGACGCCAGGCTCCTGAGGTAACCGCCTGAACGCCCGTTTGGCGATGTCGTCGGCCTCCTGATTGGTGCCGCGGGGCACATGCTGCAACTCCACCCCCCAGAACTGCTTCTCCATCCTGCGGACCACTGCAAGGTAGGCTTCCATGTGCTCATCTTTCGGCTTGTACACCTTGTTGGAGAAATTGACAAGGAGCTGCGAATCGCCCTTGATGGTGAGGCATTTCACCCCCAGGGCAGCTGCGGCCTTCAAGCCCGCTATTAAACCTTCATACTCTGCTATGTTGTTGGAGACCTTTTCACCTTGCTGGAAACAGAGCTGTATAGCGTAGTAGAGCTTGTCCTGAGTGGGCGATATAAGCACCGCCCCAGCCCCAACGCCATGCCTGGAGAACGCCCCATTGAAGTACATGACCCAGCCTTCTGGCGCCTCGCTTCCCGGGGAGAGGGACCGATCCTCGCCGGCCTTGAGGCCTGGTGCCTCCGTCCATCCTGCCACAAAATCCGCTAATGCTGCTCCCTTGATGACTCTGGTCGTGCTGAATTCGAGCTAAAACTCTTGCAGTTCTATGTTCCACTCAGCGACCCTTCCAGCTGAGTTAGGGCTCTTGAGCACTCTCTCCAGGGGGTATGACGAGACGACCTTGATGGGGTGACCCTGAAAATAGTGCCGCAGCTTGCGCGAGGCCACCAGTAGCGTGAGGAGGAGCTTCTGAGGCATGGGGTACCGTGCCCTCGTGTCCCGCAACACCATGCTGATGAAGTAAACTGGGTGCTCGACGAGGTTGGGTGCATCCGTGCTGGTGGCGCCCTCCGGAGACCATGGCGCCTCCTGAGGCGGTGAGGCCTCCTGAGGCTGGCCATCTGGGAGAGGGGCCTCTTCCGCCTCCGGTGCACTCCTCTCCGGCGGCTGATCCTCCTCAGCCGCAGTGGCGGTTTCTGTGGGCCTTCCTTGTTCCTATTTTGCTTTGTCCCGAGCTGCTGCTGTGGTTTTGATTCGACGCTCCTCCCTAACCGCCAACAGGGCTGCGCTGGCGAAGTAGGGAGTGGCGGCGAGGTAAAGCACCAGGGCCTCTTGAGGGCGCGGTGCCACCATGAACGGAGGGCTGGTCAGGTATCTCTTGAGATCCTGGAACGCCTTGTCGGCCTCTTCAGTCCATTCAAAGGGCCCCCTTTTTCTTCATTAGCTGGAAGAAGGGCAGCGCTCGCTCCCCCAACTTGGAGATGAAGCGCCCTAGCGCGGTCACGCGCCCAGTGAGCTTCTGCATTTCTCTGAGGGTCTTTGGCGGGCTCATGTCCTCGACCGCCTTGACCTTTTCCGGGTTAGCCTCGATGCCTCGGTGGGACACGAGGAAACCCAAGAGCTTGCCCGAGGGGACTCCAAACACACACTTCTCTGGGTTGAGCCGCAGGTTCACTGCGTTGAGGCTCACGAAGGTTTCCTCTAGGTCTTGTATCAGGGTCCTGGCCTCCCGAGACTTCACCACAATGTCATCGACATAAGCCTCAACATTCTTCCCGAGCTGCGGGCCCAAGGTGATGTGCATCAGCCGCTGAAAGGTCGCCCCTGCGCTACGCAGCCCGAATGGCATGCATGTGTAGTAGTACACCCCACACGGGGTTAGGAAGGCTATCTTTTCAACGTGTTCTACCGCCATCTTGATCTGGTGATACCCAGAGAAGGCATCCAAGAAGCATAGCAGGTCGACGATCTGGTCGATGCGGGGGAGCGGGAACGGATCTGGTCGATGCGGGGGAGCGGGAACGGATATGGTCGATGCGGGGGAGCGGGAACGGATCTTGCGGGCATGCCTTGTTGAGGTTGGTGAATTCGACACACATGCGCTCCTTCCCTCCCTTCTTTGGCACAACGACAGGGTTGGCCAACCAATCCGGGTATCGGACCTCGCGAATGACCCCAGCGGCTTCTAGTTTGCGGGTCTCTTGGACGATGAAGGCACGCTTTTCTGTGGACTGCCGCCTTGCCTTCTGCTTCACAGGGTGCACGTTGGGGCACACATTGAGGTGATGCTCGATTACGCTCCTAGGGATCCCCGCCAACTGGTCAGGCTCCCAAGCGAATACCTTCTTGTTTGCGCGTAGGAACCTGACCAGGGCCTCCTCCTGCTCGGGTTCGAGGTTGGCGCCTACGGTGAAAGTGGCGTTGGTGGACCCGTCCTCATTAACGGGTATCGGCTTGGTTTCTGCCTTGTCTTGGGTGAACAACATTTTCTTCTTGGCGGGTGCAGCCCCCTTGGGCTCGGGGGTCTCCGAGTCGGTGGGCTGTGCCAACGCCGCCGTCTTGAAGGCGAGCTTGAGCACTCGCAGCGCATCTCCGGTGTCCCCGTGCACGGTGAGGACACCGCTGCTCCCGGGCATCTTCATGAGGTTGTACGTCGGGTGCGTCGCGGCCATGAACTGGGCCAGCGCTGGGTAGCCGAGGATGGCGTTGTAGGGGAGGCCGATGGGGGCGATGTCGAAGTCAACCAGCTCCGTGCGGAAGTTGTTGTAGGTACCGAAGTTACTGGGAGCCGGATCTGTCCCAAGGAGCTGGATGATCCGCCCCCAACGCCTGAGAAGGGCCGGCTGGGTTGCAGCCGTTCGAGGGGTATGCAGAGGAGGTTGAAGGCCTCAACCGAGAGCACGCTGAGGCCCGCACCACCATCGATGAGAGTTCTGGTGACGACCATCTGGCAGATGGTGGGGGTGCACAGCATGGGGAGCGCACCCGAGCATGCTGAGTTGGAGGGGTGGTCCTCCGAGCTGAAGGTCAGGCCGGCCTTGGGCACCGCCCGGTCCGGGAGAGCCCCCTACCGCGTGGAAGTGGCACTGACCCGGCGGATGAACGACTTGACGTGGTGACTTGTAGGCGGCGCCTGCGAGCCGCCCAGGAGGGCCGCGACGACCGGGGGTGTTGGTGTAGCATGGTGGGCGGGGAAGAGGCTGCAGAGCTCTTCCCAAGAGGCCACGGAGGCTACCGGCAGGTGGAGCAGCCATGCGCGCGAAGCGCCGGTGAGGGCCATGGGGAGCCAGTTGGCCATAACCCTATCGTCACCTCCAGCTTCGAGGATGGCCTCCTCGTACGCCAGCAAGAAGGCCAGTGGATCAGTCGCGCCGCCGTAGCGCGGAGGCATCGTTGGCTTGAACTTGTCCGGCCACCATACCCGTTGCAGGGCTGGGGCCAAGGCTCGGAGCCCCCTGGCCCCCGTGCTGGCACCGGCGGCCGGAGCGGGCGACGCGCTACTCATCGCGAGGCAGGCCGTGGCAGTGGCGAAAGGGAAAACTCTGGTGCACCCCTACCTGGCGCGCCAAATGTCGGATTTCGGGTTCCGGCAGACCCTTGAGGTTCGAACACTGGGGTGCGCGTGGAGATTTCGCCTTCTACCTACCTGCGCCCCTCCGCCTCGCTAAGATCTAAGCTATGGAAAGAACAGCACGAGAGACACAGGGTTTATACTGGTTCGGGCCACCATTGTGGTGTAATACCCTACTCCAGTGTGCGGTGTGGTGGATTGCCTCTTGGACTGATGATGATGAGCAATACAAGGAAGAACAGCCTCGCGAGGGTCTGTTCTTGGCTGTGGGGATGAACTGCTTGGAGGAGTTCAGTCACGCTTCTCTCTCTCTCTCTCTCTTCTCGATTCTCTCTCTGATTTCGATTTCGATCCCAGCTTGTTTCGGGGTTGGCCGATTCTAGATCCCGCCTACCCTAGGGGTGGCTAGTCCTATTTATAGGCAAAGGCCCTGGGCCTCTTCCCAAATATTGAGCGGGAAGGGGGCCAACAATTGGCCATTTTGAAGGGGAACATCTGGTACACTTATCCTGACTAAAGTTGGTCCTCGCCTGCCAAAGACTCTGGTGGTGACGCTGGCTTGGGCTCCACAATGACTTCCTCCCTGCCGTTTGGCTGATCTTGGTCTCGTTGCACCGAAACGGGTGCCTTTGTTTGATGATCTCGCCTGCGCTTGCTCCCTTTGCACCAAAGAGGAAAGGGGGACACTGCGTGGGCTGGCGCCCGCCTGGCACCCTTGGTCGTCATGGCTTGCGTCATGGGCACCGTGTGAGGTACCCCGCCTTGATCTCTCCACCTCTTCGCGAGCCAGCCTGATGAGGCCATGCCTGAGGAACCTCCGTGTCGTCTCGCGAGGGTCTTGGGTCTGTGTTGATGAAGATGGGCCGTGCTGGGCCCCTCCTCGAGCCACGCCGCAGGCCGCAGGCAGGCAAGTTTGGGGACCCCCATTCCCAGAACGCCGACAAAAGTTGTATGGCAATATATGTCGGAATGGCTATGGAAATGCCATGATAGGTAGGTATGGTGGCTGTTTTGAGGAAGGTATATGGTGGGTTTATGGTAGCGGCAAAAGTTGCGCGGTACTAGAGAGGCTAGCAATGGTGGAAGGGTGAGAGTGCGTACAATCCATGGACTCAACATTAGTCATAAAGAACTCACATACTTATTGCAAAAATATATTAGTCACCGAAACAAAGTACTACGCGCATGCTCCTAGTGGGATAGATTGGTAGGAAAAGACCATCGCTCGTCCCCGACCGCCACTCATAAGGAAGACAATCAATAAATAAATCATGCTCCGACTTGGTTACATAACGGTTCACCATATGTGCATGCTACGGGAATCACAAACCTCAACACAAGTATTTCTACTAATCCACAACTACCCACTATCATGACTCTAATATCACCATCTTTATATCGCAAAACTATTGCAAGGAATCAAACATATCATATTCAGTGATCTACAAGTTTTATGTAGGATTTTATGACTAACCATGTGAAAGACCAGTTACTGTCATCTCTCTAAATAGATATAAGTGAAGCAAGATAGTTTAATTATTTCTACAAAAGATATGCCCACGCTCTAACAAATATAAGTGAAGCAAAAGAGCATTCTAGAAATGGCGGTTATCTATGTAAACAGAAACAAGCAATCCAAACTTCAAATGATATAAATGAAGCACATGAAGCATTCTATAAAGCCATACTCAAAAGATATAAGTGAAGTGCAATGAGCATTCTATAAATCAACCAAGGACTATCTCATACCAGCATGGTGCATAAAAGAAAAATGAAAACTAAATGCAAAAGATGTTCCATATCGCATGAACGAAACGAATCCGAAAACATACCGATACTTGTTGAAGAAAGAGGGGATGCCTTCCGGGGCATCCCCAAGCTTAGACGCTTGAGTCTCCTTGAATTTTTACTTGGGGTGCCTCGGGCATTCCCAAGCTTGAGCTCCTTCCTCTCTTCCTTCTTCTCACATCGAGACCTCGATCATCGAACACTTCATCCACACAAAACTTCAACATAAAACTCGGTAAGATCCGTTAGTATAATAAAGCAAATCACTACTCTAAGTACTGTTGCAAACCAATTCATATTTTGTTTTTGCATTATATCTACTGTAATATAACTTATTCATGGCTTAATCCACTGATATTAATCGTTAGTTTCATCAAAACTAGCAAACTATGCATCAAAAACAGAATCTGTCTAAAAAAACAGTCTGTAACAATTTGAACATTCACCATACTTATGATACTTGAAACATTCTACCAAAATTAGGAAAACTAAAAAAATTATATAGGAAGACAGTGCAAAAAGAATCAGAACGATTTGGCATTCCAGCTAAAAATGTAAAATCACGCACTACATCCTAAGTTTCTATCCTGCACCGTACAAACCAACAAACAAAGTAAACATCCTAAAAGCAAACCTTGGCACATTATTTTTATAATACAATGGAATTGTACAAGGGGATAATTATTTTTATTGAAAAGTTTCTGTATTCAAGATTCACAAAGTTGCCGTGAGCATGAACAAAGTTCAAGGATTTCTCCCACTTCAACAATGCTTGTCTTTCTCACTTTCACTTTCCTTTTTGAAAAGTTTTGGGTTCCCCTCTTTATTTTTGTTGTTTTGAAACTATATGAAAGCACTCAACAGAAATAATTGACTCTCTAAAACTTCTAGGTTGCCTCCCTGGCAGCGCTTTCTTTAAAGCCATTAAGCTAGACATATAGTTCTCAAGTAATGAATCCACCCGGATCCCAAGGTATATCAAAGCCAATTTTAATTAACAATGATTTGTAATTTAGTAGTGAGCACAAAGTAACATATATCATCCAACAACTATGTCTAACTATATTCCTATGCATCGGCATGTCATAAAAGAACAATTCATGCACACAAAGTAAAGGCCAATGCATAGTATAAGCAGTTTCTTGCAATTTTATCGTATTGGAAACATAGAGAGGTGGAGATATGGTTCCTCTCTCATAATAATTGCAAGTAGGAGCAGCAAGCACATGCATATTATATTCATCAAAATCATCATGTGCAACGGTATAAGGCAACCCATCAATATAATCCTTAATAAGGGTAAACTTCTCCGATATAGTGTAGTTGGGAGAATTCAAAAAGATAATAGGACTATCAAGTGTGGGTGCAATAGCAACAATTTCTTGTTTAACATAAGGAACTATAGCAAGTTCATCTCCATAAGCACAATCCATATTGGCATCTTGGCCACAAGCATAGCAAGTATCATCAAAAAGGGATATTTCAAAATAATCAACGGGATCATAGCAATTATCATAGCATTCATCCTTCGGTAAGCATGAAGGGAAATTAAACAATCTATGACTTGAAGAGTTACTCTCATTAGAAGGTGGGCACGGGTGATCAATCCGCTCTTCCTCCTTTTGTTCTTCGCTCTCTTCCTCATCTTTTTCATCCAATAAGCTCACAGTTTCATCAACTTATTCTTCCGTAGATTCCTGCAAAATATTATTCTCTTCTTGGACAGCGGAGACTTTCTCAATAAGTGCATTAATGCCGGAATTGTATTCATAATTCTCATAGCAATATTTAAGGATAGCTAAATTTTTAGGTCTATAACCCGAATCATCAAAATCTTCAAACTCTTTAAACATAGATTCAATTTCATAAGCATCCATAAAAGCAACAAATTCTTCTATTTGTTCCACATCATAGTAATCATATATACCATTAGCATACAAAGCTAAGGTTTTATTATCATTAAAATTCGCAAGAAAAGGGAAGGTGTGGAGCCTTCATCCGAGAGCAACAAGTATAATCATATCTCAAGCATAGTTTCATAGCATACCAATTCAATATATGAATTTGATCCCATAATAGTTTCGCTTTTTGTGTCAAGCAATAATCCCTAAAGTATTCGCGTTGATCCAACGTTACTCCCATTACATAATTGAATGGGGTTTTCTCAGGATTATTAAAGTAGTACATAATATCTTTCACATAACTAGCATCGAGAGTTTTAGGAGGTTCTCCATCTCCATGAGTAGAAGGTACACCTAATTTTTTGGTATTTCGTGTTCCATATCCATAACTAAAGATAGAGAACAACTTAGAACAACAAATAAAAATTACTTAGTGATAAAGCAAACAAGCACACAAGAGAATATTGACCCCACGCTATTGCTCCCCAGCAATGGCGCCAGAAAAAGGTCTTGATAACCCACAAATATAGGGGATCGCAACAGTTTTCGATAAGTAAGAGTGTCGAACCCAACGAGGAGCTAAAGGCAGAACAAATATTCCCTCAAGTTCTATCGACCACCGATACAGCTCTACGCATGCTTGATGTTTGCTTTACCTAGAACAAGTATGAAACTAGAAGTACTTTGTAGGTGTTTTTGGATAGGTTTGCAAGATAATAAAGAGCACGTAAATAAAAAGTAGGGGCTGTTTAGATAAAGGCACAACTAAATTAGTTTTAGTAGAGAGTTTTTGTTACGAGAAAGTTATATGTCCCTAGGCAATCGATAACTAGACCGGTAATCATTATTGCAATTTTATTTGAGGGAGAGGCATAAGCTAACATAATTTCTCTACTTGGATCATATGCACTTATGATTGGAACTCTAACAAGCATCCGCAACTAGTAAAGATCATTAAGGTAAAACCCAACCATAGCATTAAAGCATCAAGTCCTCTTTATCCCATATGCAACAACCCCGTTACTCGGGGTTGTGTTTCAGTCACTCACGCAACCCACTATAAGCGAATCATGAACGCATTGCAACACCCTACAGCGGGGATCCCTCATGCTTGCATGACATGGAGAGCACCATAGGACATCACCAATAATAAAACATGCAACTCAAACCAATCACGATCATCAAATAACCATTAGGACAAAATAGATCAACTCAAACATCATACGATAGCCATACATCATTGGGAAAAATATATAGCGTTGACCACCATGTTTAAGTAGAGATTACAATGGGTAAGAGAGAGGTTACACCACTGCATAGAGGGGGAAGAGTTGGTGATGATGGCGGTGAAGTTGTTGGTGAAGATTGCGGTGATGATGATGGCCACGACAGCGTTCCTGCGCCACCGGAAGAGAAGGGGAGAGGGGGCCCCTTCGTCTTCTTCTTCCTTGACCTCCTCCGCAGATGGGAGAAGGGTTTCCCTCTGGTCCTTGGCCTCCATGTTGTGGGAGGGGCGAGAGCCCCTCCAAGATTGGATCTGTCTCTTTGTGTCTCTCTCTTTCTGCGTTCTCAGATTCTACCCTTTCACCGTTTCTTATATTCCCGGAGATCCGTAACTCCGATTGGGCTGCAATTTTAACACGATCTCTATCAAGATATTAGCTTTCTTGCGGAGAAAGAAGGGCATAAACCGCCTTACAGGGTGGCCACGAGGGTCTGGTGCACGCCTACCCCCTGGAGCGCGCCCCCTGCCTCGTGGCCCCCTCGGGCATCGTCTCACGTGGATTTTTCTTCCCAAAAATCATATATATTCCAAAAAAAATCTCCTTCAGTTTTTATCCCGTTTGGACTCTGTTGAATATGGATATTCTGCGAAACAAAAAACATGCAACAAACAGGAACTGGCACAGGGCACTGGATCAATATGTTAGTCCCAAAAATAGTATAAAAAGTTGCCAAAAGTATATGAAAGTTGTAGAATATTGGCATGGAACAATCAAAAATTATAGATACGGCGGAGACGTATCAGCATCCCCAAGGTTAATTCCTCTCGTCCTCGAGTAGGTAAATGATAAAAAAGATAATTTTTGATGTGGAATGCTACCTAGCATAATCTTTATCACATATCTAATCATGGCATGAATATTAAGATACGAGTGATTCAAAGCAATAGTCTATCATTTGACATAAAAAATTAATACTTCAAGCCTATTAATAAAGCAATCATGTCTTTTCAAAATAACATGGCAAAGAAAGTTATCCCTACAAAATCATATAGTTTGGCTATGCTCCATCTTCAACACACAAAATATTCACATCATGCACAACCCCGATGACAAGCCAAGCAATTGTTTCATACTTCTGACATTCTCAAACCTTTCCAACTTTCACGCAATACATGAGATTGAGCCATGGACATAGCACTATAGGTGGAATAGAATGGTGGTTGTGGAGAAGAAAAACAAGGAGAAGATAGTCTCACATCAACTAGGCGTATCAACGGGCTATGGAGATGCCCATCAAGAGATATCATTGCGAGTGAGTAGGGATTGACATGCAACGGATGCACTAAGAGCTATAAGTGTATGAAAGCTCAGACTGAAAACTAAGTGGGTGTGCATCCAACTTGCTTGCTCATGAAAACCTCGGGCGTTTGAGGAAGCCCATCATCAGAATATACAAGCCAAGTTCTATAATGAAAATTCCCACTAGTATATGAAAGTGATAACTCAAGAGACTCTCTATATGAAGAACATGGTGCTACTTTGAAGCACAAGTGTGGTAAAAGGATAGGAACATTGCCCCTTCTATCTTTTCCTCTCATTTTTTTTCTTTTTTTTTAGTTTTTTGGCCTTCTCTTTTTTCGGACTTTCTCTCTTTTTTTTTTCATCCGGAGTCTCATCCTGACTTGTGGTGGAATCATAGTCTCCAACATCCTTTCCTCATTGGGGCAATGCTCTAATAATGATGATCATCACACTTTTATTTACTTAAAACTCAATATTAGAACTCGATACTAGAACAAAGGTATGACTCTATATGAATGCCTCTGGTGGTGTACCGGGATGTGCAATGATATAGCATAGCAATGACTTCAAAAAACGGCAAGCCATGAAACCATCATGCTAGCTATCTTACGATCATGCAAAGCAATATGACAATGAAAGCTCAAGTCATGTATATGATGATGATGGAAGTTGCATGGCAATATATCTCGGAATGGCTATGGAAATGCCATGATAGGTAGGTATGGTGGTTGCTTTGAGGAAGGTATATGGTGGGTTTATGGTACCGGCAAAATTTGCGCGGTACTAGTGAGTCTAGCAATGGTGGGAGGGTGAGAGCGCGTACAATCCATGGACTCAACATTAGTCATAAAGAACTCACATACTTATTGCAAAAATCTATTAGTCATCGAAACAAAGTACTACACACATGCTCCTAGGGGGATAGATTGGTAGGAAAAGACCATCGCTCGTGCCCGACCGCCACTCATAAGGAAGACAACAATAAATAAATCATGCTCCGACTTCGTTACATAACGGTTCACCATACGTACATGCTATGGGAATCACAAACCTCAACACAAGTATTTCTACTAATCCACAACTACCCACTAGCATGACTCTAATATCACCATCTTTATATCGCATAACTATTGCAAGGAATCAAACATATCATATTCACCGATCTACAAGTTTTATGTAGGATTTTACGACTAACCATGTCAATGACCAGTTACTGTCATCTCTCTAAATATATATAAGTGAAGCAAGAGAGTTTAATTCTTTCTACAAAAGATATGACCGTGCTCTAACAAATATAAGTGAAGCAAAAGAGCATTCGACAAATGGCGGTTGTCTATGTAAAGAGAAACAGGCAATCCAAACTTCAAATGATATAAGTGAAGCACATGAAGCATTCTATAAAGCATACTCAAAAGATATAAGTGAAGTGCAATGAGCATTCTATAAATCAACCAAGGACTATCTCATACCAGCATGGTGCATAAAAGAAAAATGAAAACTAAATGCAAAAGACGCTGCATATCCCATTAAAGAAACGAATCAAAAACATACCGATACTTGTTGAAGAAAGAGGGGATGCCTTCCGGGGCATCCCAATCTTAGACGCTTGAGTATCCTTGAATGTTTAGTTGGGGTGCCTCGGGAATTCCCAAGCTTGAGCTCTTGCCTCTCTTCCTTCTTCTCACATCGAGACCTTCTCAATCATCGAACACTTCATCCACACAAAATATCAACATAAAACTCGGTAAGATCCGTTAGTATAATAAAGCAAATCACTACTCTAAGTACTGTTGCAAACCAATTCATATTTTGTTTTCGCATTATATCTACTGTAATATAACTTTTTCATGGCTTAATCCATTGATATTAATCGATAGTGTCATCAAAACAAGCAAACTATGCATCAAAACAAGAACCAGTCTAAGACAGAACAGTCTGTAACAATCTGAACATTCACCATAATTATGGTACTTGAAACATTCTACGAAAATTACGAAAAATAAAAAATTTGTATAGGAAGACAGTTCAAAAAGAATCAGAACCATTTGACGTTCCAGCTAAAAATGTAAAATCGCGCACTACAGCCAAAGTTTCTGTCCTGCATCGTACAAACCAACAAACAAAGTAAACATCGTAAAGGCAAACCTTGGCAAATTATTTTTATAATACAATGGAATTGTACAAGGGGATAATTATTTTTATTGAAATTTTTCTGTAATCAAGATTCACAAAGTTTCCGTGAGCATGAACAAAGTTCAAGGAGCTCTCCCACTTCAACAATGCTTGTCTTTCTCACTTTCACTTTCCTTTTTGAAAAGTTTTGGGTTCCCCTATTTATTTTTGTTGTTTTTAAACTATATGAAAGCACTCAACAGAAATAAACGACTCTCTAAAACTTCCGGGTTGTCTCCCTGGCAGCGCTTTCTTTAAAGCCATTAAGCTAGACAATTTTACCATTTGAATACACCCGGATCCCAAGGTATATCGAAGCCAATTTTAATTAACAATGATTTGTAATTTAGTAGTGAGCACAAAGTAACATATTTCATGCAACAACGAAGCCTAACTCTCTTCCTATGCATCGGCATGTCATAAAAGAACAATTCATGCACACAAAGTAAAGGCCAATGCATAGTATAAGCAGTTTCTTGCAATTTTATCATATTGGAAACATAGAGAGGTGGATATATAGTTCCTCTCTCATTATAATTGCAAGTTGGGCAGCAAGCACATGCATATTATATTCATCAAAATCATCATGTGCAACGGTATAAGGCAACCCATCAATATAATCCTTAATAAGGGTAAGTTCTCCGATATAGTGTAGTTGGTAGAATTCAAAAAGATAATAGGACTATCATCCGTGGGTGCAATAGAAACAATTTCATGTTTAACATAAGGAACTATAGCAAGTTCATCTCCATAAGCATAATTCATATTGGCATCTTGGCCACAAGCATAGCAAGCATCATCAAAAAGGGATATTTCAAAATAATCAACGAGATCATAGCAATTATCATAGCATTCATCCTTCGGTAAGCATGAAGGGAAATTAAATAATATATGAGTTGAAGAGTTACTCTCATTAGAAGGTGGGCACGGGTGATCAATCCTCTCTTCCTCCTTTTGTTCTTTGCTCTCTTCCTCATATTTTTCATCCAATGAGCTCACAATTTCATCAAATTCTTCTTCCGTAGATTCCTTCAAAATATTAGTCTCTTCTTGGACAGCGGAGACTTTCTCAATAAGTGCATTAATATCGGAATTGTATTCATAATTATCATAGCAATATTTAAGGATAGCTAAATTTTCTGGTCTATAACCCGAATCATCAAAATCTTCAAACTCTTTAAACATAGATTCAATTTCATAAGCACCCATAAAAGCAACAAATTCTTCTATTTGTTCCACATCATAGTATTCATATATACCATTAGCATAAGAAGCTAAGGTTTTATTATCATTAAATTCGCATGAAACGGGAAGGTGTGGAGCCTTCATCCTAGAGCAACAAGTATAATCATATCTCAAGCATAGTTTCCTAGCTGTAACACCCATGATGCGGCTATATCTCCCACGTCTCGGAGCACGACTTAGAGGCATAACCGCATAGTAGGCATGTCGCAAGAGGGGTAATCTTTACACATCCCATGTACTGAATAAGATAGAGATAAAGAGTTGGCTTTCAATCGCCACTTCACACAATACAAAAATATAGCATTACATCATCCAGAATACAATCAAGGTCCGACTACGGAACCAAAATAAAGACAACCCCAAATGCATAGATCCCTGATCGCCCCAACTGGGCTACACTACTGATCGTATGGAAAGGAAACATAGTAATGTCTTGAATCGTCGTCGAACTCCCACTTGAGTTCGGTCGCATCCCCTGGACTAGCATCATCGGCACCTGCATCTGGTTTTGGAACTAATCTGTGAGTCACGGGGACTCAGCAATCTCACACCCTCACGATCAAGACTATTTAAGCTTATAGGTAGGAAAAGGTAGTGGGGTGGAGCTGCAGCAAGCACTAGCATATATAGTGGCTAACTTATGCAAATGAGAGCGAGAAGAGAAGCAAAGCACGGTCGAGAAGCTACAAAGATCAAGAAGTGATCCTAGAACTACTTACGTTCAAGCATAACACGAGACCGTGTTCTCTTCCCGGACTCCGCCGAAAAGAGACCATCACGGCTACACACGCTGTTGATTCATTTTAACTAAGTTAAGTGTCAGGTTTTCTACAACCGGATTTTAACAAATTCCCATCTTCCCATAACCGCGGGCATGGCTTTTGAAAGTTCAAATCCCTGCAGGGGTGTCCCAACTTAGCCCATCACAAGCTATCACGGTCAACGAAGGATATTCCTTCTCCCAGGACGACCCGATTAGACTCGGAATCCCGGTTACAAGACATCTCGACAATTGTAAAACAAGACCAGCAAAGCCGCCCGATGTGCCGATATATCCCGATAGGAGCTGCACATATTGTTCTCAGGGCACACTAGATGAACCCTACATACAACTAAAACCAACCCTCATGTTTCCCCAAGGTGGCTCTGCAAGTGGCTCCTTTTTGGACCAACACTCAGAGGAGCACTGGCTCGGGGGTTTAAAATAAAGATGACCCTTGAGTTCACGGAACCCAAGGGAAAAAGGCTTAGGTGGCAAATGGTAAAACCAAGGTTGGACCTTGCTGGAGGAGTTTTATCCAAGGCGAACTGTCAAGGGGTTCCCATTATAACCCAACCGCGTAAGGAACGCAAAACCAAGGAACATAACACCGGTATGACGGAAACTAGGGCGGCAAGAGTGGAACAAAACACCAGGCATAAGGCCGAGCCTTCCAACCTTTACCAAGTATATAGGTGCATTAAAGTAAACAAGATATAATAATGATATCCCAACAATAAACATGTTCCAACAAGGAACAAACTCCAAGCTTCACCTGCAACTAACAATGCTATAATAGGGGCTGAGCAAAGCGGTAACATAGCCAAACAACGGTTTGCTAGGACAAGGTGGGTTAGAGGCTTGACATGGCAATATGGGAGGCATGATATAGTAAGTGGTAGGTATCGCGGCATAGCAATAGAGCGAGCAACTAGCAAGCAAAGATAGAAGTGATTTGAGGGTATGGTCATCTTGCCTGCAAAGTTCTCCGAGTTGATGTAAGCTTGATCCTCGTAAGCGTACTCAATGGGTTCCTCGATCACGTACTCGTCTCCCGGCTCTACCCAAAGCAAGAACACAAGCAAAGGAAAACACAATCAACCATGGTGCAATGCACAAGCAACATGATGCAAAACATGGTATGATATGTGGGATGTGAAGTGCAATGCGTATGCGAGCTCCGTAAGGAAAAGATTGAACCAGCCCTCAACTTGGCAAAACAAGAGTGCCGCTGGAAATATGAGTTGATTTCGGTCGAAATCGATATAAAGATCACCAGAATCGGATGCACGGTTTGCAAATGGCAAGGAAAACAATAATGGCACAATCCTGCGATTAACAACACGATGCCATCTAAAATGCAACAAGAAACTAAGCTACTGCACTCTAACATAGCAACAAAGCACATGGTAGTGATCTACTCAAGATGCTTGACAAAAGATGAACACTGAGCTACGGCTAAATCAGAAAAGAGCATGTTCAAACAAACATGGCAAAAGTGCAAAAGATATCAGCTTCACAGACTTGGTGAAAATACTAACATGTCAGGAATTAACACCAGGAAGAAATGTTTAGAGCAAGATAACAACATTCTACAGGATCAGGACATAGAAAACAAGGCATGGCATGAATCTACTCAAATCATATAACAAAAGTCCCTTACTGACCATAAGCCAAAAAGGATCATCAGATATGATGGCACCCATGTAAACATAGCAAGTTTCTTTAACAGAATCAGACTTTGCAGAAAAATGGACATGGCATCAACAGAATTACGAAGGCCTCTTTGCGAGCTCGATGCACTCAACACAAGGCATTGCATGACAAGCTAAACATACTCCCTGCAAGAAGACATGATCAACATGCTAACCATGGCAAGAACAATCTCATAGCATGCATGGATCAACTACAACAACCTTGGCAAAATTGTTTAACACGTAAACAATCTACCAGGAACATTCTATAGCAAAAGTAGAGCAAGATTGAGTCATGCTAGGGAACTCCATAAATGCAAACATGAATATGGATGGATAGAGCATAACCATATGTCCAAAACATCCTTACTGAACATACTCAAAAGAAGCATGGATCTCACTGTAGCAACAAGAATACATGGCATAAAAATAACAACGTCCAGTCCCTGAAATTAGCAATATCCCGAGAGCTACTTTGCATGCATGTGCTAGTCACCACATTGATCACACAAATACGTGGCATACACCCCTGTAAAGCTGGCATGGCATAGCCCAAAACACATGTAGGGCTCAAGTCCATAGGAGGCACACAATAATCATGGCAAAAATGACAAATGCTCATTAACTGATAAGAATCAGGAACTAACATTTCATAGCACTTTTGTAACAGTCATTTGGGCATCAAGATAGACTCAAACATGCATAATTCAATGTAACAAAATGAAGAGGACATCTAGATGAACATTTTGATATATGGCACGCTCAAAACGGAGCTATGGATGCAGAGTTATGATGCGATGAACATGGCTAGAAAAATATTAGGGTATTAGGGGAAAACGGGTCAACCTAGGGTTTCTCAGATCCAGATCCGGGCGCGCGGTTCTCGATGATGACCGGAATCTTGCCGGAGCTTGGCGAGACAGCGGTCGCCGGAGTGGGTTTTGCCGGATCCGGTACTTGACGCGGCGAGGGGGCGGCGAGGAGGCGTGGGCGGACGTCGGCAGTGGAGCGGCGCCATCCTCCGGCGCGGTGGAGCTGGACGACGGCGGCGACGGAGGTGTCCGGCAAGCAGGTGGGCGGCGGCCGGAGAGAGTCGAGCGGCGGTGGGCGTGTGGTGGCAGTGAGGAGCCGCGAGAGCTCGGGCGGTTGCCCGCGGTCGAGGGCGGCGGCGGCTCAGGCCTCGGGGGCCCGCGACGGGCCGCGGCGGGCCGGTGGCAGGGAGGGCGCAGCGGCGCCACGTGGCAGCTCCGGACTGGGCGAGGGCGGCGGCGCTATTTCGTCCGGTCCGGGACGGATATGTCCGGCGGGCGAGAGGGGGAGATCTAGGGTTTTGGACTGCGAGATTTCGGGGAAGGCACCAATTTATAGGTAGAGGGAGCTAGGAGATTCCAAATGAGGTGCGGTTTTGGGCCACGCGATCATGATCGAACGACCGAGAGGATGGATGGGGATTGGATGGGTTTTGGGCCACTTTGAAGGGGTGTTGGGCTGCAACACACACGAGGCCTTTACGATTCCCCGTTAACCGTTGGGGTATCAAACGGACTCCAAATGACACGAAACTTGACAGGCGGTCTACCGGTGGTGTACCAAGGCCGCATGGCAAGTCTCGGTCCATTCCGAGAAAGTTTAACACCCACACACGAAAAGAGACAAAAGGGGACGCCGGACGACGTAGGAGTGCCGGAATGCAAAACAGACAACGGGGAAAATGCTTGGATGCATGAGACGAACACGAATGAAAATGCAATACATGTGATGACATGATGTGAGATGAATGACATGGACAAAAAGCAAAACAAAGACAAAACTCAACCACTAGGGAATATCATAACTTAGAGCCGAAAATGGCAAGAGTTGGAATACAAATATGGCAAGTTACATCCGGGGTGTTACACTAGCATAATAATTCAATATATGAATTTGATCCCATAATAGTTTCCCTTTTTGTGTCAAGCGATAATCCCTAAAGTATTTGCGTTGATCCAACGTTACTCCCATTACATAATTGAATGGGGTTTTCTCAGGATTGTTACAGTAGTACATAATATCTTTCACATAACCAGCATCGAGGGTTTTAGGAGGTTCCCCATCTCCATGAGCAGAAGGTACACCTAATTTTTTGGTACTTTGTGTTCCATATCCATAACTAAAGATAGAGAACAACTTAGAACAACAAATAAAAATTACTTAGTGATAAAGCAAACAAGCACACACGAGAATATTCACCCCACGCTATTGCTCCCCGGCAACGGCGCCAAAAAAATGGCTTGACAACCCACAAGTATAGGGGATCACAATAGTTTTCGATAAGTAAGAGTGTCGAACCCAACGAGGAGCTAAAGGCAGAACAAATATTCCCTCAAGTTCTATCGACCACTGATACAACTCTACGCACGCTTGATGTTCGCTTTACCTAGAACAAGTATGAAACTAGAAGTACTTTGTAGGTGTTTTTGGATAGGTTTGCAAGATAATACAGAGCATGTAAATAAAAAGTAGGGGCTATTTAGATGAAGGCACAACTAAATTATTTTTAGTAGAGAGCTTTTTGTTACGAGAAAGTTATTTGTCCCTGGGCAATCGATAACTAGACTGGTAATCATTATTGCAATTTCATATGAGGGAGAGGCATACGCTAACATAATTTCTCTACTTGGATCATATGCACTTATGATTGGAACTCTAGAAAGCATCTGCAACTACTAAAGATCATTAAGGTAAAACCCAACCATAGCATCAAAGCATCAAGTCCTCTTTATCCCATACGCAACAAGCCCTTTACCCGGGTTTATGTTTCAGTCACTCACGCAACCCACTATAAGCGAATCATGAACGTATTGCAACACCCTATAGCGGGGTCCCTCATGCTTGCGCGACACGGAGAGCACCATAGGACAACACCAATAATAAAACATGCAACTCAAACCAATCACGATCATCAAATTACTATAGGACAAAACAGATCTACTCAAACATCATAGGATAGCCATACATCATCGGGAAATAATATATAGTGTAGAGCACCATGTTTAAGTAGAGATTACAGCGAGTAAGAGAGAGGTTACACCGCTGCATATAGGGGGGAAGAGTTGGTGATGATGGCGGTGAAGTTGTTGGTGAAGATTGCGGTGATGATGATGGCCACGGCAGCGTTCCTGCACCACCGGTAGAGAAGGGGAGAGGGGGACCCTTCGTCTTCTTCTTCCTTGACCTCCTCCCTAGATGGGAGAAGGGTTTCCCCTCTGGTCCTTGGCCTCCATGGCATGGGAGGGGCGAGAGCCCCTCCAAGATTGGATCTGTCTCTCTGTCTCTCTCTGTTTATGCGTTCTCGGATTCTACCCTTTCAGCGTTTCTTATATTCCCGGAGATCCGTAACTCCGATTGGGCTGAAATTTCAACACGATCTCTATCCGAATATTAGCTTTCTTGCGGTGAAATAAGGGCATCAACCGCCTTACGGGGTGGCCACGAGGGTCAGGGGCACGCCCCCCTGCCTCGTGGCCCCCTCGGGCATCGTCTCGCGTGGATTTTTCTTCCCAAAAATCTTATATATTCCAAACAAAATCCGTCAGTTTTTATCCCGTTTGGACTCCGTTTGATATGGATATTCTACGAAACAAAAAACATGCAACAAACAGGAACTGGCACAGGGCACTGGATCAATATGTTAGTCCCAAAAATAGTATAAAAAGTTGCCAAAAGTATATGAAAGTTGTAGAATATTGGCGTGGAACAATAAAAAATTATAGATACGACGAAGACGTATCAAGTATGTTGTGTGACCTCTTTCAATGGTAGACTAGCAGATGTAGGGGATGTAGGTGGTAAGGTCTACTCGTCATAAAGAGTTAATGCTTCTGAAAGACTGTGTCTCGGTCATCCGTTTCTCAAACATCATGTAGTGCGAGAAATCAACAAAGGAGATCGAGTCTTGTGGGGAAAAGTGCGCAAACCTCTGCAGAGTGTATAAATTAACCATGGTTAGCCGTATCCCCGGTTATGGACATCTTGAGTATCTGGTGCTTGAATTATTATGTTGATCTCATCACTTTATTTAATTAACTTGTTAGGTTAATGATTACTTTCATTGGGATTGATATGGGGTTACCATTCTCAATGTTTTCAACAAACCTTGTAGTTAAATAAAAATATATTCCTTTGTTGTATGGAAAAATTAGCTTTATGCAAAATTAAACATAGAGCCTCCACCAGCCAAATATGCATGTAGTGATAGCCATTATTCAGCATTGCTCTACAGTGTGAATTTGCCAGAACATTCAATGTGCTGACCTACATGGTTGCAACGTCTCATGTTGCAGGAACCTTATGACGAGTAAGTGATACGTTAGGGTTATGAATTATACACTCAACGTTGTCGTTGGTGTTGATGGGAATCCACAACCTTATTGTTATTTCCGCTATATGGATGGAGGTAATGGTATTTACGTTACTTTATACATGTGATTTACCCCTGTTATAAATCCTCGAGTACTGTGTGTGTTAGCATACTGATCCAGGGATGACACTTAAGCAGAGAGACTTGATCGTCTGAGGTCGGGTCGCTACAAATATTTTACTAACATTGTTGTGCGGCTTATGGGGCCACATCACAAATGGTTGGTGTTAGGATCTTTTATTCCTCGTCTTTACTCTGGGATTTTGATCTCCCTTCTATTCGGGTAAAAGATTTTGCTAACTCTAACATTAGGATCTCATGATCACATCCACCTGGAGAGCTGGATTATCTGCAACTATTTCTTTGAATATACAATGAATGATGCACACACTGTCATTTGACATCTTTGAACTCTTCTATTTTAGATGCGCCTCACAATGCAGATCGCACGCCAGACAATGGTTGTTGGTGCGACTGGGTTCCCGGCTATTTTGTCGACATCTTGACCATGTTGGGATAGCGTTGGTACTCCCAGTACACTATTTACAATTACTACCTCGAGTTCAACCAGGAGCAGTATCACGGTGTGGTTCTTATCTTTGATTGATAGGATATCTCCATCACTAGGTTGCATTCATGGTGTTGGAGTGACTGTTGAGATGGCACTCCATGATGCTGCCTTTGTTGCTATCACCCGTCTCGGTGGAGAGCACCCCATCTTGGAGGAGACTGGGTTCAGATACATCTTGTATGTCCCAGCTGGGGGTGAGAGTGGATACTACAATACCGTCTACACCCCTTACATGAGCCGTCATTACAACCTGCAGGTGTTGGTTCAATACCTTGAGGATCCAGATCGCATTGTCTGAGCTCTTACTGTCGAGTTGTACGCCACTTGTACTTGTCATTACGACGCTCTAACACAGTTGCTCCCAGCAGTCAGCGCGAGGATACATCTAGAGTACAATCTTTACCCGCGCAGGACAGAGATCCCACCACGTCTTGAGTGGACTGCTGTTGGAGGTAGTACTCCTTCATGTGGAACTCTTCTTCCAATCCGGGACCAGGTTCTGCACCAGAGTGTTCATGGAGTGCAAACCCCTCATATCAAGGGCAATCTGCTTCATCGTCACCTGCAACTGCCTGGCTTCAAAGGTTTTCCCCGATGTTGATGTAGCACATCGCTATGTCCCATTGTTGTATCCCTCCACCACATGCATGTCATGCTTGACTATTTCCCTTTCTAAACATGTACTACCAGCTTGTAATTGACTTATGTATGGGTCTGCATGTCGTGCTTGACTACTATGATGTATCTATCACACCTCTTTCTTTATGCACGTTGTCTCATGAATGATTCCTTGTCTCTACAATTGCTCAATGGCAAACTATCCCTGTTACGTTTCAGCAGGATGGTTAGACCAGGTGGTCATGGCTGTGGTGCCAACAACCCACCACTGCCTGAATATGTGGCTAGAAAGATACAACAGTTTGAGCTGAACCGCCAGTTTATGGAAGGGCTCATGGCTTAGTTTCCGTGACCCAATATGAACTAGCAGCCAGCCCCAGTAACCTTGCAGGAATTTATTCGCCTCGACGCTACTATCTACCAGAGTTCAACTGAGCCCCTTGATAGTGATGTCTGGCTTTGTGACATTGCTTATGAATTGGAGTCTGCTAATGTTGACACTGCCAACTATGTCAAATTTGCATCCTTTTCCTCAGGGGTCTTATTGCTCAATTGTGGGACAGTCACAGGCATTCACAAACCTGTTGGAATAGTCATTACCTGGCTGGAGTTCCAAGCTGCTTTCCATGCCTACTACATTCCTCGGGGAATTATGGACATGAAGAAGTGAGAATTCCGCAACCTCACACAGGGCTAGATCATAGATGCTTATCAGCGGGAGTTCCTCGACTTGTCCCGCTATGATAAACAAGATATCGCTATTGATGCTCATAGATAGGAGAAGTTTGATGATGGACTTCACCCTGATATCAAGCTCGTGCTCCTTGTTCAAGATTTCACTAACTTCGCCACCTTGGTGAACAAGGCCATTCAGGTTGAGGCTGATCTATAGGAACACAAGGAAGCCTTCAAGCGCAACCATGACTTTGGCAATCTTCAAGCTTGTAAGCATAGTAGCGTCGGATATGGATCCCCCACAAGATGTATCAACCAACTGCCCCTGCACCAAGGTCGTTCTATGCTGCACCTCGTCTGCCTCCTCCACCATCGAGGCAGCCTCTCCAAGTTGCACCACCCCGAGCTCCTACTACCCGCCCCAATGACGAGCTGTGCTTCAAGTGTGGCCGTCCAAGTCACCATACTTGGGAATGCTACCCGAATCAGAACCAACTTGCACTTCCTTTAACTAGTCGTGGCAATGTTCGTGGCAACATCCAGCCCTCCAACAACAATGCTAGACCTTTATATGGTCATGGTCAACCTAACCATGTTGATCTGAATGAAGCTCAAGACCATCTCGCTACTATGATGGGTCTTGTTAATTCGATACCAGCTTCTCTTTTATTCGATTCATGAGCATCGCATTCTTTCATATCATAAGATGTTGCATTCATGCATTCCATTCAACATGAAGAGATGAACACTCCACTAATGGTACACACCCCTGTGGGCCAATGTCTAACCTCCATGGTTAGACACAATGTCACCATTGAAATTTAAGGGTTAGAATTCCATGTCTCTCCCATTGTTTTGAAGTCTTCCAATATTGACCTCATTTAAGGAATTGATTGGTTCAAAACGCATACTATTTCAATTGTATGTGCCACTAAAACCGTCCATCTCCTACATCCTTCGAATGAGATAGTAAGGTACTATGCTCGTCTTGTTAAAAATGCCAAAGCTCGGACTTATTCCTTGAATGTGTTGACTGCATCACCTCTTGAGGGAATTGAAAATGTTCAAGTTGTTTGCGACTCCAAAGATGTCTTTCCAGAAGAACTTCCAGGAGTACTCCCTGTTAGTGTTGTCGTTTTTGTCATCGACTTGAAACTAGGCACCACTCCAATTGCTAAACGACCCTACAAGATATAGCCGCATGAGCTCCTTAAACTTAAGGAGGAAATCGACAATTCCCTTTGCAAAGGTTTCATTCGTCCAAGTTCCTTTGCCTAGGGAGCACTGAGGGAGTCTGGTACTAGGGGGTCCTCGGCCTGCTGGCCTATCTCTTATGGGCCAGACAGGTGGGCCGTTGTACGATTACTACAAGGCCGAGCTATAATGTGACTCCATGTCCGGACAGGAAACCTTTGAAGCCTTGGTGTGTCCTCCAAGTCTGGATCAGTGGTGTCTATATACACCAGAGGGTTTAGTTCATAGAGGCTATAAGAACAACCATCATCCTACTCACCTAGGGTTTCGTTCAGCTGATCTCATGGTAGATTGACTCTGTAATCATCCTATACACTTCAATATAATCAAGCACGACGTAGGGTTTTACCTCTTCGAGAGGGCACGAACCTGGGTAAACAACGTGTCGTTCGTCCCATGTTCCCCATCGATCCAAGATCCACAGCTTGGGACCCACTACTCGAGATCCGTCAGTTTTGACACCGACATTGGTGCTTTCATTGAGAGTTCCGCTATGAGATTGCCGAAGGATCGATGTATCGCCTAATCATCGGAGATGGCATCAACATCGGGGACACATTATCCATGGACAAATTTTCGCGTTCAGCGGCATCGTTATACACGCTAACTCTATCGATCATCTCGACCAGGTCGAATAGCTTCGCCCCTGAGCAAGAGATCAGGTTGGGTAACCTAGAGTACATCGTTGACACTCGGGGTTTTCTGATCTTCACTGGATTCTCAGCTTTTCCTGAGCTTCCCAAAAACCCTCAACCTTCGACTTTGGTATCTCCCTCTTATGTGATCCCAGGGTTGCCTCTTAACTCAGATTCGGCTTCAAGCCTGTATGTGACCACTACATCTGAAGTTCGGGAGTCAACCCGGCCGGACTCGCTTCTCTTACCTCGGATCCGGATGCGATCTTGGTGTCCGAACACCGAGAGTTAGCCCTAGCCGGACTTGCCCCTCCCGCCATCACACCAGAGGTTGACTCCAAAAGAAATCCTAGATACCAATCCGGCTAGTATCACCCTAATAAACGAGACGCTGGATCCGATCAATATGATGATCATCACGGATGGCCCATCCTCGACCTATGCTCGGCTCGGTCTTGATGAGGGCCACAGGGAATTTTACGCCCCACCCACCACCCACATAGTATCCATTGTCGAAGACCTAATCGACATGCTAGACTATGCCTCTAAGGAGGCCGAAGACATGGACAAAGAAGTCGAAGCTATGGCCCATGCTGCTACTGCCCCTCCCATCACCAGACGATGGTCGGCCACCTCCACCAATGATGTCTATATGATGGATACCCTCAACGATAAAGGCAATGGCACCAACCAGAAGAACAACGATGGCACCCCTAGAAAATATGGCGATAATCCCACCGAAGATCAACCCAAACGTCGGAGATAGCACCGACGATCCAAGGGGCGTAGGGGCAGAGAAAGCAACACGGGCACTGGAGAAAATGACACCCCGAACAATATGGAACACCTTGGTGACTCCGCTGCCCCTAAGCTACAGCCCGACGACTCAGAGGAGCAGGATGATCAGTATAATACCGAGAACATCAATGACTCTAAGGATAGTAACTACCTCCCCCTCTCCTAAGAGGAAGTCAGCCTCGGAGCCAAGGATTTCATCGTCCCTGAGGATCCACTAGACCAAGAGCGGTTTAAACAACAACTTATCGCCACTTCACGAAGCTTGAAGAAGAAGCAACAACTAAAAACCGAACAAGACACCCTCAATGATAGATGGACAAAAGTCCTAGCGACCAAAGAAGGACACGACTATGAGCAGAAAATCAAAAGCTACCCCAAACGCAAACAGCTGTCACAATTTGACGACGAGGCTCTTGAGCCCTCACCCCCAAGATATACTCAGGTAGATCAGCTTGACCGACCCCTTGAGGACGGGATAGGCCGGCTAGAGAGGCGAATACACACCCTCTCCCCCTTGCCGAAGAGGCAAGGAGCCGGTACAACAAGAATACGAATATAACATATAGCACAACCTGGATGCTAGAAAGGTCAGGAAAGATCCATCTACGGATCCAAAGGATACCTTCCCGCTAGACGGGATGGATACCAAGATTGGCTCGATTGAAACAATAGAGCTCAGGAGTAGCACTGGGCCCGTATGGCAGCGGAATTCGGCGCGATGTGGCCCGAGTCAGGGGCACCGCTCACCCGATGTGTTTTATATATGAGATGATGCAACATTTGTTCCATGAAGGGTTTAAACCTGTAAACATCGAACAACACTAGGGAAGTACAGACCCGACAACGTGGATCAAAGATTTTCTTACCCACATTCATATGGCTCAAGGAGATGATCTCCACGCCATAAAATACCTGCAATTAAAACTTAAAGGGCTAGCCAGGCATTGGTTGAACAGCCTCCCTGAAAACTCCATAGGGAGCTAGGAAGAGCTCAAAGGATGCTTTCTGAGCTAACTTTCAAGGCACTTATGTCTGGCCTCCAGACGCCGATGACCTGAGCCATGTTGTCCAACAGCCCAGCGAGTCAGCCCGACAACGGTTCTTGACCAAGAAGAACCAAATTGTTGACTGTCCAAATTCCAAGGCGATAGCCGCATTCAAACACAGCATCCGAGACGAATGGCTAGCTCGTCAACTCGACCAAGACAAGCCTAGGATGATGTCGGCTCTTACCTCACTCATGACCCGCTTTTTGCTTGGGAAGATAGCTGGTTGGCTCGTAGAAGCAACAACCCCGAAGACCCTGCTACCTCGGAAGTTTGGGACGGAAGTGGGAAACCATGACGCAACAAAAATAAGCGTCATCACAATGGCGATAAAGCCGAGGATATGACAGTGAATGCCGGATTCAGTAACTCCAAATCCGGTCAGCGGAAGAAACCCTCTAAAGTGAACAGAGAACGCCCGACCGTACTTGACAAAATCCTGGATAGGCCTTGCCAGATCAATGGCACCCCGGATAAACTTGCTAACCACACCAACTGTAACTTTTGGGTGATCAAACAGGCCGGCAAGCTCACAGCCGAGGAGTAACGCAAAGCCCCTGCAGTGAGGATGACGATGAGCTTCGCAGGCTGAACAATGGAGGCTAGAAGCAGTTCCCTCCTGAGGTATAAATGGTGAGCATGATCTACGCCATGCATATACCTAAGAAGGAGAGGAAGCGCGCACTTTGGGACGTCTACGGTGCGTAGAGCATGTAGCCTCGAAATTTAACCTATGGTCGGCATTGCCGGTCACCTTCGATCGTAGGGACAATCCGACCAATACCCATCATGGAGGATCAACGGCGTCGGTTCTTGACCAAATCATTGACAGGTACCACCTCAACAGTGTCCTCATGGATGGAGGCAGCAGCCTCAATCTGATTTATTTAGATAGAGTGATGAAAATGGGTATCGATCTGTCAAGGACCGAACCCAGTAACACTACCTTTAAAGGAGTAATCCGAGGCATCGAAACCTGCTTCTCGGGCACTCTGACCTTGGAAGTAGTGTTCGGCTCGCCAGAAACTTCCGCAGCGAGGACTTGATCTTAGATATTGTCCCCTTCTGCAGCGGCTACCATGCATTCCTAGGTTGTACGGTGTTTGCTCGTTTCAATGTCGTCCCCAATTATGCATACCTGAAGCAAAATATGTAGGGACCCAAGGGCATCATCACAGTCAATGGCAACACGGAGCGCTCACTCCGGATTGAGGAACATACGATGGCTCTGGTAGTCGAAGTCCAAACCGGCATTGAGGGGCGGAAGTACCAGCCCGCTATCAAGGCATGGTAGGTAAGAGAAAAAATAGGTTTAAGCCATGTCTCCATTCGAGGAGCCTCCCTACACTCAACATAAATAGGGATACGAACCCCACATCATGCCCACCCAAGTCGCCCACTATGTGCCTTGTATGCACAACTTCGCGCTTAAAATACCATGGGAAGCTATGGAGATCAATCACCAATAGCCAAGGGTTAGGTTCAACCGAGCTATGGTCAAACACATCTTGGGACATTAACAGGTACCAACTAGGACCTATCCAAGATTAAGCTAGCACAATACAACGACTTCTCAAGACCCTCTGTCAAGGGCCCGTTGGCCGATTATCATCCCATCCAAGGAGTTCTTCCTCCCCTCCAGAGCAAAGGCGCAGACGTGCAACAGGGCACAGTAGGGATGTCAAATCACGCATCAAGGCCCTTTTTAAAAATTTCCTCTTTAAAATTTATTTTAACGTATTTGTAATAGTTACTTTGGCAGTTCGGATTGTACCGCTAGACGTCACGAGCTGACCTGAAATAAAGACCACTCTTTACAGTCCTCTTGTAGTCACTTATATTGCATAATTTTCCCCTCTCTTTGATGCCAAACAAACTAGTTCGATACATATCTCCTCTAGATGCGATAGGCTAAATAGACCGGGGGCTCGATCGTAAAACTCGCCCCAAGCATTAGTCCGACACTATCTTTTTTCCTTAGTGTTTGGCGTCTCGGATATTGCATTATATGAATCCGTTCCAAATTATGTCTTGGGTCAATAGTTGGCTTGCACGGCTCCTATGTTTACCCTCTTACGTTCTACACGCTCCGCTAAGAAGGTAAAGGGAGAACCACTGTGATTATACTTCTAGCTAGCCTGGTCAAGTACCTCAGTGGAGAAAGCGAAAACTCACTATAATAATAAGCGAGAACTGGTCGGCGATACGATGACTAGTGTAAACTAAAAATCAATGGAAATTACTCCATGTTAGATGAAGGACTTTGTCTTTGCACAAACCATGTGACGAAGGTATATACCTCGGCTCACCCGAACGTCACAAAACACTGGGGGTTAGTCACTAGCCCCCGCAGACAAGCTCCTATGGCTAAGTGAAAGTAATAAAACTGTATAGTCGGATTGCCTTGTTTCCCTCATGCACTATCACGTTCGAGCACCGAGACGTTGGCTAAGGGTCATAGTACGGAGGTCGAAACACCACTTGTAGCATCTACATTCAGAGCAAAACGACCGCATGGGAGTCAAAATAAACAAAAGTAGATAAAATCTGACAAACCATACAAACCAACCGCATTATAAAGCAAAAGGTTCAACTGTCATTTAACACATGATAGTGAGCTCACTCAAGAATTACATCTTTTGGACATGGGGCCCCTACTGCCCGAGAACCATCCATCACGATGGGGAAATACTTCTCGGGACGCCTGTTCTCCTTATCAGCGGGCGGGGGGCCGGTGGCCATCTCGACCGGCTTAATCTTCAGCCAATGCACCATGGTCCTAGCGAAGGCCATCCGAGCTCGCTCGATGCATACGAAACGCTTCAGGACGTCAATCCGTGGCGCGGGGTAACACAGCTTCTGCACTAGGCCGAAGTAGCTGCTCGGTTCGGGATCTAAAGGCCACAACTAGACACAAAGGTCCTTCATGGACGGCTCAACCATCCGATGCAACTCCATCAACTGCTTCATTTGATTGCTGAGGAGGGGACGGTGTTCGGGCGCTTAGAACTACGCCTAGAATAGCCTATGCTCGGCGACGCCATCCGAGACGCGAAATGCCTCGCTGCCTCAGCCGCACTCCTAAGGAGATCCACGAACGCGCCTGAGGAACGCCACGCTCATGTCACAAAAGAGAACTGGGGCCGCCAAAGACACTCTATAGCAAATATGGCTTACCATCTACAATAGACTTCACTTGACGGAGCTCCTCTCGAGCGCCTCGTGTCTTTGTACTCGCCTCCTGGATCTCCAGCTTTATTTTGACAGCTCTATGGCTTGACCATTATTTTTTTTCTCAATGTCCTCACATTTAGTGAGGGCATCCTTGACCTCCTGCTGCACCTCGACCACTCTGGCCTCATGCTTATGACTGTCGGCCTTCATCGTTGACAGCTCAATTGCCGCCTGCCTTGCCGCTGCCTTCTGTTCGGCCGCCTCCTGCTTGGCCTTCTTTAGTTCAGCCTTGAGGTGTCGTCATTCTGGGATTGGGGGTACCCAGACTTGCCTGCCTGCGGCCCAGCACGCGGGCTCATCCTGGTACGGGCCAGCAGAAAGGCCTCTAGGACAAGACCCTCGCGAGGTCCCCCGGCCTCGTGAGGAGCACGACGCCATGACCTCCAGAGGAGTAGCTCCCCGAGCCTGCCTCCTAAGGGCCGGAGAATAATGATCCACAAGTATAGGGGATCTATTGTAGTCCTTTCGATAAGTAAGAGTGTGGAACCCAACGAGGATCAGAAGGAAATGACAAGTGGTTTTCAGCAAGGTATTCTCTGGTAGCACTCAAATTATCGGTAATAGATAGTTTTGTGATAAAATAATTTGTAAGGGGTAACAAGTAACAAATGTAACTAAGGTGCAGCAAGGTGGCCCAATCCTTTTTGTACAAAAGGACAATCCTGGAAGAATTCTTATATAAAGCAAAGCGCCCCCGAGGACACATGGGAATTACTGTCAAGTTAGTTTTCATCATGCTCATATGATTCACGTTCATTACTTTGATAATTTGATATGTTGGTGGACCGGTGCTTGGGTGCTGTCCTTACTTTGACAAGCTTCACACTTATGATTAACCCCTCTCGCAAGCATCTGCAACTACAAAATAAGAATTAAGATAAATCTAACCATAGCATGAAACATGTGGATCCAAATCAGCCCCTTACGAAGCAACGCATAAACTAGGGTTTAAGCGTATCTCACTCAAGCAACCCATCATCTACTTATTACTTCCCAATGCTTTCCCCTAGGCCCAAATCATGGTGAAGTGTCATGTAGTCGATGTTAACATAACACCACTAGAGAAAGACAACATACATCTCATCAAAATATCGAACGAATACCAAATTCACATGATTACTTATAACAAGACTTCTCCCATGTCCTCAGGAACAAACATAACTACTCCCAAAGCATGTTCACGTGTAAGGCCGGCATATGGATAGAGAGGGTCCAGGTCATGTGGCACCACATTTTGACGCTTGCGAGGAGCAGGTGTGTCGGGTAAGCCGGAGACGAGATCTCGAGCATTGTCACTCCAGGTCTTACGCCTTGACTCGTGCCGTTGTTTCTTAGTGAGCAAGAGGGTGTGAAAATCTTACTTTTCGGATGACCCGCCTTGTTTTCTTTCTTGGTAAAGGGTCTGAGTTGGAGGATATGGTAGTTACCTCTGCATCGTGAGCCTGGCTTCCGTGTCATCCTGAGAAGGATTAGCATTAATAAGTTGCATAAATAGAAGGCCAAGAGAATCAAATTCTACCTCCGACGAGTCCAACTGGAAAAGATCTTGGGCCGTTTGCTTGCTATGACGACCCATGCAACGAGATTTATTCCCCTTGCCCTCTTGGCTGGAGCGGCAGCGGCCGGCATTTTCTTCCTCCAAAAAGGAGAGTCGGCCTATTTATACATGAGCAATAAGATTAAAATGGCTTGACATACAAGAGACAGACAAGCAAACATGAAGTTTTATCCAGGACATATACACCCGGAGCTGGGTTAAGGGCACAGAAAAGGTTTAGGCCCATTTTACTGTAGTTTTTCAAAGACTCCCCATTTTGCTGCATAACCAGGATGTTGCCAAGGGGCAAAGGGGATGCTAGTGGCGCCCTTGGCGACCATAGGCCCTCTGCCGGGGGGGAGGGCTCGCCGGCGCCTCCCCGGCCGAGGACCTACCACTGGGCGACGCCTTGCCCCGCGCGACATGTGGGAGGTCCTTGCTCCGGACCCCTTCCGTGCAGCCCCTAGTGTGCTGCCCCTGACTGGAGTGGGGTTGCCGCACTGGCGTCACCATCCGCCGATGCAGCCTGGTCCACCTGCGACCCATGGTTAGCGTAAGCCTGCTCCTGAGATATCAGTGGTACCCTGCGGTGGTTGTCGTTGGCGGGGTCGACGAGGCTCCCGGGTGGCTCATGGAAGGCCTCGGTTTCCAGCATCTCTTCTTCCCAGCCCGGCTCGAGGAACGTGCAGGGGTCGTCCTCTGGCGTGTACTCCTAATCCACCATGAGGGGCACATAGGCTTCCCGAGTTGCATCTCTAGAACCTCCGCCGAGGCGCCCTGTGCCCCATGCTACTGAGCCCAATGCGCCTCCCTGGTGGTTGTAGGGTGGCATGTGATTGGGACCATGAGGAGCAATGCCCGCACCTACGCCACCGGGGGAGGCAAGGGCACGGCTGGATGTCCAGCACCACTGGTCGTGCTGATGCTGGCGAGCCCTCCTGGTGCACCGGGGAGCACGCGGGTGCAACGAGGCCCGTCGTGCGACCTAGCCACAACTTGAGATGTAAGTATGGAGCAGAAAGGTGGTGTACCCCTGTCTGCAGCATCCAGCAGCTCGGCGACACGTTCCAGCAATGCATCGCGGCCGCTTTGCATCAGCCAGCATCGCAACAGGTCCCGCACCACCATGAGCGTGGCTCGCATGTTCGCCTGTTCCCGTCGGGTGTGTGGTGTCGTCGCTGCTGCGTAGCTTGAGGATCTTGCGGAGGCCCGCACACGCCGTGGTGTGAGGGTGGAAGGCGTCGGTCCACGCCGCTCGTGTCCTGCGGCGTTCAGCAGTGTGCGGGCCGCCTGGAGCACGGAGTTGAGGTCTCCTTGGGCGGGCGGTGCCGCCCTGATGGGCCAAGAAGCCCACTGGTCGCTGTTGGTCCTCGGGTCACCGGACATCGAGACCGCGGGCTGTTGGCAGATCAGCTGACGGAAGAGAGGCTTCAGCGCACCCCTACCTGGTGCGCCAAATGTTGGATTACGAGTTCCGGCAAAACCCTTGAGGTTCGAACTCTGGGGTGTGCACGAAGATCTCTCTCTCCCTAGATCACTCTCTCGCCACAATCTCAAAGCCTAGCTCGTCGAACCCGAGGAACAAGAGACACAAGAGTTTATACTGGTTCAGGCCACCGTTGCGGTGTAATACCCTACTCCATTGTGGTGTGGTGGATTGCCTTGTAAGCTGGGGATGAACAAGTACAAGGGAGAACAGCCTCCTGAGGAGAGGTGTTCTTGAGCTTGATGAGCTTGTGTGGTTGCCTTGGTGGAATTGATCCAGTCCAAGATGAGTCCTCCCTCCTAAGGTGGTGGCTAGTCCTATTTGTAGAGGCTCGGGTCCTCTTCCCAAATATTAGGCGGGAAGGGATCCCAGAATGGCCAATTCGAAGGGGGACAACTATTACAAGTTATCCTGATAAAAGGTGGTCTTCGCCTGCCAAAGGCTCTGGTGGTTACGTCGTCGTGGGCTCCGTGGTGACCTTCGTTATGCCGTACTGCTGGTCTTGGTCTTGTTGCACCGATGTCGAAACATTTGCCTGATGCCTCGGGACTCCTCGCCCACGCCTGCCTCTTTAGCACCAAAGAGGGAATCATTACTCTGCGTGCGCTGCCGCTCGCCTGGCGCCCGCCCGGCCTTGGTCGTCATGGCTCACGTCACAGAAACCGCACGAGGCGCTCCTCGCCTTGATCTCTCTGCTCCTCGCGTGCGAGCCTAGTGAGGCTGCCCCTGAGGTGGTCTTGTGTTGTTGTTCTCGTGAGGCTTTGTCATATGTGGGGTTTCGGCATTCGAACACTAGGGTGAGCACGAAGTCTTCTCCTCCCACAAATCTATGCCCTAGCTCGCTAAGATCTCACCGACAAACTCTACGAACTCGCAACACAGAAAGACACAAGATTTATACTGGATCAGGCCACTGTTGTGGTGTAATACCCTACTCTAGTGTGGTGGTGGATTGCCTCTTGGGCTGATGATGAACCATACAAGGGGAAGAACAGCCTCCTGAGGTTGAGGTGTTCTTGTGCCCGGCTAACTTGTGTGTGCGGGGATGATCTTCAGGATCTCCTTTCTCTCTCTATCTCTCTCTCGTCCTCCCCCTCTCTGTCGTCCTCTCCTGCCTATGGTGGTGGCTAGTCCTATTTATAGAGGCCCTAGCCCTCTTCCCAAATATTGAGCAGGAAGGGAGCCAACAACGGCGGGCTAATTTGAAGGGGGACAACTAGTACGAGCCATCCTGACAAAAGTGGTCTTTGCCTGCCAAAGGCTCTGGTGGTGATGCCGTCTTGGGCTCCACGAAGACCTCCGTCTTGCTGTCCTTCTGGTCTTGGTCTTGTTGCACCAAAATGGCAACCTTTGCCTGATGCCTCGGTACTCCTCGCCTGCACTGGTCTCCTTAGCACCAAAGAGGAAACAAGGATGCTACACGCACTAGCGCCCACCTGGTGTCGATCGTCATGGCTCGCACCACGAGAGCCTCGTGAGGTTTGCCTCGCCTTGATATCTCCGCTCCTCATGAGCCTGCCCGACTAGGACACTCCAGAGGAGGTCTTGTGTCGTCCGCCTCACAAGGGTCCTGGATGCCTTGTCGATGAAGATGGGTCGTACGACCTGCTAGCTTAGCCACGCAACGGGCCACATGCAGGCAAGTCTGGGGACCCCCATTCCCAGAACGCCGACAGTAGCCCCCGGGCCCAAGGTGTGCTCGGGCTTGGCTTCGCGGCGAAGCCAAGGGTCAGGTACAGAGCACCGCGGGCCCCCAAAAGCATGTGGCCTCGGTTGACGCGTGGCGGTTGATTGGACGTGGGCGTCTCTGCTTCCCCATGCTGCCTCGGCGACTGCACGACTTGACAAGTCCCTGCGACATACAAGGGAAACCATCAATACCTGCGATCGTGAGTGGTGCCGGTTGGCCTTCTCTTGCTATAAATGGGAAGGGGGGCTGAGCCCTCGCTTGCTTCTTCCTCCTTGCTCCACTGGTAGCTTCTTCTTCCTCGCTTCGTTGCTAGCACCAATGGCGCCTATTAGAAGGTTCTCCGCCGAAGAAAAGGGGAAGGCCCCCCGAGAAAACCCAGAGCCACTTTCGCCGAAGAAACGGGTGATCCACCACCGTGACGAAGCGGCGATGCAGGTGCTGACTAGGCCTTGGTGCGAGAGGCCCCCCAGGGTATCCGCTACTGTCGGATTTTGGGTTCCGGCAGACCCTTGAGGTTCTAACACTGGGGTGCGCGCGGAGATTTCGCCTCCTACCTACTTGCAGTCCTCCGCCTTGCTGGGATCTAAACTATGGAAAGAACAACACAAGAGACACAGGGTTTATACTGGTTCGGGCCACCGTTGTGGTGTAATACCCTACTCCAGTGTGTGGTGTGGTGGATTGCCTCTTGGGCTGATGATGACGAACAATACAAGGAAGAACAGCCTCGCGAGGGTCTGTCCTTGGCTGGGGCGATGAACTGCTGGGAGGAGTTCAGTCACCTTTCTCTCTCTCTCTCTCTCTCTTTCTGATCGAAACCCCTCTCTTTTCTCCCTTTGCTCTATGGGTGGCTGGTCCTATTTATAGAAGCCCTGGTCCTCTTCCCAAATATCGAGCGGGAAGGGAGCCAACAATGGCGGGCTAATTTGAAGGGGGACAGCTAGTATCAGCTATCCTGACAAAAGTAGTCTTCGCCTGCACAAAGCTCTGGTGATGACGCCGTCTTTGGGCCCCACGGTGACCTCCGTCTCGAGTCCTCCTGGTCTTGGTATTGTTGCACCAAAATGGCAACCTTTGCCTGACGCCTCGGTACTCCGCGGCTGCGCTTTCCCCCTTTGCACCAAAGAGGAAGGGAGGACACTGCGCGGGCTGTCACCCGCCTGGCGCCCCCGGTCGTCATGGCTTGCGTCACGGGCACCTCGTGAGGTACCCTGCCTTGATTTCTCCGCCTCCTCGTGAGCCAGCCTGACGAGGCCGTGCCTGAGGAAGCTTCGTGTCGTCCGCCCCGCGAGGCTTGGCCCCTCGCGAGGGTCTTGGGTTTGTGTTGGTGAAGATGGGCCGCGCTGGGCCCCCCTTTGAGCCACGCCGCAGGCCGCAGGCAGGCAAGTCTGGGGACCCCCGTTTCCAGAATGCCGACAGTAGCCCCCGGGCCCAAGGCGCGCCCAGACTTGGCCATGCAGGGAGGCGGAAGGGCAAGAGCGAAGCGCCGCGGGCCCTAACAGCCTGCGGCCTTGGGCGCCGCGTGGCGGTTGGTTGGACGTGGGCGTCTCCACTTCCCCATGGCGCCTCGGCAACTGCACGGATTGGACAAGTCCCTGCATGCAAAGTGGGTCATGATTACCTGCAATCATGGAGGTAGGCGGTTGGCCTTCGCCGGCTATAAGTATGGACCGGCGCGCGCCCTTCCAGTTCATCCCCCCTTGCTTCTCCTTTTTCTTCATGGCCCCGTCGAGGAGGTTCTTGGCCGCAGAGAAGGGGAAGGCTTGCCAGGTTGAGCCCGCCTCTGCCCCGCCCAAGCGCGGCCGAGGGCGCCCTCGCAAACATCCTGTGGCCACCACGGTAGCTCCCCGCGGCCATGGAGGTGATCTTCAGCACAACGACGGGCGGATTGCTGCGGCCGAGGGGCGCGCTCCGGCTGCGCGTCCCCCCAGGCCGCGCTTCCGCGCTATTGAAGTGCTGCCGGAGTTTGTCGTGTGGTCGGCGGAGCCGACTAGTGCCCGGCTTCCACTTCCTCGCTTCCTCCTCGGCGAGCTCCCGGGCGTCCTTTGGCTCCAGCCCGAGGCTGCTGCAGCCGGGCCTCATGGGTCTCACTGGAGTTCTCCGGGGCCGGGAGCCTGTCCCTGGCCCGCGGTTGGCAGACGTTTGCCCGCGCGCGTGGCCTGAGCCGTCGGTGCACCCTACACTTCAAGTTCGACGGCGATGCCACCCTCTACGTGAGGGTGTTTGGGGAATATGGTCGCCGCGCAGGGTGTTGCCCCGAGGGTGACGACCGCGGCTGGGAACCCAGCTCCGGTGATGATGGACAGGGCAGCGCTCGCGCGGCTGGCGGCACTCAGGGTTCCTCAAGCTTCTCCGGTTCTTCTACAGGCGGCGACTCTTGTAGCGGTGGCCGCGGTCAGCCTCCACGCCGTCGTATCTGCTTGGGAGGTGGCAATGTGTCCGCCCACCGTCGCGCCCTGGTGAAGCGCGAGAGGGAGTCCGCCTGAGCTCCGGAGGCAGCTCAGGCCTTCTCCGCGGGCTGGTGTGAGGCGAGCTGCACCAGATTTGTTCTTTCTTTTCCTTTTTCCTGCATAACAAAGACAGTAGTGTGGAGCCCCGCGGGGGCGTGTTTGGGTTATTGCTGCTATCATCGTTTTGCTTTTGTTATCGTACCTTCCGGCTACGTGCCCGAGCGTGGATAGTTCCCGGCCCCGGCCATGGGGGGGCGACCGACCCAGGCCTTTTGTTTGTGTCGCGGTGCCCGTGGGGCACGGACTGGATGGGTGCTCCTGTAATGGGCCCAGGTCGCGAACTCTTTGAATTACTAGGATAGGAACACTAGCGAGGGCGCTCAGCTGCCCCCCTCATAAGGCCTTGCACAAGAGAAATCGAGGCAGGAGAGTGAAAAGTCGAAGAACCACAAGCCAAAGACGGCAACAACTTCAATAAAACTTCGAACGAGAAGGAACAAGCCAACTGTGGAAAGCAAATGAAAAGCCGCATCCGGCACCTAATCTAGTCTTCGACGTCTTCTCACCAGCGCGGAGCTAAGTGCTGCCACTGGGCGTGGGCGGGAGCCCCAGGGCCTGAGGCCGGCGCTCCTGAGACTCCGGGGCGTGTACAGCCCCAACTCATTATTATGTGATAGTGTCACGGGCGGCGAGCTTCACAGGCGTTGGCCTTCTTCACAGGCTCTGGGCCTTTTCCAAAACGCGATAGCTTCACAGGCATTCGCCTTCTTCACAGGCTCTGGGCCTTTTCCAAAACGCGATAGTTTCACAGGCATTCGCCTTCTTCACAGGCCCTGGGCCTTTTCCAAAACGCGAGAGCTTCACAGGCATTCTCCTTCTTCACAGGCTCTGGGCCTTTTCCGAAACACGACAGCTTCACAGGCATTCGCCTTCTTCACAGGCTCTGGGCCTTTTCCAAAACGCGATAGCTTCACAGGCATTCGCCTTCTTCACAGGCTCTGGGCCATTTCCAAAACGCGATAGCTTCACAGGCGTTCACCTTCTTCACAGGCTCTGGGCCTTTTCAAGGGTAGAACCTCCGGAGGTGCTGGATGTTCCATGCATTCTGGACTGGCACCCCCGCCTGACTCTCCAAGCGCGCGGAGCCAGGCCTGGAAACATGAAGAACTTTGAACGGGCCCTCCCACATGGGAGGGAGCTCGTGCAGCCCCTCCCTGGAGAGAACCCACTTGAGCATGAGGTCTCCTACCTCGAGAGTTCTGGGGCGGATGTTGCGGCAGTGATATTGCCGCAGTGCTTGTTGATACCTCGCCGCTCGTAGTGCGGCTTCTCGGCGATGTTCCTCCCCCAGCACGAGGTCCGTCCCCCGCATGGCGTCCTGTTGCGCCTCGTCGAACGCCAGGACCCGCGCGGACCGACGTCTGACCTTGTGAGGGAGGACCGCTTTGGCTCCGTAGACCAGGAAGAACGGGGTCTCTCCAGTCGGCTTGGTCGCGGTTGTGCGGATGGACCACAACACGGACTGAAGCTCGTCGTACCAACCCCTGCCGCAGGCCTCCAGCTTCTTCTTGAACGTCCTGGTCTTGAGGCCCCTCAGGACCTCCGCGTTGGCTCGCTCGGCCTGGCCGTTGCTTCGGGGGTGTGCCACCGAAGCGTAGCATATCTGCGTTCCAAGGTTAGCACAGTATGTTTTGAAGAGGTTACTGGTGAACTGCGAACCCTTGTCCGTGATGATGCGATTCGGCACCCCGAACCGGCTCACGATGCCCTTGATGAACTTGACCGCGGAACCCGCGGGAATGGTGCGGACAACCTCTACTTTAGCCCACTTGGTGAACTTGTCCACGGCGACGTAGAGGTAGCGGTAGCCTCAGGCGCCCGAGGAAACGGGCCCAAGATGTCCAGCCCCCAGACCGCGAATAGCCACGAAAGGGGTATAGTCTGCAAGCCTCCTGCTGGCTGATGGATCTGCTTGGCGTGGAACTGGCATGCCTCACAAGCTTTCACTAGTTCGACGGCGTCATTGAGCGCGGTGGGCCAATAAAACCCACTGCGGAACGCCTTGCGGACGAGGGTCCGTGATGATGAATGAGGTCCACAATCTCCTCCGTGTATATCTTCCAGCAGTTCCTTCCCTTGCTCCCTGGAGATGCAGCGCAGGGATACATTGTTTGGCCGCTGCTGGTAGAACTCTCCATCCTTGATGCAGTATGCCGTGGCCTGGCGTGCCACTCGCTCCGCTTCCTCCTCCTTCTCCGGCAGGGTCCCTTGCGTTAGGTAACTCTGGAGCTCCGCGATCCAACATCCCTCCTGAGGTTCCATCGTCAGGAGCAGGCGTGCTCCTGAGGCCGGGCCACAGGCCGGAGCCCCTAAGGCAGGTGGCTGGGGGAGCTCCTCCCGGGGTTGAGCCGTGTTCGATAATGACGGCAGGGCTGATGGCTTGAAGAGCCGTTCCTCGAAAACGCTAGGCTCCTGAGGTAACCGCCTGGACGCCCATTTGGCGATGTCGTCGGCCTCCTGATTGGTGCCACGGGGCACATGCTGCAACTCCAACCCCCAGAACTGCTTCTCCATCCTGTGGACCTCTGCTAGGTAGGCTTCCATGTGCTCATCCTTCGGCTCGTACACCTTGTTGTAGAAATTGACAAGGAGCTGCGAATCGCCCTTGATGGTGAGGCGTTTCACCCCCAGGGCAGCCGCGGCCTTCAAGCCCGCTATTAAACTTTCATACTCCGCTATGTTGTTGGAGACCTTTTCACCTTGCTGGAAACAGAGCTGCACGGCGTAATAGAGCTTGTCCTGAGTGGGCGATATAAGCACCGCCCCACCCCCAGCGCCATGCCTGGAGAACGCCCCATCGAAGTACATGACCCATCCTTCTGGCGCCTCGCTTCCCGGGGACAGGAACCGATCCTCGTCGGCCTTGAGGACTGGCGCCTCCGTCCATTCTACCACAAAATCCGCCCACGCTGCTCCCTTGATGACTCTGGTCATGCTGAATTCGAGCTAGAATGCTTGCAGTTCTATGTTCCACTCAACGACCCTTCCAGCTGAATTAGGGCTCCTGAGCACTCTCTCCAGGGGGTATGACGAGACGACCTTGATAGGGTGACCCTGAAAATGGTGCCGCAGCTTGCGCGAGGCCACCAGTAGCGCGAGGAGGAGTTTCTGAGGCATGGGGTACCGTGCCCTTGCATCCCGCAACACCGTGCTGACGAAGTACACTAGGTACTCAACGAGGTGGAGTGCTTTAGCGCTGGTGGCTCCCTTTGGAGACCATGGCGCCTCTTGAGGCAATGAGGCCTCTTGAGACTGGCCATCTGGAAGAGGGGCCCCTTCCGCCTCCGGTGCGCCCCTCTGAGGCGGCTGATCCTCCTCAGCCGCGGTGGCAGTTTCTGTGGGCCTTCCTTGTCCCTGTTCTGCCTTGTCCTGGGCTGCTGCCGTGGTTTTGATTCGGCGCTCCTCTCTGACTGCCACCAAGGCTGCGCTGGCAGAGTAGGGAGTGGCGGCGAGGTAAAGCACCATGGGCTCTTGAGGGCGCGGAGCAACCATGACCGGTGGGCTAGTCAGGTATCTCTTGAGATCCTAGAACGCCTTGTCGGTCCACTCGAAGGGCCCCTTTTTCTTCATTAGCTGGAAGAAGGGCAGTGCTCGTTCCCCCAACTTGGAGATGAAGCGCCCTAGCGCGGTCACGCGCCCCGTGAGCTTCTGGATTTCTCTGAGGGTCTTTGGTGGGCTCATGTCTTCCACCACCTTGACCTTCTCCGGGTTAGCCTCGATGCCTTGGTGGGACATGAGGAAACCCAAGAGCTTGCCCAAGGGGACTCCAAACACACACTTCTCTGGGTTGAGCCGTAGGTTCACTGCGTTGAGGCTCGTGAAGGTTTCCTCCAAGTCTTGTATCAAGGTCCTGGCCTCCCGAGACTTTACCACAATGTCATCGACGTAAGCTTCAACATTCTTCCCGAGCTGCGGGCCCAAGGTGATGTGCATCAGCCGCTGGAAGGTCGCCCCTGCATTACGCAGCCCGAATGGCATGCATGTGTAGCAGTACACCCCACACGGGGTTAGGAAGGCTGTCTTCTCGACGTCTTCTACCGCCATCTTGATCTGGTGATACCCAGAGGAGGCATCCAAGAAGCATAACAGGTCGCATTCCGCAGTGCAATCGACGATCTGGTCGATGTGGGGGAGCGGGAACGGATCTTGCAGGCATGCTTTGTTGAGGTTTGTGAAGTCGACACACATGCGCTCCTTCCCTCCCTTCTTTGGCACAATGACAGGGTTGGCCAACCAATCCGGGTATCGGACCTCGCGAATGACCCCAGCGGCTTCTAATTTGCGGGTCTCTTGGATGATGAAGGCCTGCTTTTCTGTGGACTGCCGCCTGGCCTTCTGCTTCACAGGGCGCACGTTGGGGCACATGTTGAGGTGATGCTCGATTACACTCCTGGGGATCCCTGCCAACTGGTCAGGCTCCCAAGCGAATACTTTTTGTTTGCGCGCAGGAACCCGAGCAGGGCCTTCTCCTGCTCGGTTTTGAGGTGGGCGCCTATGGTGAAAGTGGCGTTGGTGGACCCGTCCTCATCGACGGGTATCTGCTTGGTTTCTGCCTTGTCTTGGGTGAACAACTGTTTCTTCTTGGCCGGTGCAGCCCCCTTGGGCCCGGGGGTCTCCAAGTCGGTGGGCTATGCCGACGCCACCGTCTTGAAGGCAAGCTTGAGCACCCGCAGCGTGTCCCCGGTGTCCCAGTGCACAGTGAGGACACGGCCGCTCCCGGGCATCTTCATGAGGTTGTACGCCGGGTGCGTCGCGGCCATGAACTGGGCCAGCGCTGGGTAGCCGAGGATGGCGTTGTAGGGGAGGCCGATGGGGGCGATGTCAAAGTCGACCAGCTCTGTGCGGAAGTTGTTGTAGGTGTTGAAGGTTACTCGGAGCCGGATCTGTCCTAAGGAGCTGGACGACTCAACCCCAACGCCTGAGAAGGGCCGGCTGGGTTGCAGCCGTTCCAGGGGTATGCAGAGGAGGTTGAAGGCCTCGACCGAGAGCATGCTGAGGCCCATGCCGCCATCAATGAGGGTTCTGGTGACGGCCACCTGGCAGATGGTGGGGGTGCACAGCATGGGGAGCGCACCCGAGCAGGCCGAGTTCGAGGGGTGGTCCTCCGAGCTGAAGGTCAGGCCGGTCTCGGGTGCCGCCCGGTCCAGGGAAGCCCCCTGCCGCGTGGAAGCGGCGCTGACCCGGCGGATGAACAGCTTGACATGGTGACTTGTATGCGGTGCCTGCGAGCCTCCCAAGAGGGCCACAACGACCGGGGGTGTTGGTGCAGCGCGATGGACGGGGGAGAGGTCGCGGGGCTCCATGGGCGCGCGGAGTGCGCGGGACGAAGAACTAGCTGGGGTGAGCGAGGGAGTCGCGATGCGGCCGTCTTGCCGCATGGGTAGATGTTGGGACGATGCTTGCTTCTCGTCCCCAGCCGGGCCGGTGGCGGCGTTGACGGCAGGTGACGGGGAACGGCGAGGACGTCCGCCGACAGGGGCCGTCTGGGCGACGCGGGAAGCGAGTGCGGCCCGGCGCTCGGCACGGGCCCGACGAGCGTCACACATGGGCGTGATGGTCAGAGGAGAACGGGGTGGTGGAAGACGAATCCTGGCGCACCCCTACCTGGCGCGCCAAATGTCGGATTTTGGGTTCCGGCAGACCCTTGAGGTTCAAACACTGGGGTGCGCGCGGAGATTTCGTCTCCTACCTACCTGCACTCCTCTGCCTTGCTGCGATCTAAACTATGGAAAGAACAACACAAGAGACACAGGGTTTATACTGGTTCGGGCCACCGTTGTGGTGTAATACCCTACTCTAGTGTGTGGTGTGGTGGATTGCCTCTTGGGCTGATGATGATGAACAATACAAGGAAGAACAGCCTCGCGAGGGTCTGTTCTTGGCTGGGGCGATGAACTGCTGGGACGAGTTCAGTCACCTTTCTCTCTCTCTCTCTTTCTGATCGAAACCCCTCTCTTTTCTCCCTTTGCTCTGTGGGTGGCTGGTCCTATTTATAGAAGCCCTGGTTCTCTTCCCAAATATCGAGCGGGAAGGGAGCCAACAATGGCGGGCTAATTTGAAGGGGGACAGCTAGTATCAGCTATCCTGACAAAAGTAGTCTTCGCCTGCACAAAGCTCTGGTGATGACACTGTCTTTGGGCCCCACGGTGACCTCCGTCTCGTCGTCCTCCTGGTCTTGGTCTCGTTGCACCGAAATGGCAACCTTTGCCTGACGCCTCTGTACTCCGCGGCTGCACTTGCCCCCTTTGCACCAAAGAGGAAGGGAGGACACTGCGCGGGCTGGCACCCGCCTGTCGCCCCCGGTCGTCATGGCTTGCGTCACGGGCACCTTGTGAGGTACCCCGCCTTGATCTCTCCGCCTCCTCGTGAGCCAGCCTGACGAGGCCGTGCCTGAGGAAGCTCCGCTTCGTTTGCCCCGCGAGGCTTGGCCCCTCGCGAGGGTCTTGGGTTTGTGTTGGTGAAGATGGGCCACGCTGGGCCCCCCTTTGAGCCACGCCGCAGGCCACAGGCAGGCAAGTCTGGGGAACCCCGTTCCCAGAACGCCGACAGCTACCCCTGTATGCCCAAGCCGAGGACTCAGGAAGGCAGAGCAATGAGCAGCGCCGCCGGCACCGTGTCCGGGGTCGCCGTGCCGCGGCGATGCGCGCCGTCGCCCCAGGAATCCACCTCGCAGACTCCTCGCGCGAGCTGGTGCTGTGGGCGCCAATGCCCCCAAGATCATGGATTCACTTCCCGCGGTTCTTCTCTGATGTGATGCCGCCGAGTGGGCCTCTCGAGCTCTGGTTGTAGCACACCGACTGCGGTGCTCCGGCGACTGAAGCGGAGATCGAAGCGGTCCCCACCGCCAAGATCTTCATGACTCGTGGCTGGGGCGAGATCGCGTGGGTCTGCTGCGCGAGGGGTGCCCTCGTCATCCACCTTGAGTACGATGGCGTCCCCACGCTCTTATTCAAGGTCCTTGGTGCTGAGGGCCTCCACCTGGAGTGCTGCTCCGGAGAGGAGAGTGAGGCTGACGCGCGCTCCGCTCGCGACCACTCCAGCAACAGCAACCCTTGGGAGTCCAGCAGCTCTCCTGAGCTCTGCGAGACTCCGGAGACAAGCGACGACAGTTACGTGCCCCCGAGCTCTCGCCACGCTTGGAGCAGTGCCGCCATGTCCGACCGTCGCTGCCGCTGATTTGGATGGGGTTGGCGCCCGCCTCCCGTGGCCCACTATTGATATTTGCGTCTGCCACAGGAGGGTGTAGATAGGGTCCTTCTTAGTCTCATCTTTTGTTTCCTGTGAAGAATCATGAAGCGCCCCGTGGGGGCATGTAAGGGTCTGTAATGTCTTTTGTGCTTATCTTCCCTGTTATGAAGATTTAATGAACGCGCGTCCCGTTAAGGCTCGGTCCCCCTTCCTTTCCTCGTGATAGCTTGTTGCTCTACACCGACAGGTCCTGGTCTCCAGGCAGGCTACAGCCGTCGCTGGTATGCCATGTTACATGCCGTGGTCAAGGCCAGGAGGTGTGCAGCCCGAGGTCCAGTAAGAGCCCTTGAGGCGCGATACTCAGGAGGTCCCCTTTAGCGCTCAAGCGGCCATGAAAAGGGAAGAAAGGGAGTTGACGTGGCCGCAGCGGGATTGCGGCAAGGCGTGAGTGTCCATAAGGCCCAAACGTTTAGCCGATCCGAGGGCGAGACTTATCTTGTGAACTTCGTGGCGATTCCTGACGTTTCCCTGGGGCTGCGCGCCAACTTGTGCGGCATAGCCTGGCCGGACCTTACTATTTTCCCTCCTCCCATGCTCTTCTTAGTGCTCTGCGTCCTCAGGTCCTGGCCCTCGAGCGAGCTCAGCCGCCGCTGGTACGCCAGGTCGCGATGCCGTGGTCAAGGCCATGGGTGAGGGCTGGGGAGCTAGTAAGAGCTCCTGAGTCACGATGCTTAGGAGCCCCCCTTTAACGCGTAAGCGAATTGCACGCGAGAAAGGGAGACTCGCGGTGCCGTCTGCTATCCTCCCCGCGGGGTCCCTGTGAACAGGCACAAGAAGAACATGGTTTGTCGTTACAGTTGTCAGCCTGCCGCTGGTTGGTCTGGATGGAGTGAAGGCACTCAGGGCCTGGTGAGGTGACGTGTGCGGGGCGTGCCGCGAGCCAAAGCTCGACCGCTCAGATTTGTCGGTGTGGCAGGGATGGACCCATGCACCAGCGGCGTGCCTGTGAGGAGGCCCCGTGGGAGGCGATGATCAAGCATGTGATAACCGTAGGAAGGTTAAGCAGGGAAGGCAAATCAGCTTGGGTAAATGCAGGAAGATACATGCCACTGGTCCGGCCCGAGCGGCTTGGGGATGATGCAGCCCGAGGGGCTCCCCCAGCAACGTTAGCTAACGACATGAGCAAAAGGGATACATGCCGCAGGGATGGACCCACATGGCCTGGGAATAATGCAGCCCAAGGGGCGCTCCCAGCTTAACGAGCTTGGAAGATGTCACCTGGTTCCGTAGATAAAGCAGAGTTGGTGCAGCTGAAGGCGTGCATCAAAGAAACAACTCCTCATGAGCCACCGGAGCCCTGAGCCTCGGGAGGCTCTGGGGGCTCAAGAGGCTCCCTGAAGACCGTGTCCATTCCCTCCAGGAAGGCGCGGTACCTGGCCTCTTGAGCCGCCAGGTCACGCCTGCATGGCGTGCTGATAGGCCGACGCCACGCTTGGCAAGTCGAACGGCATGCGAGCGTAGCTGTGTGGCGGGACCGCGCAATGGCCCACACACGAAGGCCAGAAGCGCTCCTGAGACGCAGCCCTGTTGAGCCCTGGGACATCGATGCAAACACGCAGCTCAGCACCCTCGCCTGGGTGGTGAGCTACGCCCTGTGAGCAGCCGTTGCCGCGCATGGCTCTTCCGTCTTGTAGGTCTTGTGTGGTCTTGGCGATGAACTCCTGAGTGGTGGGCACCCCTTGCCCTATGCTATCCTGAGGAAAACATGCCGCATAGCACGCCTCCAAGTGGTGCCCAAGCACCTCTCTCCTGAGGTTGGCAAGGCCTGAGGCCCTCCAGAAGAGAGCCCCCGAGCCTTGGCCGAGGAGGGCGCTGGGCGCACCTTCCTATGCGATGGAGGGAGGCGCCCCTGGGACGGACGCTGATCCTGATGAGGCTCCTGCCGCGATGCCATCCTCCTGAGGTCCTGCGCGGCGCAATTGTTTCTTCTTGGGGATGGCCTCCGGAGGGCCCTCACTTTTGCTGTCGGGGTCGTCGATTGCTGCAGCCTAGAAGGCACGCTCGAGGGAGCACACCGCATCCCTTTCTTCACACGGGGCCGTGATGACCCCGCCACTTCCAGGCATATTGAGGACATTGTAGCCGTGGTGAGTGACTGCCAAGAACTTGGCCAGGGCCGGATACCCAATGAGGGCGTTGTACGGCAGGCGGATGTGAGCGACGTCGTAGTCGATGAGCTCGGTGCGGTAGTTGTCGTCCGTGCTGGAGGTGACAGGCAGGCGGACCTGCCCTATCAGTGTGGTGGAGCCGTCGGTCACTCCTGAGAAAGGTTTGGTAGGCTGGAGCTGCTTGTATGGCACTTGGAGGTTGTCGAATGTGTCGATGGACAAGACGTTGAGCCCTGCACCGCCATCGATGAGGGTCTTGGTAACCTGCACATTGCTGATGACTGGGAACACAACATCGGGAGGACGCTGGCGATGGCCGCGCACTTGAGCTGATCTGCCGAGTCGAAAGTGATGGCGCACTTGGACCACCTGAGCGGGCACGAGACCTCAAGCTTGGGGAGCACCGTGTTCACCTCACGAGCGAACCATTTGAAGATGCACTGAGGGGCTGGGGCCTGGGCGCCGCCCAAGATGCAGGTGATTACACGCGGCTCCTGGAAGACCCCAGCCCCCTCGTCCTGATGATGATCGTCATTCCTTCTTGGTGGCGGCAGCGGGGGAAGACCGGTGTTGGCTTGGGGGCGATCATCACGAGGCTGGTCCCTCCAGGGCCCCTCGCGAGGATGGTCTTGCCAATGGTCCTCACGAGGCATGTCGTGCCATTCCTGGCGCGGGCCACGGTCGTCCCATCGTCCGCCTCCTCGTCCTCCTCCGCGGCCATAGCCCCTGTCGCTGCGCACGAGGCATCGACCGTAGCATCCCTCACGTAAGGCTCGGAGCTCTTGGCAGTCGCTGGTGTTGTGGGTGTTCAGGTTGTGGAACGGTCGGCTGTTCTTGGATGAAACGGGCTGATCTCTGCCCCGTTTGGTGTCGGGCTCCACCGCTAGCACCACTTCTTCCTTGCGCTTCACGTCCTGGGCCTTGGCTTTCTTCTCCTCTGTGCCTGCGACTGGCAGCTCAAGGAGGGAAAGACGCCCCTCCTCAGCTCTTGCGCACTTGGTCGCCAGGTTGAATAGCTCCTAAGACGTGTAGAGCTCCTCGTGGATAGCGAGCTCTTCCTTCATCTTGATGTCACGGACACCGTCGGAGAACGCGGAGATGATGGCCTCATATGTGACCTTGGTGATCTTGAGGCGGGTGTTGTTGAAGCACTGGATGTACTTCTGGAGGGTCTCCCCTAGCTGTTGCCTGATACGGCGCAGGTTTCCCGCGGCCGGCGGGCGGTCGCGAGTGCCTTGGAAGTTGGCGACGAAGCGGTCGCGCATCTCGTCACAGGAGGAGATCGAGCCGTGCTGCAGGTTCAGGAGCAAGGAGCGGTGAGGGAGTCCTGGATTAGGGGGTATGCGGATAGCCGAATTATATCCTTTGGCCGGACTGTTGGACTATGAAGATACAAGATTGAAGACTTCGTCTCGTGTCCGGATGGAACTCTACTTGGCGTGGAAGGCAAGCTAGGTAGTACGGATATGGATATCTCCTCCTTTGTAACCGACCTTGTGTAACCCTAACCCCCTCCGGTGTCTATATAAACCGGAGGGTTTTAGTCCGTAGGATAACATACAATCATACCATAGGCTAGCTTCTAGGGTTTAGCCTCTCCGATCTCGTGGTAGATCAACTCTTGTAATACTCATATCATCAAGAATAAATCAAGCAGGACATAGACTTTTACCTCCATCAAGATGGCCCAAACTAGGGTAAAACATCGTGTCCCCTGCCTCCTGTTACCATCCGCCTTAGACACACAGTTCGGGAGCCCCTACCCGAGATCCGCCGGTTTTGACACCGACATTGGTGCTTTCATTGAGAGTTCCTGTGTGTCGTCGCCGTTAGGCTTGATGGCTCCTACGATCATCGATAGTGATGTAGTCCAGGGTGAGACTTTTCTCCCCGGACAGATCTTTGAGTTTGGCGGCTTCGCACTGCGGGCCAACTTGCTTGGCCATCTGGAGTAGATCGAAAGTTACGCCCCTGGCCACCAGGTCAGGTTTGGAAGCTTAAACTACACGGCCGATATCCGCGGAGACTTGATCTTCGACGGAGTCGAGCCCCTGCCTTGTGAGCCACTCGGTCACGATGAGTACGATTTAGCTCTACCATCGGACCGTATTCAGGAGATCGCGCCGGTAGCCACTCCGAGCCTCAATTCGGAGCCAGTTGCACCATCCATGGACGGGTGGATAGACCCCGTCATGGAGGTCATATCCTCAGCGGCGATCAAGCCGAATATCGACCTTACCCTTCACGAGAGCCGTATTGCCAAACTGCCGAATCCTTCTCCGGCCACGGACTCTGAACTGCCTGCGCCCGTTCCTGTCGAATCCGATTGGGCGCCGATCATGGAGTTTACCTTCGAGGATATTTTCCAGCACTCTCCCTTTGGCGACATACTGAACTCATTAAGGTCTCTCTCTGTCAGGAGTGTCCTGGCCTAACTAAGTCCGGCAGGATTGAGATGCGGATGACGAAGAAATTCGCCGCCCACCCACCACCCACTTAATAGCCACTGTCGACGACTTAACCGACATGCTCGACTTTGACTCCGAAGACATCGACAGTATGGACGACGATGCGGGAGACGAAGAGGAACCACTGCCCACATGGCACTTGATAGCCACCTCATCATATGATATATACATGGTGGACACACCCAAAGAAGGCAATGGCGACGAGACAACAGAGGATGACCCCTCCAAGAAGCAACCCAAGCGCCGGCGTCAGCGGCGCCGCTCTAAGTCCCGCCAAGGCAAAAGTGGTGATACCGGCACCAGAGATAATAGCACTCCGGACAGTGCCAAAGACAACAACAATCACCTCCAGCAAGATTTAGAGCAGGAGGATGGAGGAGCCAGCCCTCTTGAGAGAGCGGCAGATGGAGAGGCGGAGGAGGATAATTACATGCCTCCCTCCGAAGACGAGGCAAGCCTCGACGATGACGAATTCGTCGTGCCAGAGGATCCCATCGAACAAGAGCGCTTCAAGCATCAGCTTATAGCCACGGCAAATAGCCTTAAGAAAAAGCAGTAGCAGCTTCAAGCTGATCAAGATTTGCTAGGTGACAGATGGACTGAAGTCCTGGCGGCCGAGGAATATAAACTCGAACGCCCCTCCAAGAGATACCCAAAGTGCAGGTTGCTACCCCGACTGGAGGAGGAAGCACCGAAACCTACATCCCCGGCGTATGACGCGGTTGATCGGCCACCTCGTGGCCGCGACAGAGAGACATTCCAGCCAAAAGCTCAGCCCGCACCCAGACGTCATTCAAATAAAAAGGCATGGGGAAGTATGCCAGACCTGCGAGACGTATTGGAGGACAAAGAAAAAAATGCAAGATCGATCTACGGATCACGAGGGCGCGCCACTATGCAAGACGATAATCATCACGCCGGATACAGTAAAAGTAAGTCCGGCCAGGCCGAACACAGCGGGCAAGACTCATTCGAGCTGCGTCGCGACATAGCCTAGTACAGAGGCGCCGCACACCCCCTATGCTTCACAGATGAAGTAATGGATCATCAAATCCCAGAGGGTTTCAAACCCGTAAATATAGAATCATACGACGGCACAACAGATCCTGCGGTATGGATAGAGGATTTCGTCCTGCATATCCACATGGCCCGCGGTGATGATCTACACGCCATTAAATACCTCCCACTCAAGCTCAAAGGACCAGCTCGGCATTGGCTCAATAGCTTGCCAGCAGAGTCCATTGGCTGTTGGGAGGATCTGGAAGCCCCATTCCTCGACAACTTCCAGGGCACTTACGACCAATAGCAGGCAGATGAATCGGCCAGGCAATTCTGGACACGAAGCCTAACAAAGAAAAATCAAATCGTTGACTGTCCAGATGCATAGGCCCTAGCAGCTTTTAAGCACAACATCTGCGACGAGTGGCTCGCCCGGCACCTTGGTTAGGAAAAGCCAAAATCTATGGCAGCCCTCATGAAATTCATGACCCGCTTTTGTGCAGGAGAAGACAGCTGGCTGGCTCGTAGCAATAACATATCAAAGAACCATGGTACTTTGGATACCAAGGATGGCAATGGCAGGTCAAGTCGCAACAAACATAAGCGCCGCATTAACAGCGACAATACTGAGAATACGACAGTCAATGCCGGATTCAAAGGATCTAATCCCGGTAAGCGGAAAAAGCCATTCAAAAGAAGCAATCCGGGCCTGTCCAGTTTGGACCGTATACTCGATCGCTCATGCCAAATACACGGCACCCCCGACAAGCCAGCCATCCACACCAACAGGGATTGTTGGGTGTTCAAGCAGGCTGGCAAGATAAATGCCGAACACAAAGATAAGGGGTCACATAGCGATGACGAGGAGGAGCCCCGGTAGCTGACCACCGGAGGAGAAGAGGTTCCCCCACAAGTACGGACGGTGAACATGATATACGCAACCCACATCCCCAAAAGGGAGCGGAAGCGTGCGCTCAGGGACGTATATGTGTTGGAGCTAGTCGTCCAAAAGTTCAACCCATGGTCTTCCTGCCCGATCACCTTCGACCGCAGGGACCACCCCACTAGTATCCGTCATGGCGGATTCACCACATTGGTCTTAGACACAATCATTGACGGATTTCACCTCACTCGAGTCCTTATGGATGGCGGGAGTAGCCTGAACCTGCTTTATCAGGACACAGTGCACAAAATGGGTATAGACCCCTCAAGGATCAAACCCACTAAAACGACCTTTAAAGGCATCATACCAGGTGTACAGGCCCATTGCACAGGCTCAGTCACACTGGAAGTGGTCTTCGGATCCCCGAATAACTTCCGAAGGGAAGAGTTAATCTTCGACATAGTCCTGTTCCGCAGTGGCTACCATGCACTGCTCGGGCGAACCGCATTTGCAAGATTCAATGCGGTACCGCATTACGCATATCTCAAGCTCAAGATGCCAGGACCTCGGGGGGTCATCATAGTTAATGGAAACACAGAGCGCTCTCTCCGAACGGAGTAGCACACTGCGGACCTCGCAACAGAAGCGCAAAGCAGCCTCTTAAGGCAATCCACTAGTTCGGAGATTAAGGACCCGGACACCTTCAAGCGTGCCCGGAGTAATCGGCAATAGGACCGCCTGGCACGTTCTGAGCTCGCATAGCAATGCGGCCCCCACCCCGGTCACAGCCAAACAGCGAAATCCGTGCCACGCGTACATAATTACGCATTAAAAATACCATGGGCACAAGCGGGGAGGGGGCACGACTGCGGCACGCTCCAAGTCGCGGCTTAAACCACACTAGGGGCTTCCCGCTTTGTTATTTTTCTCTTTCAGGACTTTAATCTCTAGAAACCCTGTCTGGTAGCATGATTGCCGAACACATGATGCAGCAACCAAGGAGGCAGAAAGCTACATCACACCATGGAACTCCCAGGTGGATTACGATAACGAGTGAAATATTTGCTTTAATACTATTCCTCAGCCTGCCCTTGGAAGGGATATGTCAAATAGTCCTACTTTTTGCTTATCGCACTACTTGTATCATTCTGCTTTAACACACCTTTTTGAATAAACAATGCATAGCATTAAGACTATTATTGCATTCTTCCATTTTATATATATATGTTCATTCACGACATCTAGCATCTGTACACTCTGGTATGGCCAATACGCTAGGGGCTTAAGAATACCCCATAATGCAGCGTGAGAAGTCCCAACACTTTCGACAGTGCGGCACCCCGAACTTATAGCATTATATGCATCAACTCCGAATCACGTCTTGGGTCAATAGTTGGGTTTGCCCGGCTCCCATGTTTTGGTACCTTACATTCCCCTATATTGGCTAAGGTAGCACTGGGAGAACTACTGCAATTGTGCCCCGGTTCTGCTGGGCTAAGCACCTCAGTAGAGAAAGCTAAATCTGACTATCATGATCAGGCGAGAGTCTGATCGCTGTTCGAGAGGTTTCAAGTCCCTAAAGACTTATGCCGCTTAGAGCGAGGAGTCGGCCCTATCCGGCTTAAGGCATCTATTGCGCCCCGAATTCGGCCTTCTGAATACTAGGGGTTTCGCTGAAATTTAAAATTATAGAATTCTATGGCTAAGTGAGAGTGATAATGCATTATAGTCCGATTGCCTTGTTCGTTGTGCTGAGCACCTCCCTCGAAGGACCCAAAAATGGGAATAAGAGTGCTCAGGTTTATTCCCAAACACCCCAGCACTCGTGGCATGGGGGCAGAAGCCGACGACTAGCCATCTCTCATATTTGATAAACAGCCGAACATAAGGTAATATTTTAAATTCAAACAAGCGTTGCATAGCGCATATGAACAAGTTTTCATAATACAGGATTACACGAGCAAGTTCACTCAAATATTACATCTTTCGTACACTCGTCCGCTACAAGAGGGGCACCACTCAGGACACCCTCATAGTACATCTCAGGGTGGCGATCTCCTTGCCCTGCGGCGGCCCTTCTATCACCAGCTTCATGGCGTCCATCTTGGCCCAGTGCACCTTCGCACAGGCGAAAGCCCGGCGTGCACCTTTGATGCAGACGGACCGCTTGATGACTTCCAGCCATGGGCAGGCATCCACAAGCCGCCTCACCAGGCCGAAGTAGCTGTTGGGAAGGGCGTCTCCAGGCCACATCCGAACTATAAAGCCCTTCATGTCCTGTTCGGCCGCCTTGTGCAGCTTGACCAGTTGCTTCAGCTGGTCCCTCAGAGGCATCGGGTGTTCGGTCCCAGTATATTGAGACCAGAATAGCTTCTCCATTGAGCTTCCTTCCTCGGCCTGGTAAAACTGTGCGGCATCCGTCACGCTGCGGGGCAAATCTGTGAATGCTCCTGGAGAGCTCCGGATTCGGGTAAGTAACAAGTAATTTACTTTCACATGCTTGCTTTGCATATAGAATACCTTACCCGCCGCTATCTTCTTCATCACATCAATCTCCTGGAGGGCCTTTTGGGCTTCGGCCTTGGCACTCTTTGCATTCTCAAGGGCCTGCGGCAAGCTCGGACTCTCGCATCTTCAAGTCAAGCTCCAACGCCTCGTGCTTCGTCACGAGAGCGTGGAGCTCTTGCTGCACCTCGCCCACCCGTGCCTCTTGTTTTTCCCGCTCGGTGCACTCCTGGGCCGCTTTGTTTTCGGCCACGGATAGCGCTTGCTTTAGGGTCTCCACCTCGGTCGTGGCCCCTGGCAAATTTACGATGATCCTGTCGTTTTGCAATCGCATTCTTTTTATATATATATGCATAGACTAGGTACTACTTACCTTTGTTCTCCTCGAGCTGCCTCTTGGCAAGGCCGAGCTCTTCCTTGGACCCTTCAAGGTCCTGCTTCAGTGTGGCGACCTCCACAGTCAGTGCTGCAGAGGCCAGCAGCGAAGCCTGCATACGCATATAGACATACTTATATTAGACTCCTGCGATATTGTTTGATCCAATGTCGGATTTTCTTTGTGAACACCGAATAGAGCATCAGGGGCTACTGTCTATGCGGTAATATTTTTCCTATATTTCAAATACTTACCTCAAAGCCTGTTAGAAGGCTGGCATAGGCTTCAGTCAGTCCGCTCTTGGCAGACTGAACATTCTGGATCACCGCACTCATAATAGTGAGGTGCTCTTCGTCGATGGAAGCGCTGCGAAGCGCTCCCAGCAAATTGTCCAGTGCGCCTGGATGGGCAGAGGTCACCGGCACAGGCGTCTTGCCCCTTTTGGAAGGAGGCCGCCTGCCCGAGTCCGGAACCACTGGGGGTTCCGGCGCAGTGTTCGGCGGAGGGCCAAACTCGGAGCCCTCGGGAGTCCGGAAGGTCGCCTTGAGGCGCCTCCGGGATTGTCTCCCCTCGACCCGGTGCCTCTAGAGACAATACCTCGGAATTATCCGTACGGCACGGGGAGGTGGCGGTCAGAAGTGGATCGCTATCCATATCCGACGAGTCCAAGGAGCCGCCCGACGAAGATATATCGATACGGGCTTGGGGCGGTCTGCATAATCATATTCGGCGTTAGGGGAAGCAGTGTGACGAAGGTATGCTATGAGTTACTCTGGTATCCAAATACTTATGACTTCGCCAGGGGCTTGGCCCTGAGCAGCCACTCGTCTACGCCTTCGGTGGCAGTGGTGGAGTAGTCCGGAAGGAGGGTTCTCCCCTTCTTGGACCCTTCGCCCCCCCCCCCCGGTCGGGGCGACCTTCCTTTTCTTGTCTCCCCCGACTGAAGGGGGAGCATCTTCATCTTCCTCCTCGTCTTTGGGGGAGGAGTGCGTCGCGGAGTTATGGGACGATGAGTCCGATAACACCTGGCATCGGGAACTCTTTCGGGTTCCCTTGGCCTTCTTGGTCTTCTCCGGCACCTTGTAAGGAGCCGGAGTCAGCATCTCCGTCAGGAGAGCGTCCACAGTGTCTTCGGGCAGAGGGGCCGGACAGTTAATTTGCCCTGACGTCTCCACCAGTCCTGTCAAAGGCATGGAGCTCAGACCCCGCACATCGTTAAGCTAGGGGAAATAAATATCCTACCGGATGTATAGAACTCACCAAATGCGCTAGGCAATCCGCGTTTAGCCCGCGGTCCTCGGTGAGAGAGGGAGGGACCTAGGCGCCCTTGAATAGCACCCTCCAGACGTCCTTGTGCGTTGTGTCGAAGAGCTCGCTTAGAGTCTGGTGCTAGGCTGGGTCGAACTCCCACAAGTTGAAATCCCATTGTTGACACGGGAGGATCCGACGGATGAGCATGACCTGGACTATGTTGACAAGCTTGAGCTTCTTGCTTGCCATATTCCGGATACATTTCTGGAGTCCGTCCAACTCCACTGATGAAACCCAGGATAGGCCTTCTCTTCCCAGGAGGTGAGCCGCGTGGGGATACCGGATCGAAACTCAGGGGCCACCTCCCAGTTGGTGTCGCGCGGCTCGGTGATGTAGAACCACGCCCATTGCCACCCCTTTATGGTCTCCACGAAGGAGCCTTCAAGCCATGTAACGTTGGGCATCTTGCCCACCATGGCTCCGCCGCATTTCGCTTGTTGGTATCCCACCATGCTCGGCTTGATATTGAAGGTCTTTAACCACAAGCTAAAGTGGGGCTGCATGCGGAGGAAAGCCTCACACACGACGATGAACGCCGAAATGTTGAGGATGAAGTTCGGGGCCAGATCATGGAAGTCCAGCCCGTAGTAGAACATGAGACCGCGGACGAATGGATGGAGGGGAAACCACAGTCCACGGAGGAAGTGGTGGAGGAAAACTACCCTCTCGTGAGGTTCCGGGGTAGGAACGATCTGCCACGCAGCGGGCAGCCGATGTGCGATATTCGCGACTAAGTATCCGGCTCCCCGCAGCTTTTTGATGTGACCCTCCATGACGGAGGAAGCCATCCACATGCCTCCTGCTCCGAACATGTTTGGAGAAGGTTGAGGAGAAGGATGTGGACTTGGGCATTGGAGCTCGAGTGCGCAAGAATGGATGAGCAAGGAGGAAGAAGGCGTGGGTAGAAAAAGGTTAAAACTTATCCCCTTATAAGGGCGGCCAAAACTATGAGCCCCCACTAACCTGGTAAAACTCGCTTATCCCCCAAGCACCATAATTAATGGCGCGGTTGGGTTACCCACACCCATATTGATGAGAATCCCGTAATGAGGGGTACACGATCTCTGCTTTGACAAGACGTTTCAAGAAACCGCCTCGCGTTATGTCGGGGCTAGTTAAAGGAAACGGTTCGAATATTCACCGGGCCATGGCATAATGTCATGTTGCCAAAACATGTCTGCAGATTAGATTTGTGGAAATATTATTCTCTCTACGGTGGTATGTGGAACTTATTTTGCAGGGTCGTACACTATCCTTTTATTCGAACTCTTCTGTGGTGAATCCAGAGGAGGAACCCGCCTTGCAATGCCGAAGACAACACTGCACGCCGGACTCATCGTCATTGAAGCCTGGATCAGGGGCTACTGAGGGAGTCCTGGATTAGGGGGTATCCGGACAGCCGGATTATATCCTTTGGCGGGACTGTTGGACTATGAAGATACAAGATTGAAGACTTCGTCTTGTGTCCGGATGGAACTCTACATGGCGTGGAAGGCAAGCTAGGCAGTACGGATATGGATATGTCCTCCTTGGTAACCGACCTTGTGTAACCCTAACCCCCTCCGGTGTCTATATAAACCGGAGGGTTTTAGTCCTTAGGACAACATACAATCATACCATAGGCTAGCTTCTAGGGTTTAGCCTCTCCGATCTCGTGGTAGATCAACTCTTGTAATACTCATATCATCAAGAAAAAATTAAGCAGGACCTAGGGTATTACCTCCATCAAGAGGGCCCAAACCTGGGTAGAACATCGTGTCCCCTGCCTCCTGTTACCATCCGCCTTAGACGCACAGTTCGGGACCCCTACCCGAGATCCGCCGGTTTTGACACCAACAAGCGGGCCCCATCCTTGAGAGCCATGGGAATCCAGTTTGCCATGACTTTCTCATCGCCGTTTGCTGCTTCGATGCTCAGCTCGTAGAGCTGCAAGAACTCCGCGGGGTCGACGGTGCCGTCGTAGCGAGGAGGCAGATCCGGCTTGAACTTGCGATGCTGTCGTAACGGGGGTTGATGTTGGCCAGGCGACGCTGCGCAGCTCGGTGGTGAAGGCGCGGCAGCCGGCCATAGTGTCAGGACCCTGACTCAATGCCACATCGATCTAGCATGTAACACCTCATATCACTTTGCGGCCTCACGCACGGTATTCCCACGGGTGTCGCCTTACCTTTGCCCAGGACCGTTTGCGCCTTTTGGCACACGTATATGATAGTGTCGCTAGCATCCATATGATAAGGAGCCCGGGCTGACATGGCTAGTCGTAAACCCAAAGTGGCACAAACTTACAGGGACAGGCATCCATGACCCAGCATCGAACGTGTCGGTCATCAGCGAGTGAATCCAGGCTGTAGCACTGAGCTAGCAGGACTCCGGTGAACCGGGATGTAGCGGGCTAACAGGACTCTGGTATTCATCGCGTGACATTTCCCCGAAGGGACAGACACAGGAACGAAGAAGGACACATGCCGGCCAGCCTAAGTGTTCCGGAGCAGTAGCAAGCTACCATGGCTCAGTGGAAACACTAGGAGACATTTCCCGGTAAGAGAGGCTACTAATAATAAACAACTAGATAGTCAGATCCCACACATACCAAGCATTTCAATAACATACACACAATATGCTCGATATGTGCAAATACAACATGGCATCACAACATGCCTCTATAACTCAAGTATTTAATCAATAGGCTCCGAGGAGCGAGATATTACAAACAGGGGTCTCATGACCCAACATTCAGAGCATACATATCAAAGCACAAGCGGAAGCTATCATGTCTGAGTACAGACATCTATAAATGAAAAAGGCTGAGAAGCCTGACTATCTACCAAATCCTGCCGAGGCACAAGACCGTAGCTGAGGTAACAAGCTAAACGTCGAAGTCCACGTGGAACTACTAGTGAGACCGAAGTCTCTCTGCAAAAACATAAAATAGGCAAACGTGAGTACAAATGTACCCAGCAAGACTTACATCAGAACTAACTACATATGCATCATTATCAACAAGGGGATGGTGGGGTTTAACTGCAGCAAGCCAGCTTTGACTCGGTGGCTATCCTAAACTACGACTGCAAGCAACTCTTTTGAGGTGGCGCACACGAGTCCACATATTCACCATATCAATACACCACTATGGATCCGCTCCCGTCTCCCTACGAGAACGCCATCCATAGCACTCACGCTTATCTTGCGTATTTTAGAGTATCCACTTTCACTTGTCTATGAACTGATATAAGCAACCCAGAAGTCCTTTACCGCGGACATGGCTATTCGAATAGATGATATTAACCCTGCAGGGGTGTACTTCTTCATACATGTTTCCACCACTTAGAGTCTGCACACGACATGTGCTCGGCAGACTTCAAGCGAAAACCGACGTGGGTGTAGACCACGACCTACCTAAACACCTAAGTCTCTAGTCCAGGTTTATTGCCTATTCGGGTTCCATCCATGAGGAGATTCGGCCGGAGTTTCGCTCACAGCCCCAAACGATGTGAACAGGGTTCCCGAGACACCAAACGGGCATCCGGTACACCGTGCCACGTACCTACCGCATCACAGCCCACCCCTACGGTCAGTGCTGTCCATGGCCTCCAGTAAGCTACAAACACCAGAAACTACTTGCAACTCCTGGACAGAGGACAAGGGTGAATAAGAAGTCGAGCGGGGTCATATTTCAGGGGCCAATGTATGGTAGTAGCTGAATCATGGATCACAAACGCAGAACTCAGTTCCTGAGGATGGCTGCAATTAGACAACCCACCATGTACTCCTACATGGCCTCTCACCGCTACCTTTACCAAATCGTGTTCACACACTTAGCTCACACACAGTAGGACATGTTCACACACCTCTGATTCATCCCCGATGAATCAGACCTGACTCAACTCTAAGCAGTAGCAGGCATGACAAACAAACATGAATGAGTAGGCACAACAGGGCTCAAACAACTCCTACTCATGCTAGTGGGTTTCATCTATTTACTGTGGCAATGACAGGTCATGCAAAGGATAAAGGGGTTCAGCTACCGCAGCAAGTAACAGTTGAATCGTTGTTGTCCTAATGCATTAAAAGAGAGCAGGAGCGAGAGAGTAGGATTGTATCGGAATGAACAAGGGGGTTTTGCTTGCCTGGCACTTCTCAAGATAACATTGAGTCTTCATCAGTGTCAACGATCACATCATCGGTATCACGTCTATCGAGAGGGGACAAATACCGGCAACACAGAAGGGAACACAATCAATGCAATGCACAATATGATGCATGATTATGACATGGCAAAATGAATGTGTTTTGAGCTAATGCAACTAGCAACAGATTAAATGAAGTTGGTTTGAATACAAGATTCAAATTCAAACTCCATATGTGATTATTTAAATGCCCTTTATATGATTTGTGCTAAACAGCATCTATAAGTTGTTCTAACATGCTTGAAAATGGTACAGATGGATTCCTTGAATTTTTCTGATAATTTTTCATATATAAATTATTTAATTTGGAGTTACGGTTGAATTACTATGAATTTTTGAAGTTTTGAACATTTTCTGGAATTTCCTGAATATTTAGAATTAAAATAATTCCAGAAAATGATTTACCTGCGTCAGCCTGACGCCAGCATGACGTCAGCGAGTCAACGGCCAGGTCCAGGTCAAACCTGACGTGCGGGGTCCACACGTCAGTGACACAGGAACTAATCCCGCGTTGACTCGGGCTTTGACCCGCTACGGGGCCCGCTGTCAGTGTCTGTTAGTGTGCTAATTGGGGGGATTAGCCGCTAATGGCAACGCCACGTCAGCTCCCGCCGGAGTTTCGCCGGCGACGACCATGGCCGACGACGGAGATGCAACGTGTGCTCGCTACGGAGCACCATTCGACGCGTGGTTTGCTCCTACGGGTAGTTGAAGATGCGCCGCATCCAACTGGGCGAGCGGCAGCGGCTGTGGTGGCCGGAGCTCGCCGGAAACGAGCTCGCGGCGGCGCCGGAGTTCCGGACCTCAACGAGAATGGAGCTCCGGTGCACGGGGAAACTAGTGGAGGGTCTCAGCAGACTCCTGACGACGCGAGGAGCACAAATATGTGCTCGGCCGTGACAGATGCTGGCTCAAACGACGACGAGCTACGCGGCGGCGGCATGGAGCTCTCGGCCACGACGGGGCTATGGCCTAGAGGTCAAAAGCGACCAGGGAAGAAGGGGGAAACGACTCAGGGGCTCACCGCGAGTCCGCTGGGAGGGTTAGTGGGCTCGAAGATGTCTTGTTGGGGGCGAATCGACGACGGCGATCGACGGGGCCGAAGGTTGAAGAAGGCGGTGGTGTGGGCGTTCGGGGGCATCCGGCGGCGCGTGTGCCCTTGAGGAGGCGTAGACGACGGAGGTGGAGCTCCTGGACAGATGGGAAGGCTAGGCGGTGGCTGTGGCCGCGGCGAACAGCGTCGGTGGCGATGGTGGCGTTCGGCCATGGCTGCGGCAAGCGAGGGGGAGAGCCACGAAAGAGGGGGGGGAGAACAGAGGGGGTCGAGGCGTCTCCAGGCGCGGGGACAGGGAGGAGGTTGAGCCTCCAGCGCGAAGCAGGAGGTGGAGCCTGCGTGCGCGGCGCTTTCTCACGGCGACAGCAGCAGCTTTGGGGCGAGGGGAGGAAGACGACACGGGGGAACGCCTGGTGGGCTGGGCCGCACAGGAGCTGGGCCGGCTGGGCTACCAGGTGAGCGCCAGGTAAGGTTTCTCTCCTCTCTGCTTTTCCTATTTTTGTTGTTTTTATTTATTTTGTTCTGTGTTGTTTTAGTTTAGTAAAATACTAAACCATTTTATAAAATCCTGAAAATAGTTATGTGGCTAGAACTAAAATATACCAAACCACATAAAATGTTCCAGCATTATTGGACATATATTATTTATATATCAAATATATATCCAATGCAAATAGTTATTTATTTAGTTCAAAGGCCCAAAATAATTAACTCTGAGATACCAAAAATATTGTTTTGAGTTTTACCTCTTTGCAATATTTTCAGAGACTAAGAGGAACATTTTCTTGGACTTCTTTGAGAAGATTTTAATGTTGATCATTTTTAGAAGGTTTCTGAGGCTTTAAAAATCCCTCAATTCAAATTTCATTTGAATTAAAACATGATGCTCACATGAGGTCTAGCCTAGTGCATAACAGGACCAGGGATGTGACAACTCACCCGCACTAAACAAAAATCTCGTCTCGAGATTCAAGCGTAGGGTAAGATGAAGGGGGAACGCGACCTAGCACAATCTTCATGATCCAGGTTGCACTTCATAGGAACGTTGATTTGATCATCATCCTGTCTCGACGTCTTGCTCTGGTAACTCCAACCAACATGACAACGAGAGAAGGAGGGGAACTCTAGAAGGATCAATCTTCTCGAAGGTCGAACAACTCAGGATTAACTCACGGAATGGGACATAGCAACATTTCTCGAGCTGAGGGACGAAGCACACCTCTAGAGGGATGGAGTGGAGCAGATGACGAGGTTTACCAGGTAGACTACAATTCCACACTTAAAAAGGTGGTAAACGATTGTCATCGTAGCGAGGAGTTGAGTTGCCATGATACCACAACGAGGCACCTTAGGGATGGTGACTCGTAGATATATCCCCTTAAGTGGCAAAAAGAATTACCTTTGATTCAAAGATCATTGAAACTCTTTATACCAGCCTAAGGCAATAACAAGCGATCATTTGGAGGGGGTCGGTAGAATGGCATACTCGGACTTGGATGATGTGGATTACCTAGTTGAAGACAACGTAATGGATGAATTTGCTTATCACCAGAAATGGAAGAGACCCATGGTAGAATGGCACATTGGCGGTGCAAGCTGGGAACAAAATGCAAATGCTGGGAATGATTCTGGTAACTGGGGAAGAACCCAACAATAGAGAGTGAATTCACTGTTTGAAAAGGTCATAGCATTGCCGAGGAAACTGAGAGGAATCCCAGTTAGTGCCGATGATATCACGTAGCGCTTGTGCGTGCTCTCAAGAACTTGAGCATTTCCACAATCATCAAGGTTTTTCCAATATCCGTGTCAAGGATCTTGGCAACACAACTTGCTACCATGATGAATGATGATGGATGATGCAGATGCAAAGGAAGATAACACTTTCTTAGATTTCACCCTTGGCGGGGCCAAGGAAATAAAATCTGGATGATCGACCGAGAGAGATTTAGCACTTCGCTTCTAATGTTCTCCTTGATGTGCTAGTGTAACCCATTCATAGATATGGTTTGATATCTAGAACATCAAGTAAAAAGGTCGGACTTCGGGATCTCAAAATCCATAGGGGCAACTAGGGAGTAAATCCTACGAAATCCCTATGGGGAGGTGGCCAACTTCCTCAATCAAGATATTATAATAACAGGTCTTCCGGCTAGGTGTGTTGGCCACGACATCCACTTTACCGGTTTTCGAGGGACCGATATTATAGTTCTTGGGAAATGTTCCAAACCATCATATCTGCCTGAGATTCAGATCTGGTTGGTGTCAGGATATTCCAGACTCATCGAGTCTAGGAAGAAAAACGAAAGTTTGCAACACAAATCGATGAGATGACGTTGCGAGATTCTCGGGAATGAACTACGATAGCAAGCTCCAAACATGAGCTGGTTCTGCTACTAACATGTGAACACGTTGTCCCAGACAAGCATGGCCACGTAGTAGTCTTATAATCAAACACTACCGAGTTCGGGTGGGGAACCATAATCGAGGATATCGAAGTCTTTACGCAAGTCCATGGATTAGATCCCAAGCATAGACTTATTTTCCTTGAACAAGTCAATTAGTGGCTTAGTGTGCTAGGGACACATATAGAATGAAGGTTGCAAGTCTCCAGACTACAGAGTACTTCGCACGTGTGCATGACTGATTTGGGATGATTCCAAAGGAAACAATACAATCTTTCTCAAATTCACGGCGGCAACTTTCACCAAATGCACGTGTATAAGAGGAAGTCACTCCTTTCATCAAACAAATACTTCATGAGCTAGCATGAAGAAAATGCTTTCAAAAGTTTCCAACACTAGCTTAATGTTCAACAACATCATGGAGGAGATAAGGATGTTGGCAATGGGCTCAACAACAATTCTTCCGGGTTTCCCTTTAAAAGGAATTCCATAGTTAAGTGAACAAGTGATAGCATTGGTCAGACCCGAAAGATATAATGGTGTATGCTCGAGGGATCAACCACGAGTAAGACAACATTACGAATATCGTTGGTTCTTGTCTAATTGGATGATAGCCCATACTCCAATCAAAGGTTAGATAAAAATGATAGGTCCAGCAACTGATCACAGGGACCAATCGATGAAGATATCATCTTTCGTCAACACATACTACACAAGAATATCCCTTTGGAACGAACTAAGTCAGGCAAGCTTTTATCTTCCAACTCTCCAAGTTGTTGTCTAGCTTAACCAACTAGCTCAGGGATATCCAACACAGATTCTTGGAGAAGGGTGGTTCACAAGAAACCAACTTGATCACGAGCTCAACACAGCGGTCAGGTGACAACCTGGTAATACTTCCGAGAAGATCTTCGGAAAATCACGAACCACCGATATGTTACTAAGCTCGAGAACAATCTTGCTTTTTGAGGCAGGACGATATGATCAATAGAGCGAAGATTTGAAATAATCCTAACTCATCGATCGAGGAGTGCACCGAGAACAAGGACTAGGTAGCATGATCAACCTTAGAATGATGATTCAAAACCAACACGCTAAGAATGAAATTATTGTCCATTAACTACCAAGCAACAAGGTTGCTAGGAGTATTGAATTCACACATCACGATTCACTTGTCGGCATTCCGGTTGCGACAACACGGAACCGAGGGATGAATAATGATGGCGAGAAGTATCACTACATCAAGAATTCACAAGAGCCGGTGCAATCCTCATGAAAATCCTGACATAAAGATGGTAATACTTCAGGGTAGAACAGAATCAAAAGCTGGGCTGGCATTTTGATCTGCGGAGCACAATTGCTTTGACCCAATCCTAGATATGGAAGAGGTACTGGAGTTTGTTTCTCCTATCATTCCGCGATAGAATGGCTTGACAGACCACAAGAGTAATAGGCATCGATAAACGAACGCACGCATACTCTTGACTATCAATTGATAGACGAAGGTCAGTAGACAACTAAAGAGGGACAACTCAAAGGAACATATAACTTTCTGAGTTGTGGATGCATAAATTAGTATGTCGAACCAAGTTCAACATAATTCTTCCGGATAACCCATGCAGAAAGGTTGAGCTGGCAGAGTCACAATATAGCATGGAGAACTCATCGAGAGCGCTCTTGTTGTCATCTTTTGGTTCAGAAGAACTCCTGCCAAGAATGATTCATGGTAATTGGAAGAAGGATGTACCATGAACCTCGAGGACTATCGCAAAGGTTACTATTATCCTAAAGGAACTAGCAACACTATCAACATGATGAAAGTAGGATGAATCTCGGGTTCAAAACCCAGGAATAGAATACCTACTCCTAAGTAGCATCACGGAATGCTTTCGAGAATAAAGGCCAGAATCATCACACTAGGACACAAATCATGGCTAGACCACTAGATGATCCCCTGAGACACCTAGGGTCATAATAATTATTCCAACATAAAGGTCGAGGCAGTAGAATACCTCAACTCAACAATTAGTGTGATTGAGCTGGCATAAAGGAGCATCGAAACCAGAGGGAAAGGATTTTGCAAATGCATCGGACTATTTAGAAACCTGGAATGACTCGGACAGCATAACGGCTGTAAATGCTCAGAAGAGATTTGAGACATTCACAAAAATGGTGGCATAACCACTCAGAAGCACAATATCAAGGTTTTGAGATCAACAATTAACATACGGAAGTAGTAGAAGCTGAACTCAAGCTTAAATCCAACAATCTTATAAGTCTACGGATTAGTAACGCGTGATCCTGATAGAAAGAAGAGATAGCCTAGCTCTTAATCCCCGTAGGAAAGATAAGATGACTCAGATCAGAAGGGCATGAGATATAAGGAGTAAAAAGAGCCTTACGTTCCATCCCACAATCAATTCCCTTATATAACTAAAGAATTTCTAGACTCAACTTCGACCAGTTTGGCTTGGTAATCCTATAGGCAGTCAAGCTCTGATACCAACGCTGTCAGGACCCTGACTCAATGCCACATCGATCTAGCATGTAACACCTCATATCACTTTGCGGCCTCACACACGGTATTCCCACGGGTGTCGCCTTACCTTTGCCCGGGACCGTTTGCTCCTTTTGGCACACGTATATGATAGTGTCGCTAGCATCCATATGATAAGGAGCCCGGGCTGACATGGCTAGTCGTAAACCCAAAGTGGCACAAACTTACAGGGACAGGCATCCATGACCCAGCATCGAACGTGTCGGTCATCAGCGAGTGAATCCAGGCTGTAGCACTGGGCTAGCAGGACTCCGGTGAACCGGGCTGTAGCGGGCTAACAAGACTCTGGTATTCATCGCGTGACATTTCCCCGAAGGGACAGACACAAGAACGAAGAAGGACACATGCCGGCCAGCCTAAGTGTTCCGGAGCAGTAGCAAGCTACCATGGCTCAGTGGAAACACTAGGAGACATTTCCCGGTAAGAGAGGCTACTAAGAATAAACAACTAGATAGTCAGATCCCACACATACCAAGCATTTCAATAACATACACACAATATGCTCGATATGTGCAAATACAACATGGCATCACAACATGCCTCTATAACTCAAGTATTTAATCAATAGGCTCCGAGGAGCGAGATATTACAAACGGGGGTCTCATGACCCAACATTCAGAGCATACATATCAAAGCACAAGCGGAAGCTATCATGTCTGAGTACAGACATCTATAAATGAAAAAGGCTGAGAAGCCTGACTATCTACCAAATCCTGCCGAGGCACAAGACCGTAGCTGAGGTAACAAGCTAAACGTCGAAGTCCACGTGGAACTACTAGTGAGACCGAAGTCTCTCTGCAAAAACATAAAATAGGCAAACGTGAGTACAAATGTACCCAGCAAGACTTACATCAGAACTAACTACATATGCATCATTATCAACAAGGGGATGGTGGGGTTTAACTGCAGCAAGCCAGCTTTGACTCGGTGGCTATCCTAAACTACGACTGCAAGCAACTCTTTTGAGGTGGCGCACACGAGTCCACATATTCACCATATCAATACACCACTATGGATCCGCTCCCGTCTCCCTACGAGAACGCCATCCATAGCACTCACGCTTATCTTGCGCATTTTAAAGTATCCACTTTCACTTGTCTATGAACTGATATAAGCAACCCAGAAGTCCTTTTCCGCGGACACGGCTATTCGAATAGATGATGTTAACCCTGCAGGGGTGTACTTCTTCATACATGTTTCCACCACTTAGCGTCTGCACACGACATGTGCTCGGAAGACTTCAAGCGAAAGCCGACGTGGGTGTAGACCACGACCTACCTAAACACTCAAGTCTCTAGTCCAGGTTTATCGCCTATTCGGGTTCCATCCATGAGGAGATCCGGCCGGAGTTTCGCTCACAGCCCCAAACGATGTGAACAGGGTTCCCGAGATACCAAACGGGCATCCGGTACACCGTGCCACGTACCTACCGCATCACAGCCCACCCCTACGGTCAGCGCTGTCCACGGCCTCCAGTAAGCTACAAACACCAGAAACTACTTGCAACTCCTGGACAGAGGACTAGGGTGAATAAGAAGTCGAGCGGGGTCATATTTCAGGGCCCAATGTATGGTAGTAGCTGAATCATGGATCACAAACACAGAACTCAGTTCCTGAGGACGGCTTCAATGAGACAACCCACCATGTACTCCTACATGGCCTCTATACCAACACTGTCAGGACCCCGACTCGATGTCACATCGATCTAGCCGGTAACACCTCATATCACTTTGCGGCCTCACGCACGGTATCCCCACGGGTGTCGCCTTACCTTTGCCCGGGACCGTTTGCGCCTTTTGGCTCACGTATATGATAGTGTCGCTAGCATCCATATGATAAGGAGCCCGGGCTGACATGACTAGTCGTAAACCCAAAGTGGCACAGACTTACAGGGACAGGCATCCATGACCCAGCTTCGAACGTGTCGGTCATCAGCAAGTGGGTCCGGGCTGTAGCACTGGGCTAGCAGGACTCCGGTAAACCGGGCTGTAGCGGGCTAACAGGACTCCGGTACTCAAAGCATGACATTTCCCCGAAGGGACAGACACAGGAACGAAGAAGGACACATGCCGGCCAGCCTAAGTGTTCCGGAGCAGTAGCAAGCTACCATGGCTCGGTGGAAACACTAGGAGACATTTCCCGGTAAGAGAGGCTACTAAAGATAAACAACTAGATGGTTAGATCCCACACATACCAAGCATTTCAATAGCATACACACAATATGCTCGATATGTGCAAATACAACATGGCATCACAACATGACTCTACGACTCAAGTAATTTATTCAATAGGCTCCGAGGAGCGAGATATTACAAACATGGGTCTCATGACCCAACAATCAGAGCATACAAGTCAAAGCACAAGCGGAAGCTATCATGTCTGAGTACAGACATCTATAAATGAAAAAGGCTGAGAAGCCTGACTATCTATCAGATCCTGCCGAGGGCACAAGATCGTAGCTGAGGTATCAAGCTAAACGTCGAAGTCCACGCGGAACTACTAGCGAGACCGAAGTCTCTCTGCAAAAACATAAATAGGCAAACGTGAGTACAAATGTACCCAGCAAGACTTACATCAGAACTATCTACATATGCATCATTATCAACAAAGGGGATGGTGGGGTTTAACTGCAGCAAGCCAGCTTTGACTCGGTGGCTATCCTGAACTACGACTGCAAGTAACTCTTTTGAGGTGGCGCACATGAGTCCACATATTCACCATATCAATACACCACTATGGATCCGCTCCCGTCTCCCTACGAGAACGCCATCCATAGCACTCACGCTTATCTTGCGTATTTTAGAGTATCCACTTTCACTTGTCTATGAACTGATATAAGCAACCCAGAAGTCCTTTACCGCGGACACGGCTATTCGAATAGATGATATTAACCCTGCAGGGGTGTACTTCTTCATACATGTTTCCACCACTTAGCGTCTGCACACGACATGTGCTCGGCAGACTTCAAGCGAAAACCGACGTGGGTGTAGACCACGACCTACCTAAACACCTAAGTCTCTAGTCCAGGTTTATTGCCTATTCGGGTTCCATCCATGAGGAGATCCGGCCGGAGTTTCGCTCACAGCCCCAAACGATGTGAACAGGGTTCCCGAGACACCAAACGGGCATCCGGTACACCGTGCCATGTACCTACCGCATCACAGCCCACCCCTACGGTCAGCGCTGTCCACGCCCTCCAGTAAGCTACAAACACCAGAAACTACTTGCAACTCCTGGACAGAGGACAAGGGTGAATAAGAAGTCGAGCGGGGTCATATTTCAGGGCCCAATGTATGGTAGTAGCTGAATCATGGATCACAAACACAGAACTCAGTTCCTGAGGACGGCTGCAATGAGACAACCCACCATGTACTCCTACATGGCCTCTCACCGCTACCTTTACCAAATCGTGTTCACACACTTAGCTCACACACAGTAGGACATGTTCACACACCTCTGATTCATCCCCGATGAATCAGACCTGACTCAACTCTAAGCAGTAGCAGGCATGACAAACAAACATGAATGAGTAGGCACAACAGGGCTCAAACAACTCCTACTCATGCTAGTGGGTTTCATCTATTTACTGTGGCAATGACAGGTCATGCAAAGGATAAAGGGGTTCAGCTACCGCAGCAAGTAACAGTTGAATCGTTGTTGTCCTAATGCATTAAAAGAGAGCAGGAGCGAGAGAGTAGGATTGTATCGGAATGAACAAGGGGGTTTTGCTTGCCTGGCACTTCTGAAGATAACATTGAGTCTTCATCAGTGTCAACGATCACATCATCGGTATCACGTCTATCGAGAGGGGACAAATACCGGCAACACAGAAGGGAACACAATCAATGCAATGCACAATATGATGCATGATTATGACATGGCAAAATGAATGTGTTTTGAGCTAATGCAACTAGCAACAGATTAAATGAAGTTGGTTTGAATACAAGATTCAAATTCAAACTCCATATGTGATTATTTAAATGCCCTTTATATGATTTGTGCTAAACAGCATCTATAAGTTGTTCTAACATGCATGAAAATGTTACAGATGGATTCCTTGAATTTTTCTGATAATTTTTCATATATAAATTATTTAATTTGGAGTTACGGTTGAATTACTATGAATTTTTGAAGTTTTGAACATTTTCTGGAATTTCCTGAATATTTAGAATTAAAATAATTCCAGAAAATGATTTAACTGTGTCAGCCTGATGCCAGCATGACGTCAGCGAGTCAACGGCCAGGTCCAGGTCAAACCTGACGTGCGGGGTCCACACGTCAGTGACACAGGAACTAATCTCGCGTTGACTCGGGCTTTGACCCGCTACGGGGCCCGCTGTCAGTGTCTGTTAGTGTGCTAATTGGGGGGATTAGCCGCTAATGGCAATGCCACGTCAGCTCCCGCCGGAGTTTCGCCGGCGACGACCATGGCCGACGACGGAGATGCAACGTGTGCTCGCTACGGAGCACCATTCGACGCGTGGGTTGCTCCTACGGGTAGCTGAAGATGCGCCGCATCCAACTGGGCGAGCGGCAGCGGCTGTCGTGGCCGGAGCTCACCGGAAACGAGCTCGCGGCGGCGCTGGAGTTCCGGACCTCAACGAGAATGGAGCTCCGGTGCACGAGGAAACTAGTGGAGGGTCTCAGCAGACTCCTGACGACGCGAGGAGCACAAATATGTGCTCGGCCGTGATAGATGCTGGCTCAAACGACGACGAGCTACGCGGCGGCGGCATGGAGCTCTCGGCCACGACGGGGCTATGGCCTAGAGGTCAAAAGCGACCAGGGAAGAAGGGGGAAACGACTCAGGGGCTCACCGCGAGTCCGTTGGGAGGGTTAGTGGGCTCGAAGATGTCTTGTCGGGGGCGAATCGACGACGGCGATCGACGGGGCCGAAGGTTGAAGAAGGCGGCGGTGTGGGCGTTCGGGGGCGTCCGGCGGCGCGTGTGCCCTTGAGGAGGCGTAGACGACGGAGGTGGAGCTCCTGGACAGATGGGAAGGCTAGGCGGTGGCTGTGGCCGCGGCGAACGGCGTCGGTGGCGATGGTGGCGTTCGGCCATGGCTGCGG
>NC_041390.1:317563563-317573183 GCF_002162155.2 Triticum dicoccoides
AGGTAAGGTTTCTCTCCTCTCTGCTTTTCCTATTTTTGTTGTTTTTATTTATTTTGTTCTGTGTTGTTTTAGTTTAGTAAAATACTAAACCATTTTATAAAATCCTGAAAATAGTTATGTGGCTAGAACTAAAATATACCAAACCACATAAAATGTTCCAGCATTATTGGACATATATTATTTATATATCAAATATATATCCAATGCAAATAGTTATTTATTTAATTCAAAGGCCCAAAATAATTAACTCTGAGATACCAAAAATATTGTTTTGAGTTTTACCTCTTTGCAATATTTTCAGAGACTAAGAGGAACATTTTCTTGGACTTCTTTGAGAAGATTTTAATGTTGATCATTTTTAGAAGGTTTCTGAGGCTTTAAAAATCCCTCAATTCAAATTTCATTTGAATTAAAACATGATGCTCACATGAGGTCTAGCCTAGTGCATAACAGGACCAGGGATGTGACACATATATATTGGGCCCCGCTTCAGAGGTGGAGCTTGGTCTTGATAAGGTCCGCGCAGCGCCACCGCGGGCAGCTTGCGGTCTTGACGAGGCGGTGCGGGGAGCACGGGTGCAGCTCCTCGCGACCGAGGGATTTCTTGGCAGCTTCTCTCTTGGCGTGCGGGCACCGGACGTGGCGGATCACACCACAGGGCCGCGCGCCTTGGTGCCAAGACGCCGTCCTTGGGCTGGGGTGGTGGAGGCGCGCCCCAAGCCTTATCGCCCGTGGCCGGCGGAGGGTGAGGCAGAGAGATGGATAGCGCCGGGGAGCCCCCTGCGGCTCGGACGAGCTCGGCGACGCGGTCGAGCCATTCCTTGTAGAGGTCGTCGACTGGGTGGTAGCACAAGAGTTAGTTTGCAGCAAGGAGTGTGGCCCGCGCCTCCATGGGAGCATGGCATGCATGGGACAAACAACCGGCTGGGGTCAGCGATGGAGTGGCGGTGCGGCCGTCCTGCCGTACCGAAGGATGCAGCAAAGACGCTTGCTACTCATTCCCCACCGGGCCGGTGGCAGCGTTGGCGGCGGGAGACAGAGAATGATGAGGTGGCCCGCCGATGGGGGCCGTCTGAGCAACGGGGCGGTGAGGGCAGCCCGACGCTCAACTCAAGCACGGCGAGCGTCCGCCATGGAGACGATGGAGCGACGGAGCGACAAACTGATGGAAGGGAAGCTACGGCGCACCCCTACCTGGCGCGCCAAATGTCGGATGTGGGGTTCCGGCAAACCCTTAAGGTTGGAACACTGGGGTGGAAGCGAAGTCTTTTCCTCCCACCGATCTACGCCCTAGCTCCCTAAGATCTCGCGGACGAACTCGACGAACTCGCAACACAGAAAGACACAAGATTTATACTGGTTTGGGCCACTGTTGTGGTGTAATACACTACTCCAGTGCGTTGGTGGATTGCCTCTTGGGCTGATGATGAACCATACAAGGGGAAGAACAGCCTCCTGAGGTTGAGGTGTTCTTGTGCCCTGCTAACTTGTGTGTGTGGGGATGATCTTCAGGCTCTCCTTTCTCTCTCTATCTCTCTCGTCCTCCCTCTCTCTATCGTCCTCTCCTGCCTATGGTGGTGGCTAGTCCTATTTATAGAGGCCCTAGTCCTCTTCCAAAATAGTGGGAAGGGAGCCAACAACGGCGAGCTAATTTGAAGGGGGACAGCTAGTACAAGCCATCTTGACAAAAGTGGTCTTCGCCTGCCAAAGGCTCTGGTGGTGACGCCGTCTTGGGCTCCACGATGACCTCCATCTTGCCGTCCTTCTGGTCTTGGTATTGTTGCACCAAAATGGAAACCTTTACCTGATGCCTCGGTATGCCTCGCTTGCGCTGGTCTCCTTAGCACCAAAGAGGAAACAAGGACGTTGCGCGTTGGCACCCGCCTGGCGCCCACCTGGTGTCTATCGTCATGGCTCGCATCATGAGAGCCTCGTGAGGTTTGCCTCACCTTGATATCTCCGATCCTCGTGAGCCCGCCCGACTAGGCCACTCCAGAGGAGGTCTTGTGTGGTCCGCCTTGCGAGGCTTGGCCCCTCGCGAGGGTCATGGATGCCTTGTTGATGAAGATGGGTCGTACGGCCTGCTGGCATAGCCACACAGCAGGCCGCAGGAAGGAAAGTCTGGGGACCCCCGTTCCCAGAACACCGACAGGCTTGGCCCATCGCGAGGGTCTTGAGTATTTGTTGATGAAGATGGGTCATAACAGGGTGCTGCTGGAGCCACGCCCTGGGCCACAGGCAGGCAAGTCTGGGTATCCGCGTTCCCAGGACGCCGACAAACACTCTTGAAACTAGTGGCGCAGCTTCCGAGATGCCATGAAGACCGCATACGCTATCTTTTGATAATGTGGGTATCGGGATTTGCATGGTGTGAGTACTGTCGATACATAGTATACTAGTTTTTAAGTGGGAATTTATGTCCCTCTTCCTCTTGTTCGACGACGAGCACCGCACTCACCACCTGCTGGGTTGTTGATATGTATAGGAACATGGGTTCGCCGATGTTTGGCGTGGCCAGGATTAGGTTGCTTGCTAACAAAGCTTTTATCTCTTCCAGTCCGGCTGTTGCAGCATCCGTCCAGGCAAAGTGCTCGGTGCATCGGAGCAGGCAATACAATGGCAGTGCCTTTTCTCCTAATCTGGAGATAAAGCGGCGCAAAGCTGCGACGTACCCGGGTAGGTTTTGGACCTGCTTGAGGTCTGTTGGTGTAGCCAATTGTGACATGGCTTAGATTTTGGCTGGTTTTGCTTCGATTCCCCTACTGGAAACAATGAACCTAAGAAGTTTTTCGGTGGGAACGCCGAAAATGCACTTTTCGGGATTGAGCCGTATGTCATATCTTTGGAGGTTGTCGAATGTAAGGCATAAGTCGTCCACCAAAGATTTGAATTGCTTAGTTTTTATGACTACATCATCTTCATATGCCTGAACTGTCTTGCCGATTTTATTTTCCACACATGTTTGAATCATGCGCTGTTGTGTGGTGCTGGCATTTTTGAGCCCGAAGGGCATGGTGTTGAAGCAGAAGGGCCCGTATGGGGTGATGAATGCGGTTGCGGCTAGGTCGGATTCCTTCATTTTGATTTAATGGTATCTGTAGTATGCGTCGAGGAAGCACAGTGGCGGTTGCATCAATAATTTGGTCGATGCGAGGTAGTGGGAAGGGATCCTTAGGGCAGGCTTTATTAAGGTCCTTGAAGTCGACACACAAGCGCCAGGATTTATCCTTCTTTGCTACCATGACTAGGTTTTTTAGCTAGTTCGGATGTTTGATCTCTCTGATAAACCCGGCTTCGAGTAGCTTGGCTAGCTCCTCACCCATAGCCTGTCATTTGGGTTCGTAAAATCGCCGCATCATTTGCTTGACAGGTTTATATCCCTTCAATATATTGAGACAATGTTCGACCAGCACGCGTGGGATTCCTGGCATATCCGAGGGGTTCCAGGCGAAGATGTCCCAATTCTCACGCAAGAACGCACGTAATGCGGCCTCGACCGTCAGATCCAGCTATGCCCCAATCAAAGTTGTCTTATTGGGGTCCGTCAGGTGAACTTGAAATTTGACTATTTTATCTGCTGGCTTGAAAGAAGTGGATTTATGCCTTTTATCAATAATTACGTCGTCTCTATCCATTTTTGAACACAGAGTGGTGAGCTCCTCAACCGCTAGGGCTTCGGACAGTGCCTCGAGGGCCAGGGATGCGGTTTTGTGTTCGGCGCGGAGTGCTTTGTCAAGATCACCGGCGATAGTGATAACACCGTTGGGCCCGGGCATTTTGAGCTTCATGTACCCGTAATGAGGCATGGCTTGAAAGCATGCGGATACATCTCGCCCTAACAGGGCATGATATCCTCTATTGAAAGGGGCCCCCTGGAAGATTATTTCTTCGGACCTATAATTCTCAGGCATGCCGAATACCACATCGAGTTTAATTTTCCCCGAGCATCTTGCTTCCCGACTGGGGATAATTCCTCGAAAGGTTGTATTACTTTGCTCAATGTGACCTCTGTCCATTTCATTTTATTGAGCGTGTCTTTGTAGATGTGGTTCAGTCCGCTGCCACCGTCAATGAGCACATGGGTGAGGCGAAAGCCATCTACAATTGGGTTTAGAACCAGAGCGGCTGGTGCTTAGACTGATCGGGCCCTTGGCTCATCATTGGCGTCAAAGGTTATAGCCATATCATTCCAAGGATGTATTGCGGCTACATCATTGACTTCGGCGAGGTCGCGGAGCGCCCTTTTACGCCGATTGTTTGAAGAAAAGGTCTCGAAGACCGTAAACACATTGAGGTCATTATCCTCGGGGGGATGCCTTGCCGGAGTAGTGTTTGTGAGAATAGCCTCCCCGCTTTTAGCCACCTGCCGGAGTATCCAACATGCCTGAAGGCTATGAGTTGGTTTGGAATTTGGCATCACGTGTATCTGTCAGGGCTTGTCTAGCCATTCATCAACGACAATTCTGTGTCTCGGTATGGACTTAATTTTTCTTTCCGTGAAGTAATAATCAGGTGCCCCATAAGGGTGCATCCTTTTTGTCTGACCGGTGGGTGGCTTAAAGGCCGGTGGTTCCCACCGAGTTGTCTCGGCTTTCCAAGCGCTTTCCATTGCACGATACTTCTATACTATGTGCACCAAATCTGCAATGTGCAGTATGTGGTGCCGATTAAGGGATTGAGGATGCCCTTGTCCATATAGTTGCGGCAAAAGATTGATACCGCGTCGTCATCACAGCAATCTTTGATCTTGTTTTTGACAAGTAGGAATCTAGCCCAAAAGTGATGGACTATTTCCTAAGGTTGTTGTCGTATATACATTAAATCGCATATGTCCGGGGGACCAGAATTTCTTGGAGAGTATTGATTGCGGTGGGTGGGCTTAAATCTGAACCCTGACCCACTATGGAATCCGGATTTTGAAAAATTTGTGAGGTTGTTGGCCAGGATCTGGAGTGTCCTCGGGGTTTTTAGACTCCGCACTTGATTCTATGTTCGGAGGACAGATGGTCCTTTCTCGAAGATGAGTGTCCGGCTCGTAGGGCTCGGAAATCCAAACATAGTTTGTTTTCAGCATAGGAGGAGTGGTATCCTTAACTTGTTCTTCCACGACAGTCACCAGGTGGGTGACAGGTGGAGACCTGATTTCCCTCTGATCGGGTTTAAGCCCAATCAGATCATAATCTGTTGCAACCCCCAGGGTGGCGATGCAATCTAGCATTTCGTTTAAAGACGAGACATCAGCCGGATCCATCTTATCGATGCTTTCGGGGTTGATGCGGAGATGATTTTTGGCAATCCGGGGGACCGCCCTGGGCTTGATGGCCGGGCGGGCGCCTATTGTCAAATTGCTGATCTGGAGGATCTGCCCAAGAATTAGGGCTCTTCCAGAGGAGATTTTTCATTGACGACGAGGCGAGCCATCGATCCTTCTATCGACAACACGAAGGAACTCTCAATTAAAGCACCAATGTCGGTGTCAAAACTGGGAGATCTCGGGTAGGGGATCCCGAACTGTGCATCTAAGGATCGAAGGTAACACGAGGCAGTGGACACAATGTTAACCCAGTTTCGGGCCCTCTTGATGGAGGTAATACACTATTTGCTGCTTGATTGACTTTGATGAGTATAGGGGTTACAAGAGTTGATCTACCTCAAGATCATAATGGCTAAAGCCTAGATGTCTTACCTGTATGATTATGATTGCCTCTACGGACTAAACCCTCTGGTTTATATAGACCAGAGGTGGCTAGGGTTGTAGAGAGTCAATTTACAGAGAAAGGAATCTTCATATCCGAACGCCAAGCATGCCCTCCACGCCAAGGAGAGTCCCATCCGCACACAGGGGAAGGTCCTTGATCTTGTATCTTCACGACCCATGAGTCCGGCCCACATCACATATGTCGGACATCCGAGGACCCCCTAGTCCAGGACTCCCTCAGTGGGTCTTTTGTATCACCCGCATATTGGCACATTAAGCTGCGGCGGCGGCTTAATGGCTAGATCCTCCAAGCAACCTAGCAGCGGGCCAGATCAATCTCGGTTAAACCATTAGCGATCAAGGCCTGGACCTTTGAAAAGGTGAAAGAATATAGACAACACTCTGCGGCGGTCAGTCGACCTAGAAGCGGGCCGCTGGTGGTGAGCTGGTAGGGGCGATAACCCAGCAGAGGGTTCTCTCCAGTTGGGGAGGTGTCCTTGCAATAGAACCAAGTGTGGTTCCAATCCTTTGGGGTGGCTGAAGGAAAAGTCACATCCCTCTGCCTCTGAATAGAAACACATACAAGCTCCAGGCTAGGTCTGTCTGTTATCTCAGTTTGGCGGTTGATATAAAAATAATCTCTGGACAAGTCAATAGAGGGTTCTTCTCCAAGGTACACTTCACAAAATACTTGAAAGTTGCATATGTTAGAGACAGAATTGGGGTCAATATCTTGTGGATGAAGGTTATAGAAGTGAAGAACGTCCCGGAAGAATTTTGAGCTGGGTGGTGAGAAACCACAAAGTAGGTGGTCTGTGAAAACTACAACCTCACCATCTTGGGGCTGAGGAGGAAATTCAGAGCATGGAACCCGCCAGTGGATGATCGCTTCGGCGGTAAAACCCCCATGGTCACATAATCGGTGAGTGTATTCTCTGTGACTCGGGAGGCAATCCAATCACAAGAGGTCAGTGCTTTTGTCATGATGAGCCGGAGTAACAAGCTGTGATCAAAAAATAAAAATGTGGCGGGTTAAAAACTACTATGGTAAGCCGCCTAAATGATCACACAATGATTCAGTAATGATGAGCTAGATACAGCTAGAAGGCTACGCATTCTGGTCCATTAAAGGAATTGTGAGCCACCCTATCCATGGAATGGAGTAATTTTAGGTTATAAGTACATGGCGGGTTAAGTTGTGAAAGTATAAGTTGGCAACATGTCGGCGTGTTAAACAAGTCTTTGGATTTTTGGGCAGGTTTGCAAAATTCATGGTTAAGCCAGTGAGGTGCTAGCGGGTTAGAAAGTTGTTATTTAAGCCGCCCGAACAAAGAACGGCGGAGAGATGTCTACAAAATCAAGGCTGTTAAAATTTTCCTAAGTGTAGGGAAAACAAGTTTCACAGGATGTGGTTATATTTACGGATCTATGACAGCTCAAAAAGAAAAGTTATTTCTAAAACCTAAGATGCAGCAGAGAAGAATTAGTGGGCTACGCAGTGATTCAAACAGAAACAAGATTTATCTAAGATGCAAGATAGAGGTTGAAAACAACGGTCGTTCTAACTGTATATACTTTTGGATTGATCTATGTTTTCTAAGAAATTGATGGATGAACTTGGATGAACTACGACGAACTTCGTGAGCCAGGGCCTCCTAATTTGGATCTGAACCAAGGAAGGAGCTTTACCTGAAGATTTGAGTGAAGAGCATAGGGGTTCCATAGTTCTCTGATCTAAACAGGGTGATGCAGCCGCCTTGACGGAGCGGTTGATGCAGCTCAGCGGCAACGGCGGAGCTCTGGTGGCAATAGGCGGCGAGAGGAAGAAGAAGAAGAAAGGAAGATGGGGTAAAAGTGAAAAATGGAACCCCCTCGTTCCTATTTATAAGGAAACAGTAGAATGGCAAGCATAGAAATCGAGGAGGCGTCATGATTATCTCAATAGTGGAGGTGCCTCGATTCTCGGATGACCAATTAATGCAAAAAGATTTGTTGTGATGCCATAGGTTTTTCGGGATTTATCTCGCATGACTTCATGGCGGGTTAAAACGATTCGTTCAAGGTTAAGCATTGGAAAATAAGACTCGCCAACCAGAAGAAGTGAAGATAGACAAGAACAAGTTCGAATCAATCTGGATCCTAATGTTGGGGATATAACCCCACAGTGTGACCCTCCTAGGAGCGGCCGGGTTACACTGTTGGCGACTCAAGAGAAAAGAGTAACGGGCCAAAGAAGACATGAAGACTGTAGGTGGCTTTAGAGGTGGGCCTGTTGAGGGCCCATGGCCTGGAGGTGTGAGCCGCCCGATGGCGGCTTGCCTAGCAAGGCAAGGCGACTTAGAAACCGAGTCGGTCGTGTTGTGTGATCCGACTTGGACTCTTATAAGCCCAGGGCCTCGACCTATGTATATAAAGGCGAGACATGCGGTGGGTTAACTCAAGAAACAATTGATCGAGAGCTAGGTCAAGCAATTCCGCTCCCTTGTAATCGATACTCAAGTAATAGTCAACAAAAGCAAGTGTAGGCTTCTACCTAGTTGTGAGGGGCCGAACCTGGTTAAACCTTGTGTCCTTTGCCCCGTTCAACACCTTCAAGCCAACCTACTGTCACATCCCTAGTTCTGGCCTGACCTATGCTTGCTTCCATCTGTGCATCATGTTTAAATTTTTGAAACTTGAACTGAGGAATTTAGAAGCCTCAAAACCCTAAATAAAAGAAGGGCAAAAACCCTAAAATCTCATTCATTGTTCCAAAATGCTCTTCTTAAATGTTTGATAATTTTGGCAAAGGGTTCTGGTCCCAACCAAAATATTGAACATTTTTAAGGACTTAATCTTGGGACTTTGAATTTAAATCATTAGCTATTTGAATTTGAATTATATTCATATAACTAGAATATAATTTCAAATACCCCTGAAATATTTTATGAGCTTTTGGAAAAGTCCATCTAGCAAAATAAAAATATTCAGAGGAGCTTTTGGCATTGTTTGAATTATTTTAAATTCAAAACAGTGTCAAAAGATTAAATAAAATAAAACAGAACAGAAATATAAAAAAAAGAGCAGAAACCTACCTGGCCTTACCTGGCAGCCCGCTGGCCAGCCCAGCACTGTGCTGGCCCGTGCCAGCCACCTGCTTCCTCCCGCCAGAGCAGGCAGGCAGCTGCCTGTCCGCCGCCGCGCCGCCGTGCGCCACCTCCTGCCTGGTTGCCTCCCTCCTCGATGCGCCTGGAGACGCCACGACACCCCTGGCCTCTCTCTCACTCTCCTTGGAACCCCTCGCGCTCTCCCTCGCTCCTCCCCCTCCTCTGCTCTCTCTCCCTCATGCGCCCGAGCGGAGCCCGTCGCCGCCGCTTGCTGCTGCCGCGGCCACCGCCTCCCCCTCGCTTCTCTGACCAGCCCACGAACTCTGCCTAGAACCCGAGCACCTCTCCGCCGACCCACGCAAGGCCGGAGGACCCCAAGACGAATCCGCAACCCTTCTTCCCCGTCCACGGCCGCCGGATGCCGCCGCCCGATTCGTCGTCCACAGGGCCTCCCTGAGCTCGCCGTCTTCTTCAACCGACTCCCCGTGAGCTCCTCTTCATCCTCCCCCTCTCCGTTTTCTCTCTAGCATGCCGTAGCCGCCGCGCCTCTCTCCCCCGACAGCACGCCGCCGCACGAGCTCATCGCCGACGAGGCTCCGATGGCCATTTGGTCCCGTGCGTGCCTCCGTTGGGTTCGTGAGCTCTCATAGAACGCGTAGGTGCTAACCGTAGATCCTCCCGTGCACGGTGTCGTCGTTTTCATCGGCGCCCGAACTCCGGCCGCCGCCACGACCTCGCTTCCGGCGAACTCCATCCACCCCCGCACCTCCCGTTGGTTCCCCTAGATGCGCGCGGGCACGGGCTATCCTCTGGTGCCCCTGGCGCGTCGATCCGTC
>NC_041390.1:317573567-317617260 GCF_002162155.2 Triticum dicoccoides
CCCCCCTAGGCCACTGACTCATGGGCCCCACGCCCCTAATTAATCACAGCTTAACTCCTGTTTAGTTTAATCCAATCACAGTGGCCCCACAAGTCAAAGTTGACCGTGCTGACGTGTCTGTTGACCCGGCCCCACCTGTCATTGACACTAACCAGCCCCAATCACTGACCAGTGAACCCCACTGGTCAGGTTTGACCAGCAGCAGCATCTGTTGACCTGCTGACGTCATGCCAACGTCATGCTGACGCAGTAAATGTTTTCTGGATTTATTTTTATTCAGAAAATTCCAGAAAATTGTATAAACTTCTAAAATTCATAGAAATTCAACCGTAACTCCAAATCAAACAAATTATATATGAAAAATGATCAGAAAAATCCAATCTATCCATCTGTACCATTTGCATGCATGTTAGAACACAATAACCTTGCTGTTTAGGTGAAACAAGTTAATGCACTAATATGACTTCATAAAATGGGTTTGCATTTGAATCTTTGGTTCAAATGGACTCATTTCAATCTGTTCTAGCTTGCATTAGCCCAAAACACATTCATATTGACATGTCATTATCATGCATCCTATTGTTGCATCGCATTGATTGTGTTCTTCCTTGTTTGCCGGTAATTGTCCCCTCTCGATAGACGTGTACCGGCGATGTGATCGATGACACCGATGAAGAGCTATATTATCTTCAGAAGTGCCAGGCAAGCAAAACCCCCTTGTTCATTCCGATAAAATCCCACTCTCTCGCTCCTGCTCTCTTTTACTGCATTAGGACAACACCGATTCATCTGTTACTTGCTGCGGTAGCTGAACCCCTTTATCCTCTGCATGACCTGTCATTGCCACAGTAAATAGATGAAACCCACTAGCATGAGTAGGAGTTGTTTGAGCCCTGTTGTGCCTACTCATTCTTTCTTGTTTGTCATGCCTGCTACTGCCTAGAGTTGAGTCAGGTCTGATTCATCGGGGATGAACCAGAGGTGTGTGAACATGTCCTACCGTTGAGAGCTAAGTGTGTGAACACGATTTGGTAAAGGTAGCGGTGAGAGGCCATGTAGGAGTACATGGTGGGTTGTCTCATTGCAGCCGTCCTCAGGAACTGAGTTCTGTGTTTGTGATCCATGACCAGCTACTACCAAACATTGGAATGCTTAAGTGCCCCTCTCGACTTATTAATCAACTTGATCTCTGTCCAGGAGTTGCAACTAGTTTCTGGTGTTTGTAGGTAGTGTTAGTAGTCTACCAAGTGGCACCCGGTACAGGTGGGCTTGGGACAGACTAGGCACAGTGGCACGGTGTACCAAGTGGCACCCGGATGGTGGGCTTGGGAACCCTGCTCACATCATTTGGGGCCGTGAGCGACACCCCGGCCGGATCTCCTTGCGGATGGAACCCGAATAGGCGATAAACCTGGACGAGAGACTTGTTTGGTTAGTCAGGTCGTGGCCGACTCCCTCGCCCGGCTTCCGCTTGAAGGTTGCCGAGGTACATGACGTGTACAGGGCGATAAGTGGCGGGAGCGTGTGTGAAGAAGTACACCCCTGCAGGGTTATCATTATCTATTCGAATAGCCGGATTCCTCGGATATGGAAACTTGGACCCCTTGTACAGTTCATAGACAAGTGAAATTGGATACTCTAAAAATGCGCAAGATAAGCGTGAGTGCTATGGATGGCGTTCTCGTAGGGAGACGGGAGCGGATCCATAGTGGTGTATTGATATGGTGAATATGTTGACTCGTGTGCGCCACCTCAAAAGAGTTACTTGCAGACGTAGTTCAGGATAGCCACCGAGTCAAAGCTGGCTTGCTGCAGTTAAAACCCCACCATCCCCTTTGTTGATAATGATGTATATGTAGTTAGTTCTGATGTAAGTCTTGCTGGGTACATTTGTACTCATGTTTGCCTATTTTATGTTTTTGCAGAGAGACTTCAGTCTCACTAGTAGTTCCGCTTGGACTTCGATGTTTAGCTTGTTACCTCAGCTACGATCTTGTGCCCTCGGCAGGATCTGGTAGATAGTCAGGCTTCTCAGCCTTTTTCATTTATAGTTGTCTGTACTCAGACATGTTAAGCTTCCGCTTGTGTTTTGACTTGTATGCTCTGAGTGTTGGGTCATGAGACCCATGTTTGTAATATCTCGCTCCTCGGAGCCTATTGATTAAATACTTGAGTTGTAGAGTCATTTTGTGATGCCATGTTGTATTTGCACATATCGAGCATATTGTGTGTATGTTATTGAAATGCTTGGTATGTGTGGGATCTGGCTATCTAGTTGTTTATCCTTAGTAGCCTCTCTTATCGGGAAATGTCTCCTACTGTTTCATCTGAGCCATGGTAGCTTGCTACTGCTCCAGAACACCTAGGCTGGCCGGCATGTGTCCTTCTTTGTTCCTGTGTCTGTCCCTTCGGGGAAATGTCACGCGATGAATACCGGAGTCCTATTAGCCCGCTACAGCCCGGTTCACCGGAGTCCTGCTAGCCCAGTGCTACAGCCTGGATTCACTCGCTGATGACCGACACGTTCGATGCTGGGTCATGGATGCCTGTCCCTGTAAGTTAGTGCCACTTGGGGTTTACGACTAGCCATGTCAGCCCGGGCTCCTTATCATATGGATGCTAGCGACACTGTCATATACGTGTGCCAAAAGGCGCAAACGGTCCCGGGCAAAGGTAAGGCGACACCCGTGGGAATACCGTGCGTGAGGCCGCAAAGTGATATGAGGTGTTACATGCTAGATCGATGTGGCATTGAGTCGGGGTCCTGACAGCGTTGGTATCAGAGCTTGACTGCCTGTAGGATTACCAAGCCAAACTGGTCGGAGTTGAGTCTAGAAATGCTTTAGTTATGTAAGGGAATTGATTGTGGGATGGAACGTAAGGCTCTTTTTACTCCTTATACCTTATGCCCTTCTGATCTGAGTCATCTTATCTTTCCTACGGGGTTAAGAACTAGGCCTTCTCTTCTTTCTATCAGGATCACGTGTTACTAATCCGTAGACTTATAAGATTGTTGGATTTAAGCCTCGGTCAGTTCCTACTACTTCCGTATGTTAATTGTTGATCTCCAAACCTTGATATTGTGCTTCCGAGTGGTTATGCCACCATTTTTGTAGCATGTCTCAAATCTTTTTGAGCATTTATAGCCGTTATGCTGTCCGAGTCATCCCAGGTTTCTAAATAGTCTGATGCATTTGCAAATCCTTTCTTTCCGTTCCCAATGTCCCTTATGGTTAGAATAAGCACACTAACCGGTGCGTTGAGGTAATTTATTGCCTTGACATATATGTTGGAGCTACTATTATGACCCTAGGTGTTTTAGGGAGTCACCTAGTAATCTAGCAATGTTTTGTGTTCCCAGTGTGAAGATTCTGGCCATCATTCTCGAAAGCATCTCGTGGTGCTACTTAGGAGTAGGTATTCTATTCCTGGGTTTTGAACCCGAGATTCACCCTACTTACTTCTTGTTGATAGTAATTGCTAGCTCCCTTAGGTTATTAGTAACCTTTGCGATAGTCCTTGAAGTCCGTGGTATCTTCTTCTTCCAAATACCATGAACTACTTATGGCAGAAGTTCCTCGTTGAACTGAACGATCACAACCAGAGTGCTCTTGATGAGTTCTCCATTATATATTGTGGCTCTGCCAGTTCTACCTTTCTGCATGGGCTATCCGGAAGAAATATGTTGAACTTCGTTCGACATGCTAAACCATGCATCCACAACTCAGAAAATCGTATGTTCCTTGAGTTGTCCCGCTTTAGTTGTCTTCTGACCTCGTCTATCAATTGATAGTCAAGAGTATGTGTGCAGTCCTTCATCGATGCCTATTACTCCTGTGGTTCGTCAAGCCATTCTATCCCAGAATGACTAGAAGAAATGAACTCCAGTACCTCATCCATATCTAGGATTGGGTCAAAGTAGTCATACTCCGCAGACCAAAATGCCAATCCAACTTTTGTTCTGTTCTACCTTGAAGTGTTACCCTGTTTATGTCAGGATTGTCATGGGAATTGCACCACCTCTTATGAATTCTTGACACAGTAATACTTCTTGCCATCATTGTTCATTCCTCGGTTCCCGTGTTATTGTAACCGGAATGCCGACAAGTGTACCGTGATGTGTGAAATCAATACTCCTAGCAACTATGTTGCTTGGTAACTAATGGACAATAATCTTATCCTTACATGTTGATTGTTGAATCATCACCCTAAGGTTGATCGTGCTACCTAGTCCATATTTCTGGTGCACACTTTGATCAATGAGTTAGGATTATTTCAATCCCTCGCTTCTTTGATCATATCGTCTTGCCCTCAAAAGCGAGATTGTTCTCGAGCTTAGTAACATACCGGTGGATCGTGATTTTCTGAATATCTTCTCAGAAGTATTACCAGGTTGTCCCCTGACGGTTATGTTGAGCTCGTGATCAAGTTGGTTTCTTGTGAACCACCCTCTCTCCAAGAATCGGTGTTAGATATCCCTGAGCTAGTTGGTTAAGCTAGACAAAAATTTGGAGAGTTGGAAGATAAAAGCTTGCCTGACTTAGTTCGTTCCAAAGGGATATTCTTGTGTAGTGTGTGTTGAAGAAAGATGATATCTTCATCGATTGGTCCCTGTGATCAGTTGCTGGACCTATTATCTTATCCAATCTTTGATTTGAGTATGAGCTATCGTCAAATCAAATCAGAACCAACGATATTCGTAATGTTGTCTTACTCGTGGTTTTCCTCGAGCATACACCATCATATTCTTTGGTCTGACCAATGCTATCACCGTGTTCACTTAACTATGGAATTCCTTTTATATGGAAACCTGGATGAATTGTTGTTGAGTCCATTGACAACATCCTTATCTCCTCCATGATTTTGTTGAACATTAAGCTAGTTGGGAACTTGTATAAGCATTTTCTTCATGCCCCGTTCATGAAGTATATGTTGGATGAAAGAAGTGACTTCCTTTGATTCACGTGCATTTGATGTAAGTTGCCGCCGTGAATTCGAGAAAGTTTGTTTTTGCTCCTCTGGAATCATCCCAAGTTGATCATGCATATGTGCGAAGTATTCTATGGTTTGGTAGGTTGGCCGCCTCCATTCTATATGTGTTCTTAGCACACCAAGCCACTGATTGACTTGTTCTAGGTAAAGAAGTCTAATTTAAGTGCACAAGACTTCGATATCCTCGATGATGGTTCCCCCCTGAACTCGGTAGTGTTTTATTATAAGACTACCATGTGTTCATGTTTGTCTGTGACAGCGTGTTTACACGTGTGTAGCAGAACCAGCTCATGTTTGTAGCTTACTATCGTAGTTCATTTCCCGAGAATCTCGCAACGTCATCTCGTCGAATTGTGTTGCAAACTTTCTTTTTCTCCCTAGACTCGATGAGTCTGGAATATCCTGACACCAACCAGATCTGAATCTCAGGCAGATATGATGGTTGGAACATTTCCCAAGAACTATAATACTGATCCCTTGATAACCGGTAAAGTGGATGTCATGGCCAACACACCCAGCCGGAAGACCTATTATTGTAGTATCTTGATTGAGAAAGTTGGCCACCTTCCCATAAGGACTTCGTAGGATTTACTCCCTAGTTGTTCCTTATGGATTTTTGTGTTCCTGAAGTCCGACCTTTACTTGATGTTCTAGATACCAAACCATTTCAATGAATGGGATACGCTAGCACATCAAGGAGAACATTAGAAGCGGAGTGCTAAATGTCTATTGGTCGATCATCCAGATTTTGTTTCCTTGGCCTCGCTAAGGTGAAATCTGAGAAGGTGTTATCCTCCTTTGCATCTGCATCATCCATCCTTAGCCATCATGGTAGTATGTTGTGTTGTCAGCACCCTTGACACGGATGTTGATAAAACCTTGATGATTGTGGAAATGCTCAAGTTCTTGAGAGCACGCACAAGCGCTAGGTGTTATCATTGGCACTAACTGGATTGCTCTCAGTTTCCTCGATTATGCTATGACCATTTCAAACAGTGAATTCACTCTCTATTGTTGGGTTCTTCCCCAGTTACCAGAATCATTCCCAGCATTTGCATTTTGTTCCCAGCTTGCACCGCCAATGTGCCATTCTACCATGGGTCTCTTCCATTTCCGGTGGTAAGCAAATTCATCCATTACGTTGTCTTCAACAAGGTAATCCACATCATCCAAGTCCGAGTATGCCATTCTACCGACCCCCTCCAAACGATCGCTCGAGAATTGCCTTAGGCTGGTTTAAAGAGTTTCAATGATCTCTGAATCAAAGGTAATTCTTTTTGCCACTTAAGGGGATATATCTACGAGTCACGGTTCCTAAGGTGTCTCGTTGTGGTATCATGGCAACTCAACTCCTTGCTACGTTGACAATCGTTTACCACCTTTTTAAGTGTGAAATTGTTGTCTACCTAGTGAGCCCTCGTCATCTGTCTCACTCCATTTCCTCATATGTATGCTTCGTGTCTCAGCTCAAGTGATGTTGCTATGACTCACTTTGTGAGCTGATCCTAAGTTGATTGATCTTCGAGAAGATAGATTCTTCTAGGTTTTCCTTTCCTCTTCTCGTCATGTTAGCTGGAATTCTCGGAGCAAGACATCAAGACAATGATGGTTATCGAATCAATGTTCTTATGAAGGGCAACCTGGATCGTGAAGATTGTGTTAGGTTGCGTTCCCCATCGTCTTACCCTACACTTGAATCTCGGGTCGAGATTCTTGTTTAGTGGGGGTGATTTGTCACATCCCTAGTTCTGGCCTGACCTATGCTTGCTTCCATCTGTGCATCATGTTTAAATTTTTGAAACTTGAACTGAGGAATTTAGAAGCCTCAAAACCCTAAATAAAAGAAGGGCAAAACCCCTAAAATCTCATTCATTGTTCCAAAATGCTCTTCTTAAATGTTTGATAATTTTGGCAAAGGGTTCTGGTCCCAACCAAAATATTGAACATTTTTAAGGACTTAATCTTGGGACTTTGAATTTAAATCATTAGCTATTTGAATTTGAATTATATTCATATAACTAGAATATAATTTCAAATACCCTTGAAATATTTTATGAGCTTTTGGAAAAGTCCATCTAGCAAAATAAAAATATTCAGAGGAGCTTTTGGCATTGTTTGAATTATTTTAAATTCAAAACAGTGGCAAAAGATTAAATAAAATAAAACAGAACAGAAATATAAAAAAAAGAGCAGAAACCTACCTGGCCTTACCTGGCAGCCCGCTGGCCGGCCCAGCACTGTGCTGGCCCGTGCCAGCCACCTGCTTCCTCCCGCCAGAGCAGGCAGGCAGCTGCCTCTCGGCCGCGCGCGCCGCCGTGCGCCACCTCCTGCCTGGTTGCCTCCCATCTCGATGCGCCTGGAGACACCACGACACCCCTGGCCTCTCTCTCACTCTCCCTGGAACCCCTCGCACTCTCCCTCGCTCCTCCTCCTCCTCTGCTCTCTCTCCCTCACGCGCCCGAGCGGAGCCCGTCGCCGCCGCTTGCTGCTGCCGCGGCCACCGCCTCCCCCTCGCTTCTCTGACCAGCCCACGAACTCTGCCTAGAACCCGAGCACCTCTCCGCCGACCCACGCAAGGCCGGAGGACCCCAAGACGACGCCGCGACCCTTCTTCCCCGTCCACGGCCGCCGGATGCCACCGCCCGATTCGTCGTCCACAGGGCCTCCCTGAGCTCGCCGTCTTCTTCAACCGACTCCCCGTGAGCTCCTCTTCATCCTCCCCCTCTCCGTTTTCTCTCTAGCATGCCGTAGCCGCCGCGCCTCTCTCCCCCGACAGCACACCGCCGCACGAGCTAATCGCCGACGAGGCTCCGGTGGCCATTTGGTCCCGTGCGTGCCTCCGTTGGGTTCGTGAGCTCTCATAGAACGCGTAGGTGCTAACCGTAGATCCTCCCGTGCACGGTGTCGTCGTTTTCATCGGCGCCCGAACTCCGGCCGCCGCCACGACCTTGCTTCCGGCGAACTCCGTCCACCCCCGCACCTCCCGTTGGTTCCCCTAGATGCGCGCGGGCACGGGCTATCCTCTGGTGCCCCTGGCGCGTCGATCCGTCGTCTCTGGCACAACTCCGGCGAGCCACCGCCGCTCTGGGTCGTCGCCGTCGTCCAACCGCCGGCGAATCCGACGTGGCCGTTGTTAGCGGCTAACCCCCCCACACTAACCAACCCCCTAGGCCACTAACTCATGGTCCCCATGCCCCTAATTAATCACAGCTTAACTCCTGTTTAGTTTAAACCAATCACAGTGGCCCCACAAGTCAAAGTTGACCGTGCTGACGTGTCTGTTGACCCGGCCCCACCTGTCATTGACACTAACCAGCCCCAGTCACTGACCAGTGAACCCCACTGGTCAGGTTTGACCAGCAGCAGCGTCTGTTGACCTGCTGACGTCATCCCAACGTCATGCTGACGCAGTAAATGTTTTCTGGAATTATTTTTATTCAGAAAATTCCAGAAAATTGTATAAACTTCTAAAATTCATAGAAATTCAACCGTAACTCCAAATCAAACAAATTATATATGAAAAATGATCAGAAAAATCCAATCTATCCATCTGTACCATTTGCATGCATGTTAGAACACAATAACCTTGCTGTTTAGGTGAAACAAGTTAATGCACTAATATGACTTCATAAAATGGGTTTGCATTTGAATCTTTGGTTCAAATGGACTCACTTCAATCTGTTCTAGCTTGCATTAGCCCAAAACACATTCATATTGACATGTCATTATCATGCATCATATTGTTGCATCGCATTGATTGTGTTCTTCCTTGTTTGCCGGTAATTGTCCCCTCTCGATAGACGTGTACCGACGATGTGATCGATGACACCGATGAAGAGCTATATTATCTTCAGAAGTGCCACGCAAGCAAAACCCCCTTGTTCATTCCGATAAAATCCCACTCTCTCGCTCCTGCTCTCTTTTACTACATTAGGACAACACCGATTCATCTGTTACTTGCTGCGGTAGCTGAACCCCTTTATCCTCTGCATGACCTGTCATTGCCACAGTAAATAGATGAAACCCACTAGCATGAGTAGGAGTTGTTTGAGCCCTGTTGTGCCTACTCATTCTTGCTTGTTTGTCATGCCTGCTACTGCCTAGAGTTGAGTCAGGTCTGATTCATCGGGGATGAACCAGAGGTGTGTGAACATGTCCTACCGTTGAGAGCTAAGTGTGTGAACACGATTTGGTAAAGGTAGCGGTGAGAGGCCATGTAGGAGTACATGGTGGGTTGTCTCATTGCAGCCGTCCTCAGGAACTGAGTTCTGTGTTTGTGATCCATGACCAGCTACTACCACACATTGGAATGCTTAAGTGCCCCTCTCGACTTATTAATCAACTTGATCTCTGTCCAGGAGTTGCAACTAGTTTCTGGTGTTTGTAGGTAGTGTTAGTAGTCTACCAAGTGGCACCCGGTACAGGTGGGCTTGGGACAGACTAGGCACAGTGGCACGGTGTACCAAGTGGCACCCGGATGGTGGGCTTGGGAACCCTGCTCACATCATTTGGGGCCGTGAGCGACACCCCGGCCGGATCTCCTTGCGGATGGAACCCGAATAGGCGATAAACCTGGACGAGAGACTTGTTTGGTTAGTCAGGTCGTGGCCGACTCCCTCGCCCGGCTTCCGCTTGAAGGTTGCCGAGGTACATGACGTGTACAGGGCGATAAGTGGCGGGAGCGTGTGTGAAGAAGTACACCCCTGCAGGGTTATCATTATCTATTCGAATAGCCGGATTCCTCGGATATGGAAACTTGGACCCCTTGTACAGTTCATAGACAAGTGAAATTGGATACTCTAAAAATGCGCAAGATAAGCGTGAGTGCTATGGATGGTGTTCTCGTAGGGAGACGGGAGCGGATCCATAGTGGTGTATTGATATGGTGAATATGTGGACTCGTGTGCGCCACCTCAAAAGAGTTACTTGCAGACGTAGTTCAGGATAGCCACCGAGTCAAAGCTGGCTTGCTGCAGTTAAAACCCCACCATCCCCTTTGTTGATAATGATGCATATGTAGTTAGTTCTGATGTAAGTCTTGCTGGGTACATTTGTACTCACGTTTGCCTATTTTATGTTTTTGCAGAGAGACTTCAGTCTCACTAGTAGTTCCGCTTGGACTTCGACGTTTAGCTTGTTACCTCAGCTACGATCTTGTGCCCTCGGCGGGATCTGGTAGATAGTCAGGCTTCTCAGCCTTTTTCATTTATAGTTGTCTGTACTCAGACATGTTAAGCTTCCGCTTGTGTTTTGACTTGTATGCTCTGAGTGTTGGGTCATGAGACCCATGTTTGTAATATCTCGCTCCTCGGAGCCTATTGATTAAATACTTGAGTTGTAGAGTCATTTTGTGATGCCATGTTGTATTTGCACATATCGAGCATATTGTGTGTATGTTATTGAAATGCTTGGTATGTGTGGGATCTGGCTATCTAGTTGTTTATCCTTAGTAGCCTCTCTTACCGGGAAATGTCTCCTAGTGTTTCCACTGAGCCATGGTAGCTTGCTACTGCTCCGGAACACCTAGGCTGGCCGGCATGTGTCCTTCTTCGTTCCTATGTCTGTCCCTTCGGGGAAATGTCACGCGATGAATACCGGAGTCCTGTTAGCCCGCTACAGCCCGGTTCACCGGAGTCCTGCTAGCCCAGTGCTACAGCCTGGATTCACTCGCTGATGACCGACACGTTCGATGCTGGGTCATGGATGCCTGTCCCTGTAAGTTAGTGCCACTTGGGGTTTACGACTAGCCATGTCAGCCCGGGCTCCTTATCATATGGATGCTAGCGACACTGTCATATACGTGTGCCAAAAGGGCAAACGGTCCCGGGCAAAGGTAAGGCGACACCCGTGGGAATACCGTGCGTGAGGCCGCAAAGTGATATGAGGTGTTACATGCTAGATCGATGTGGCATTGAGTCGGGGTCCTGACACCTACGTCGCGATGGCTCGACACCTAAGTCCTTTCGCAAGGTCATCCGCCGTGATAAAACCACAAAAGGATGTTTGGATGCACAAGTAGTATCTCCACTTGCTCCAGTAGATTTGGCTAGCATGGGGTGAGAAGCAAGCTCAACATGTTGGAGGATCCATGACAATATAACTTCTATTCGGATATAAGGAAACATAACCCATTATGTTGTCTTCCTTGTCCAACATCAACTTTTTAGCATGTAATATTTTAATGAGTGCTCACAATCACAAAAGATGACCATGAAAGTATATTTATATGTGAAACCTCTCTTTCTTTATTACTTCCTATTAATTGCAACAATGACCAAAACTATGTTTGTCAACTCTTAACAAATTTTATTCATCATACTCTTTATATGTGAAGTCATCACTCTCCATAAGATTATTATATATTTATTTCTTTAATTTTTTCTCAAGATCATAGCAAGAAAGGAATGCCCTCAACTCAAAACTACTCTTTATTATATAACTCACGGACTCGATTACATAGATAGAACTCAAAGCAAAGAATGAAACTAGATCATACTAAAAACTTTTATTCTAGTAGATCAAGATATAACCAAAAGGATCGAACTAAGAAAAAGGATAAATGTAAAGATGTGATGGTGTACAATACTGGGGCACCTCCCCCAAGCTTAGCACAAGCCAAAGGGGAGTGCCCACACCCATGTACTCAATTTTCCTTCTTCGGAGGTGGTGATGATGGATTTGATGATGCGGGAAGCTTGTCCTCCGTCTTCCAAGTCATAGGTTCACCATCGTAAAAGGATGATCGAGTCTTCGGGATCCTCAAATCTGCAGCCAAACTCATCCTCTTAAATCTGTATTCATACTGACAATTTTTGTTTTGCAGGTCATAGATCTGGGCTTGGAGATGCTCTATCTTCTCTTGAAGCTTGGATATGTTCTTGGCATCTAACTTGTGGTCACGGGTAAATTCCATGACCATGGAGTGATTGGTGTTGAGCCCGCGTTGCACCATCCCTTGGCACTTGAGGACTTGCTACTCCATTGCTTCGAGCCTTTTCTCCACGCTTCCGGTCATCCTTGGCCCTTGAACATCGTGGATGTGCAAAACCTCCGCACGCATCTCAATGGTTTGAGGGTGTTGCCGCACCTCCTCAAGGTAAGGATTGATGACCTTCTCGAAGAACTTGTCCTTCGGAGAGCACTGGGACGTCATAGCATTCTAGATATGTCAGAAAATAGCTCGAAACAAGGACAAAGGGTATTGTTGTGGTACGGTTGTCAAAACCTTTGGGATATTACAAAATGAATTTTTACCGACCAAAAGAAGTGTTCTACAAGAAAACAGTGTCTGGAGGGCACATGAGGTGGCCACAAGCCTGGGAAACATGCCCAGGGGGTAGGGTATGCCACTAACGCTTGTCGCCTCCTCGTGCACTTTTTGGACTACTTATTTTTATAATTTTTTAAATATTCAAAAACGGAGTAAAATTGCCTTTGGAAAAGTTTTGGAGTCGGTTTGCTTACCGTATCATATACCTATTCCTTTTGAGGGGTCTGGAGCGTTCTGCTAGGTCTCCTATGTACTCCTCCGGAGTTATTGTATTAATAATATTGGTTTCACCATTTATGGGAGTACCTGGGATATAATGTTTGATTCTTTGCTCGTTTACCACCTTCGAGTTATTGCCTTTGGCGTTGTTGATCTTGATGGCACCAGAACGATAAACATCATCGATAATGTAAGGACCTTCCCACTTAGAGAGAAGTTACCTGCAAAAAACCTAAAAGGAGAGTTGTATAGCAAGACATGGTCACCTACATGATTTATGTTCTAGTTCTAGAGGCAAGTGACATGTTTTTCCATAAACCATTTTATATGGAGACATACCCATAGGATTTTAATATGGAGTTCTATAAGCCCATAATGCATCATCACGTTTCTTAGGCTAATTCTTCTAGACCTATTAACAGTCTTTTGCGAGATCAACATTATTTCTCTGTTGGTTAATTCCACTTGGCCACTAGAATGAGGTTGATAAGGGGATGCAATTCTATGGTCAATATCATACTTAGCAGGCAATTTATGCAAAGCACCATGAATAAAGTGTGAACCACCATTAGTCGTTAAATATCTAGGGACTCCAAACCATGGGAAAATAACTTATTTAAGCATTTTAATATAAGTGTTATGATCAACACTACTAGTTGGAATAGCTTCCACTCACTTAGTAACGTAACCAACACCACCTAAAATATGTGAATACCCATTAGAGGAAGGAAAAGGTCCCATATAATCGAAGCCCCAAACATCAAATGGTTCAATAACAAGCGAATAATTCATAGGCATTTCCTGACGTCTACTAATACTACCAATTATTTGAAATTCATCACAAGACAAGACAAACTTACGAGCATCCTTGAAGAGAGTAGGCTAAGAAAAACCAGATTGAAATACCTTATGTGGAGTTCTATATCCAGCATGGTGTCCTCCGTAGGCTTCGGAGTGTCATTTGTGTAGGATATGTTCCTGTTCATGCTCAGGTACATAACGTCTAATAATACCATCTACTACTTCTTTATAAAGGTGTGGATCATCCCAAAAGTAATGTCTTAAATCATAGAAAAAAATTCTTTTGTTGGTATGTGCAACTAGGTGGTAAAAATTTAGCAACAATGTAATTAGCATACCATGGAGTACTATGAGAAGCGTTTATGACAGCTAATTGTTCATCAGGAAAGCTATCATCAATAGGTAGTGGGTCATCAAGAACATTTTCTAACCTACACAAGTTGTGTGCTACGGGGTTCACAGCTCCTTTTCTATCAATAATATGTAAATCAAATTATTGTAGCAAGAGAACCCATCTAATAAGTCTAGGCTCAGCATCTTTCTTTTCCATAAGATATTTAATAGCAACCTGATCAGCGTGAACAGTTACTTTGGAATCATCAATATAAGATCTGAAAATATCACAAGCAAGCACAATTACTAAAAATTGCTTTTCAGTAGTAGCATAATTCCTTTGAGCACTGTCTATGGTTTACTAGCATAATTAATAACATTCAATTTTTTATCAACTCTTTGTCCTAGAACAGAACCAAAAACATAATCATTGGCATCACATATGATTTCAAAGGGTAGGTTCCAATGAGGTGGTTGAATAATAGGTGCAGAAATTAAGGTTTTCTTAAGAATTTCAAATGCTTATACACAATCATCATCAAAAACAAAATGGGACATCTTTTTGCAAGAGATTAGTCAGAGGCCTAGAAATTTTTGAGAATTCTTTAATAAATCTCCTATAGAAACCAGCATGACCTAGGAAACTTCTTATGCCTTTGATATCTTTAGGACATGGCATTTTCTCAATAGCATTAAATTTAGCTTTATCCACTTCAATAACTCTTTCAGAGATTTTATGCCCCAAGACAATACCTTAATTAACCATAAAGTGGTACTTCTCCCAATTGAAGACAAGATTAGTTTCTTCACATCTCTGCAAAACTCGATCAAAGTTTCTTAAGCAACATCAAAAGAAGTTTCATAAACGGAAAAATCATCCATGAAAACCTAAACAATCTTTTCACAAAAGTTAGAGAATATAGCAGTCATACATCTTTGAAAGGTAGCAGGTGCATTGCATAAAACAAAAGGCATACATCTATAAGCAAAGGTACCAAAAGGGCAAGTAAAAGTAGTTTTTTCTTGATCCTCTTGTGACACAGGTACTTGAGAAAAACCAGAATAACCATCTAAAAAGCAAAAGTGTGTATGTTTGGATAATCTTTCTAGCATTTTATCAATAAAAGATAGAGGGTAATGATCTTTCCTACTAGCATTGTTTTATTTTCTAAAATCAATTACCATTCCAAAACCTGTAACAATTCTTTGTGGGATCAATTCATTCTTATCATTGGGGACAACGGCGATACCTCCCTTCTTAGGGACACAATGAATATGACTTACCCATCTACTATCAGTAATAGGATAAATTATACCTGCTTCTAGAAGCTTTAGTATTCCATTTATTACCACTTCTTTAATCATAGGGTTTAACCATCGTTGGTGATCAACAACTGGTTTAGCATCATGTTTCATATTAACTTTATGCGGACATAGAGTGGGACTAATTCCCTTAAGATCATCCAGAGTATATCCAATAGCGGCACAGTGCTTCCTCGGAGTTTTCAATAATTTCTTTTCTTCATGCTCTAAAAGGTTAGCACTAAAAATAACAGAATATATCATGTTTTCATCAAGATAAACATATTTCAAAGTATCAGGAAATTATTTAAGATCAAACACAGGATCACTCTTGGGTGGTAGAGGATCTCCGAGAGTCTCAATAGGCAAATTGTGTTTCAAAACAAGCATTTGTTTAAAGAATATTTCATCTATTTCATTTGTCTCATCCATGAACATGTCATTTCCATGGTCTCGCGAATATTACTCTAAAGGATTAGTAGGAGGTACCGCAATAGAAGCAAGACCAATAATTTCATCCCTACTAGGCAATTCTTTATCATGGGGTTGTCCATGAAATTTGGAAAAATTAAACTCATGAGACACATCCCCGAAACTTACACTAACAGTTTCTTTCTTGCAATCTATCTTGGCATTGAGAGTGTTAGAGAAAGGTCTACCAAATATAATGCGACAAAAATCATCTTGTGGGGAACCAAGAACAAGAAAATCAGTAGGGTATTTTATTTTCCCATACAAGACTTTGACATCTCTAACAATCCTAGTCGGCGTATAGTATCTCCATTAGCAAGCTTAATAGTAACATCAATATCTTCTATGGTAAAGTGCAATATCATTCATAATTTCTTGGTATAAGGTAAAGGGAATTGCAATCACACTAGCACCCAAATCACATAAGCCATGATAACAATGATCTCCTATCTTAACAGAAACAACAAGCATGCCAACAATAGGTCTATGTTTTTCTTTAGTATCGGGTTTAGCAATCTGGAAGCTTCATGAAAGAAATAAATAACATGCCCATCAATATTGCTGACCAAGAGATATTTAACCATAGAAGTACTAGGTTCAACTTCAATTTGTTAAGGGGGTGTAGGTGTTCTAATATAACCCTTATGAACCATAGCTGAAGCTTTAGCATGCTCGTTTATCCTAGCAGGAAAATGGGAGGATGATATTTAAACCTGTAACACCCCGGATGTAACTTGCCATATTTGTAACTCCAACTCTTGCCTTTTTCGGCTCTAAGTTATGAGATTTCCCTTCGTGGTTGAGTTTTGACTTTGTTTTGAATTTTGTTCATGTCATGCATTTCATATCATGTCATCATGTGCATCGCATTTGCATACGTCTTCGTCTCATGCATCCGAGCATTTTCCCCGTTATCCGTTTTTGCAATCCTACACTCCTACGTGCACCGATGTGCCCCTTTTGTCTCTTTTTGTGAGTGGGTGTTAAACATTCTCGGAATGGAACGAGATTTGCCAAGTGGCCTTGGTATACCACCGGTAGACCTCCTGTCAAATTTCGTGCCCTTTGGAGTCCGTTTGATACTCCAACGGTTAACCGGGTAACCGGGAAGGCCTCTTGTGTGTTGCAGCCCAACACCCCTCCAAAATGGCCCAATAACCCATCCAAACCACACCCATGTACTCCGTCGTCGGATCATGATCGTGTGGGCGAAAAATGCACTCCATTTGGACACTCCTACCTCCTCCTAGCTATAAATATGTGCACCTCGTTCAAATTCAGGTCCCGAAACCCTAGATCCAAATACCTCCGTGCCGCCGGACATGTCCACCGCCCGCCGGACATTTCGCGCCGCCGCCTCGAGCCACTAAGGTGTCGACACGTGGCGCCCGCGTCTTCCCCGCCGCCGCAGGCCGCCGGGCCCGCGGGAGGCCCTCCCGGCCCGGTTCAGCATCGTCGCCCCCGCGTGGGCCGCTCCCCTCGCCGCCCGACTCCGCATCGCGCCTCCGCCGCCGGCCGCGCGCCGCCACCGCGCCGGCACCACTCTCCGCTGGACCTGTGCCGGAGCTCCGCGCCTGCAGCTTCGACGCCGGCCGCCGCCGCCCGTGCTCCGCCGTCGACCCCGCGTCGCCTCCGCCCTCTTCTTCCCCGACTCCGGCCGGGCCCCCTCCTCGTCTGCAAGCTCCTGCCGCCGCGCCTGCTCTTCTCCGATGAGCAACCCCTGCCATCCTCGAAAGACGTGCTGGAACCCTAGATCTGTGAATCCGGAGGGTAGAAATCGCCCTTCTTTTTCCATTGTTACATTTTATGCCCCTATTCATCATGCCATATCACCGTGACCGTAGCTCCGTTTCATGCACATGATATATAAAAATTTTCATTGTGAGATTGTCTTCATTTCATTCCATTGTGGCATGCTTGTTTGAGTTCATCTTGATTCTCAAATCATTGATGCAAGAGTGCTATAAAATGTTTACTACTGCTAATTATCAGATTACCATGTTTTGTCTTTTTTGCCACGTTTGATGTGTGCTTCATATGGGCATGAGCTCTACATGTGTTTTGAACTATGCCATGCCATCTTTAAAAAGGTGCTTGCCATGTATATTGGTGATCTATGTGGTGACTAGCACAAGCATGCAAAGTAGCCTTCTTGATATTGTTGTTCTCAGAGACTTTGGATTTTGCTAAGTCTTGTGCCTGCTGTTATTTTTATGCCATGTAAACTTGATGCTACAATGAGTTCCATGCTTGTTTTGAGTATCTTCACTAAGGGCGTTTTGAACATATGGTTATGGTCTATCCATCCATGCCCCTGGTTGAAATTATGGAGTTCCCTAGCATGTCTTAATCTTGCTCTACTTTTGCTATAAAATGTTCCTGGGAGATTGTTTACATGTTAATCAATTTTGACATGGTTGTTACTAGTGATCCATGCATGCTATGAACTTGCTCTTGCCATGGTTAGCTTCATGAACATGTCATCTTGTTGTTGTTATGCTTGTTTTGTCATGCAATGCGCTGTGGTGAGTGATTTGAGCTCACAAAGTTGCCTTCATAATTCTGTTTATGCCATGCTACAGTGAGTTCCATGCTTGTTTTGAGTATCTTTAGTAAGGGTGTTTTGAACATATGGTTATGCTCTATCCATCCATGCCCCTATCTGCAATTATGGAGTGCCGTAGCATGTCTTAATCTTGCTCCACTTTTGCTTAAAATGTTCCTGGCAGATTGTTTACATGTTAATCAATTTTGCCATGGTTGTTACTAGTGATCCATGCATGCTATGAACTTGCGGTTGCCATGGTTATCTTCATGAACATGTCATCTTGCTGTTGTTATGCTTGTTTTGTCATGAAATGCGTTGTGGTGAGTGATTTGAGCTCGCAAAGTTGCCTTCATAATTCTGTTTATGCCATGCTCTGTTTTCTGCTAAGTCTGAAACTGTTAATAAAACTTGCTATGTTTACATGAGTGCCATCATATCTTCTGTGCATTTTTGGCTCATGTTCAGTAAGAGACTTTTGATCTATGCATTTAGTAGATTCATGCCATTACTTGTATTGCTATGTTATGTTCCTATAGCATGTTGTTTGCTTTATCTAAACATGGCTTCCTGATGTTATTTCTGGCATGTTAGTATTTTCACTAAGTCTGTGAAGCTGATATCTTTTGCACTTTTGCCATGCTTGTTTGAACCTTCTCTGGTGTGATTTAGCCGTAGCTCCGTGTTCATCTTTTGTCAAGCATCTTGTGTAAATCACTTCAGTGTGCTTTGTTGCTATGTTGGAGTGCAGTAGCTTAGTTTCTTGTTGTATTCTAGATGGCGTCGTGTTGTTAATCGTAGAATTGTGCCATTCTTGTTTTGCTTGCCATTTGCAAACCGTGCCTCCGTTTCCGGTGATCTCTATATCGATTTCTACCGAAATCATCTCATCTTTCCAGCGGCACCCTTGGTTTGCCAAGTTGATGCCTTTATAATTCTTTCTCTTCTGGAGCATGCATATGCATTGCATATCATGTCTTGCATATGGTGCCATGTTTTGCATCATGTTGCTTGTGCATTGCACCGTCATTGATTGTTGGTCGTTTGCTTGTGTTCTTGCTTTGGGTAGAGCCAGGAGACGAGTACGTGATCGAGGAACCTATTGAGTACGCTAACGAGGATCAAGCTTTCGACAACTCTGAGAACTTTGCAGGCAAGATGACCATACCCTCGAAATCACTTCTATCTTTGCTTGCTAGTTGTTCGCTCTATTGCTATGCCGCGGTACCTACCACTTGATTTATCATGCCTCCCATATTGCCATGTCAACCCTCTAACCCACCTTTCCTAGCAAACTGTTGTTTGGCTATGTTACCGCTTTTGCTCAGCCCCTCTTATAGCGTTGCTAGTTGCAGGTGAAGATGTAGTTTGTTCCATGTTGGAACATGGATATTATTGGGATATCATTATTACCTCATATTTACTTTAATTCATCTATATACTTGGTAAAGGGTGATAGGCTCGGACTTTTGCCTGGTGTTTTGTTCCACTCTTACCGCCCTAGTTTCCGTCATACCGGTGTTATGTTCCTTGATTTTGCGTTCCTTACGCGGTTGGGTGTTATGGGAACCCCTTGACAGTTAACTTTGATTAAAACTCCTCCAGCAAGGCCCAACCTTGGTTTTACCATTTGCCACCTAAGCCTTTTCCCTTGGGTTCCATGGACTCAAGGGTCATCTTTATTTTAAACCCCCGGGCCAGTGCTCCTCTGAGTGTTGGTCCAAAACAGAGCCACTTGCAGCACCACCTCGGGGAAACTTGAGGGTTGGTTTTAGTTGTACGTGTTGGGGAACGTAGTAATTTCAAAAAAATTCCTACGCACACGCAAGATAATGGTGATGCATAGCAACGAGAGGCGAGAGTGTTGTCTACGTACCCTCATTGACCGAAAGTAGAAGCGTTAGCACAACGCGGTTGATGTAGTCATACGTCTTCACGATTCGACCGATCCAATTAACGAACGCACGGCACCTCCGAGTTCAGCACACGTTCAGCTCGATGACGTCCCGTGAACTCCAATCCAGTAGAGCTTCACGGGAGAGTTCCATCAGTACGACGGCGTGGTGACGATGATGATGTTCTACTGTCGCAGGGCTTCTCCTAAGCACCTCTATGATATGATCGAGGTGGATTATGGTGGAAGGGGGCACCACACACGGCTAAGAGATCTAGAGATCAATTTTTGTCTCTATGGGGTACCCCCTGGCCACGTATATAAAGGAGTGGAGGAGGAGGAGGTCGGCCTAGAGGAGGAGGCACGCCCAAGGGGGGCAATCCTACTCCAAGTAGGTTCCCCCCCCCCTTTCCTATTCCAACTAGGAGAAGGGGGAAGGAGGAGGTGGAGTGAAGGAAGGAGAAGGGGGGCCGCGCCCCCTTCCCTTTCCCAATTCGGATTGGCGAAAGGGGGGCTGCGCGCCACCTCCTTCTGCCTCTCCTCTTCCACTACTTTGGGCCCATGAGGCCAAATAACCCCCGGGGGGTTCCCGTAACCCTCTGGTACTCCGGTATATATCCGATAACCCCCGGAACCATTCTGGTGTCCGAATATAGTCGTCCAATATATCAATCTTTATGTCTCGACCATTTCGAGACTCCTCGTCATGTCTGTGATCACATCCAGGACTCCGAACAACCTTCGGTACATCAAAAATCATAAACTCATAATATAACCAGCATCAAAATGTTAAGCGTGCGGACCCTACGGGTTCGAGAACTATGTAGACATGACCGAGACATGTCTCCGGTCAATAACCAATAGCGGAACCGAGACATGTTTCCGGTAACCCACCTATTCTACGAAGATCTTTATCGGTCAGACCGAATAACAATATACGTTGTTCCCTTTGTCATCGGTATGTTACTTGCCTGAGATTCGATCGTCGGTATCTCAATACCTAGTTCAATCTCTTTACCGGCAAGTCTCTTTACTCGTTCCATAATACATCATTCCGCAAATAACTCATTTAGTTGCAATGCTTGCAAGGCTTAAGTGATGTGTATTACCGAGAGGGCCCAGAGATACCTCTCCGACAATCGGAGTGACAAATCCTAATCTCGAAATACGCCAACCCAACAAGTACCTTTGGAGACACCTATAGAGTACCTTTATAATCAACAAGTTATGTTGTGACGTTTGGTAGCACACAAAGTGTTCCTCCAGTAAACGGGAGTTGCATAATCTCATAGTCCTAGGAACATGTATAAGTTATGAAGAAAGAAATAGCAACAAACTAAACGATCAAGTGCTAAGCTAACAGAATGGGTCAAGTCAATCATATCATTCTCCTAATGATGTGATCCCGTTAATCAAATGACAACTCATGTCTATGGTTAGGAAACATAACCATCTTTGATTAACAAGCTAGTCAAGTAGAGGCATACTAGTGACACTCTGTTTGGCTATGTATTCACACATGTATTATGTTTCTGGTTAATACAATTCTAGCATGTATAATAAACATTTATCATGATATAAGGAAATAAATAATAACTTTATTATTGCCTCTAGGGCATATTTCCTTGAGTCTCCCACTTGCACTAGAGTCAATAATCTAGATTACACTGTTATGATCCTAACACCCACGGAGCCTTGGTGTTGATCATGTTTTGCTCATGGAAGAGGCTTAGTCAATAGGTCTGCAACATTTAGATCCGTATGTATCTTGCAAATTTCTATGTCTCCCACCTGGACTAAATCCCGGATGGAATTGAAGCGTCTCTTGATGTGCTTGGTTCTCTTGTGAAATCTGGATTCCTTCGCTAAGGCAATTGCTCCAGTATTGTCACAAAAGATTTTCATTGGACCCGATGCACTTGGTATGACACCTAGATCGGATATGAACTCCTTCATCCAGACTCCTTCATTTGCTACTTCCTAAGCAGCTATCTACTCTGCTTCACATGTAGATCTCACCATGACGCTTTTTTTAGAACTACACCAACTGACAGCTCCACCGTTCAATAAAAACACGTATCCGGTTTGCGATTTAGAATTGTCTGGATCAGTGTCAAAGCTTGCATCAACGTAACCATTTACGATGAGCTCTTTGTCACATCCATAAACGAGAAACATATCCTTAGTCCTTTTCAGGTACTCCAGGATGTTCTTGACCGTTGTCCAGTGATCCACTCCTGGATTACTTTGGTACCTTCCTGCTAGACTTATAGCAAGGCACACATCAGGTCTGGTACACAGCATTGCATACATGATAGAGCCTATGGCTGAAGCATAGGGAACATCTTCCATTTTCTCTCTATCTTCTGAAGTGGTCAGACATTGAGTCTTACTCAAGTTCACACCTTGTAACACAGGCAAGAACCCTTTCTTTGCTTGATCCATTTTGAACTTCTTCAAAACTTTGTCAAGGTATGTGCTTCGTGAAAGTCCAATTAAGCGTCTTGATCTATCTCTATAGATATTAATGCCCAATATGTAAGCAGCTTCACCGAGGTCTTTCATTGAAAAACTCTTATTCAAGTATCCCTTTATGCTATCCAGAAATTCTATATCATTTCAAATCAATAATATGTCATCCACATATAATATCAGAAATGCTACCGAGCTCCCACTCACTTTCTTGTAAATACAGGCTTCTCCAAAAGTCTGTATAAAACCAAATGCTTTGATCACACTATCAAAGTGTTTATTCCAACTCTGAGAGGCTTGCACCAGTCCATAAATGGATCGCTAGAGCTTGCACACTTTGTTAGCTCCCTTTGGATCGACAAAACCTTTCGGTTGCATCATATACAACTCTTCTTCCATAAATCCATTCAGGAATGCAGTTTTGACATCCATCTGCCAGATTTCATAATAATAAAATGCGGTAATCGCTAACATGATTCGGACAGACTTAAGCATCGCTACGGGTGAGAAAGTCTCATCATAGTCAATCCCTTGAACTTGTCGAAACCCTTTTGCAACAAGTCGAGCTTTGTAGACAGTAACATTACTGTCAGCGTCAGTCTTCTTCTTGAAGATCCATTTATTCTCAATTGCTTGCCGATCAATGGGCAAGTCAACCAAAGTCCACACTTTGTTCTCATACATGGATCCCATCTCAGATTTCATGGCTTCAAGCCATTTTGTGGAATCTGGGCTCACCATCGCTTCTTCATAGTTCATAGGTTCATCATGATCCAGTAGAATGACTTCCAGACCAGGATTACCGTACCACTCTGGTGCGGATCTTACTCTGGTTGATCTATGAGGTTCAGTAATAACTTGATCTGAAGTTGCATGATCATCATCATTAACTTCCTCACTAATTGGTATAGTTGTCATAGGAACCGATTTCTGTGATGAGCTACTTTCTAATAAGGGAGCAGGTACGGTTACCTCATCAAGTTCTACTTTCCTCCCACTCACTTCTTTCGAGAGAAACTCCTTCTCTAGAAAGGATCCATTCTTAGCAACGAATTTCTTGCCTTCGGATCTGTGATAGAAGGTGTACCCAACAGTCTCCTTTGGGTATCCTATGAACACACATTTCTCCGATTTGGGTTCGAGCTTATCAGGTTGATGTTTTTTCACATAAGCATCGCAGCCCCAAACTTTAAGAAATGACAACTTTGGTTTCTTGCCAAACCACAGTTCATAAGGCGTCGTTTCAACGGATTTCGATGGTGCCCTATTTAACGTGAATGCGGCCATCTCTAAAGCATAACCCCAAAACGATAGCGGTAAATCAGTAAGAGACATCATAGATCACACCATATCTAGTAAAGTACGATTACGACGTTCGGACACACCATTACGCTGTGGTGTTCCGGGTGGCAGAGTTGCGAAATTATTCCGCTTTGTTTCAAATGTAGACCAAACTCGTAACTCAAATATTCTCCTCCATGATCGGATCGTAGAAACTTTATTTTCTTGTTACGATGATTTTCAACTTCACTCTGAAATTCTTTGAACTTTTCAAATGTTTCAGATTTATGTTTCATCAAGAAGATATACACATATCTGCTTAAATTATCTATGAAGGTGAGAATATAACGATATCCGCCACGAGCCTCAACATTCATCGGACCACATACATCTGTATGTATGATTTCCAACAAATCTGTTGCTCTCTCCATAGTACCGGAGAACGGCGTTTTAGTCATCTTGCCCATGAGGCACGGCTCGCAAGTACCAAGTGATTCATAATCAAGTGGTTCCAAAAGTCCATCAGTATGGAGTTTCTTCACGCGCTTTACACCGATATGACCTAAACGACAGTGCCACAAATAAGTTGCACTATCATTATCAACTCTGCATCTTTTGGTTTCAACATTATGAATATGTGTATCACTACTATCGAGATTCATCAAAATAGACCACTCTTCAAGGGTGCATGACCATAAAAGATATTACTCATATTTAGAACAACCATTATTCTCTGATTTAAATGAATAACCGTCTCGCTTTAAACAAGATCCAGATATAATGTTCATGCTTAACGTTGGCACCAAATAACAATTATTTAGGTCTAAAACTAATCCCGAAGGTAGATGTAGTGGTAGCATACCGACCGCGATCACATCGACTTTGGAACCATTTCCCACGCGCATCGTCACCTCGTCCTTGGCTAGTGTTCGCTTAATCCGTAGTCCCTGTTTCGAGTTGCAAATATTAGCAACAGAACCAGTATCAAATACCCAGGTGCTACTACGAGCTCTAGTAAGGTACACATCAATAACATGTATATCACATATACCTTTGTTCACCTTGCCATCCTTCTTATCCTCCAAATACTTGGGGCAGTTCCGCTTCTAGTGACCAGTATGCTTGCAGTAGAAGCACTCAGTTTCAGGCTTAGGTCCAGACTTGGGTTTCTTCTCCTGAGCAGCAACTTGTTTGCTGTTCTTTTTGAAGTTCCCCTTCTTCTTCCCTTTGGCCTTTTTCTTGAAACTGGCGGTCTTATTGACCATCAACACTTGATGCTCCTTCTTGATTTCTACCTCCGCAGCCTTTAGCATTGCGAAGAGCTCGGGAATCGTCTTATCCATCCCTTGCATGTTATTGTTCATCACGAAGCTCTTGTAGCTTGGTGGCAGTGATTGAAGAACTCTGTCAATGAAACTATCAACAGGAAGATTAACTCCCAGTTGAGTCAAGTGATTATGATACCCAGACATTTTGACTATATGTTCACTGACAGAACTATTCTCCTCCATCTTGCAGCTATAGAACTTATTGGAGACTTCATATCTCTCAATCCGGGCATTTTCTTGAAATATTAACTTCAACTCCTGGAACATCTCATATGCTCCATGACGTTCAAAACGTCGTTGAAGTCCCGATTCTAAGCCGTAAAGCATGGCACACTGAACTATTGAGTAGTCATCAGCTTTGCTCTGCCAGATGTTCATAACATCTGGTGTTGCTCCTGCAGCAGGCCTGGCACCCAGTGGTGCTTCCAGGACGTAATTCTTCTGTGCAGCAATGAGGATAATCCTCAAGTTACCGACCCAGTTCGTGTAATTGCTACCATCATCTTTCAACTTTGCTTTCTCAAGGAACGCATTAAAATTCAACGGAACAACAGCACGGGCCATTTATCTACAATCAAACATAGGCAAGCAAAATACTATCAGGTACTAAGTTCATGATAAATTTATGTTCAATTAATCATATTACTTAAGAACTCCCACTTAGAAAGACATCCCTCTAATCTTCTAAGTGATCACGTGATCCAAATGAACTAAACCATAACCGATCATCACGTGAAATGGAAGTAGCTTTCAATGGTGAACATCAATATGTTGATCATATCTACTATATGATTCACGCTCAACCTTTCGGTCTCAGTGTTCCGAGGCCATGTCTGCATATGCTAGGCTCGTCAAGTTTAACCTGAGTATTCTGCGTGTGCAAAAACTGGCTTGCACCCGTTGTAGATGGACATAGAGCTTATCACACCCGATCATCACATGGTGTTTGGGCACGACGAACTTTGGCAATGGTGCATAGTCAGGGAGAACACTTTTATCTTGAAATTTAGTGAGAGATCATCTTATAATGCTACCATCAATCAAATCAAGATAAGATGCATAAAAGATAAACATCACATGCAATCAATATAAGTGATATGATATGGCCATCATCATCTTGTGCTTGTGATCTCCATCTCCGAAGCACCTTCATGATCACCATCGTCACCGGCGTGACACCTTGATCTCCATCGTAGCATCGTTGTTGTCTCGCCAATCTTATTCTTCCACGACTATCGCTACCGCTTAGTGATAAAGTAAAGCATTACAGGGCGATTGCACTGCATACAATAAAGCGACAACCATATGGCTCCCACCAGTTGCCGATAACTCGGTTACAAAACATGATCATCTCATACAATAAAATTTAGCATCATGTCTTGACCATATCACATCACAACATGCCCTGCAAAAACAAGTTAGACGTCCTCTACTTTGTTGTTGCAAGTTTTACGTGGCTGCTACGGGCTTAGCAAGAACCGTTCTTACCTACGCATAAAAACCACAATGATAGTTTGTCAAGTTGATGCTGTTTTAACCTTAGCAAGGACCGGGCGTAGCCACACTTGGTTCAACTAAAGTTGGAGAAACTGACACCCGCCAGCCACCTGTGTGCAAAGCATGTCGGTAGAACCAGTCTCGCGTAAGCGTACGCGTAATGTCGGTCCGGACCGCTTCATCCAACAATACCGCTGAACCAAAGTATGACATGCTGGTAAGCAGTATGACTTATATCGCCCACAACTCACTTGTGTTCTACTCGTGCATATAACATCAACGCATAAAACCAGGCTCGGATGCCACTGTTGGGGAATGTAGTAATTTCAAAAAAATTCCTACGCACACGCAAGATCATGGTGATGCATAGCAACAAGAGGGGAGAGTGTTGTCTACGTACCCTCGTAGACCAAAAGTGGAAGCGTTAGAACAACGCGGTTGATGTAGTCGTACGTCTTCACGATCCGACCGATCCAAGTACCGAACACACGGCACCTCCGAGTTTAGCACACGTTCAGCTTGATGACGTCCCGCGAAGTCCAATACAGTAGAGCTTCACGGGAGAGTTCCGTCAGCACGACGGCGTGGTCACGATGATGATGTTCTACCATCGTAGGGCTTCGCCTAAGCACCGCTACGATATGATCGAGGTGGATTATGGTGGAAGGGGGCACCGCACACGGCTACGAGATCTAGAAATCAATTGTTGTCTCTATGGGGTGCCCCCTGGCCACGTATATAAAGGAGTGGAGGAGGAGGGGGCCGGCCTAGAGGAGGAGGCGCGCCCAAGGGGGGCAATCCTACTCCAAGTAGGTTTTGCCCCCCCCCCTTTCCTATTCCAACTAGGAGAAGGGGGAAGGAGGAGGTGGAGAGAAGGAAGGAGAAGGGGGGGTTGTGCCCCCTTCCCTTTCCCAATTCGGATTGGGGCAAGGGGGGCTGCGCGCCACCTCCTACTGCCTCTCCTCTTCCACTAGTTTGGGCCCATGAGGCCCAATAACCCCCGGGGGGGTTCCAGTAACCCCCCGGTACTCCGGTATATATCCGATAACCCCCGGAACCATTCCGGTGTCTGAATATAGTCGTCCAATATTTCAATCTTCATGTCTCGACCATTTCGAGACTCCTCGTCATGTCCGTGATCACATCCGGGACTCTGAACAACCTTCGGTACATCAAAAATCATAAACTCATAATATAACCGACATCGAAATGTTAAGCGTGCGGACCCTACGGGTTTGAGAACTATGTAGACATGACCGAGACATGTGTCCGGTTAATAACCAATAGCGGAACCTGGATGCTCATATTGGCTCCCACATATTCTACGAAGATCTTTATCGGTCAGACCGCATAACAACATACGTTGTTCCCTTTGTCATCGGTATGTTACTTGCCCGAGATTCGACCATCGGTATCTCAATACCTACTTCAATCTCTTTACCGGCAAGTCTCTTTACTCCTTCCATAATACATCATTCCGCAAATAACTAATTTAGTTGCAATGCTTGCAAGGCTTAAGTGATGTGTATTACCGAGAGGGCCCAGAGATACCTCTCCGACAATCGGAGTGACAAATCCTAATCTTGAAATACGCCAACCCAACAAGTACCTTTGGAGACACCTGTAGAGCACCTTTATAATCACCCAGTTACGTTGTGACGTTTGGTAGCACACAAAGTGTTCCTCCTGTAAACGGGAGTTGCATAATCTCATAGTCATAGGAACATGTATAAGTTATGAAGAAAGCAATAGCAACAAACTAAACGATCAAGTGCTAAGCTAACGGAATGGGTCAAGTCAATCATATCATTCTCCTAATGATGTGATCCCATTAATCAAATGACAACTCATGTCTATGTTTAGGAAACATAACAATCTTTGATTAACAAGCTAGTCAAGTAGAGGCATACTAGTGACACTTTGTTTGTCTATGTATTCACACATGTATTATGTTTCCGGTTAATACAATTCTAGCATGAATAATAAACATTTATCATGATATAAGGAAATAAATAATAACTTTATTATTTTCTCTAGGGCATATTTCCTTCAGTACGTAGTGTTCATCCGGTGTGCCGTGACAATGAAATATGTGCAGCTCCTATCGGGATTTGTGGGCACATTCAGGCGGCTTTGCTGGTCTTGTTTTACCATTGTCGAAATGTCTTGTAACAGGGATTCCGAGTCTGATCGGTTCTTACTGGGAGAAGGAATATCCTTCGTTGACCGTGAGAGCTTGTGATGGGCTAAGTTGGGACACCCCTGTAGGGTTTTCAACTTTGGAAAGCAGTGCCCGCGGTTATGGCCAGATGTGTTGGGGATATAGCTACCAGGTATGACCCGCCAAAGAGGGGCCGGGTCAAACCCAATGACGGGTTACTAAAGAAGCCCAGTAAACATTCAAGGTGATAGTTTATTAAGAATTATAGAAGGACTAAGCCCAGAGGCGGCTTAAGGCCCAATATTGTAAACCGCCATATGTAAAGAAAGACTTGTAAAGAAAGGCATATAAAAGAAGTCACCGAGCCGGACACGTTTAATGAGCCGGACGGGACTCTGTAGGCCGCCAGGCGTTAACCCGTGTAGATAAGGGGATGACCAAGTGGCGGCTTAAGGGAAGAGGCAACAGATCAATAACCAAGCAAGCGGATTCACTCCTTGGTCATCAAAACCTAGCAATACAACATCAACTATACTAGGCCTTACCTTCACTGTAAGGGGCCGAACCAGTATAAACCCCTCGTGTCCTTTGTCCCGATTAACCCTTTTAAGCTTCCTACTTGCGATGGCCCTATGACTATGTCCTTTGACATCTGCCCTGACAATTCCACGACAGTTGGCGCCCACCGTGGGGCCAACACACAGTGGATTTGAGTTCTTGAAGGGCAACTTCGAAGGGCTCGAGGGATACGCTGTGGGCTGGATGACCAAGAGTCGTCGCGGCAAGCTCTACTTCGACGATGAAGGTTGGGGCCCCGACGCCGGCTCGATTGAGTACAGGTACCGGGTCCCCTTCGGTGGAATCCATGTCTTCATCGGCCGGATCGGCGAGTCATGCCCTGAGCCGGACGTTTCCACCAACCTCATCGAGACGGCTCAGCACGCGAGACCCGCCCAGGCTCAACCCACCGTGCGGCAGGCCTTCATGGGTTGCATCCATGGAGGGGAATTTTCAAAAGGATCAGTAGACGGTGGTGAGACAGCCATCTGTTCTGATAGTGCGTCGTCCACAGGCGAGACAGATTCTTTGTATCAGCTACAAGATGGCGTGCTTGGGGGCTATTCCGATGGCAGCAGTATTTCGGACCCCTCTGAGCTGCCGAATCGAGCCGGAGTCTTCATGGCTGGCACTCAACCCGGGCAGTATTCTACGGCTACGGCAACAATAACCACCGGGTCGGTAGCAGCCGGGTCAGGAGACCCCGCGCGCCCCCAGGCTCAGGTATTAATGGACCTCATGGATAAGATGACGGCTCTGTTGACTATTGGGTTGATCCTGTGGATAAGGCTCAGCATGACGCAGAGGTGGCATGACTACGTGAAGAGGTGGCACAAGCCAAGGAAAATTTAGCAGCAGAAGATGTCAGGATGGCTGCGGAGCGGGCGGCTTTAGATGCTCGTGCTCAGCAGCTTCAAGTCGAGACTTTCCGGCTCTCGGTGGATCTGAACGCATCAAACGAGGTCATGAGGAGAAGACACCAGAAAACGCAGTCACGTCTGCCTCTGAATTACGACCCTAGGAATCTTTTCCACGCACTTGGGGCCGGTCCCAACAACCCCACCGGAGGCAAACCGGATCACAACACCCGGGACGGGGGCGCCGGTTCAGCCGAGGGACATGGAACCACCCCGTGTGAATACTGCTCCGCCTTATTACATGCCAGTACCGCCGGGTCACTTATCTAACCCTTTAGAGAATATAATTGCTGCGTCGGCTCGTCTGGCGGCTCTCCCAATGGAAGGCAACTCTCCAACGGCGATCGAAACATGAAGGGTCAGAGAACTTCTTGACACAACCCTGGCACAGTAGGATGCGTACTCTTGTAGTCGAGACATAATCCATTCAACCCCTCGCCCAACCCGGAGCCCATGTTATACCAGGAGGTGTCCCTTGCCTGGTATCGGCTCTACGTAATGAGCGCTTGCCAAAAGATTTTAAGGGGCCTCGTAAGGTGCCTAATTACACGGCCGACTTGCAGCCTGGAGCTTGGATTGAAAGTTATGAGATGGCGATGGAGCTATTGGAGGTGAGCGATGCAGCAATGGCTAAATATTTCACTATGATGTTGGACGGAACAGCTCGCACTTGGTTGAAAGGGTTACCGCCCAACTCCATCGGCTCATGGGTGGAGTGGAAAGCCCGGTTCATTGGGAGCTTCAAGGACACATGTAAGCAACCTATGTCAATCGTAGACTTGACTAACTGTAAGCAAGAGGAAGGTGAGTCCATGACCCATTGGGTGTGCCAGGTCACGGAGATAATACATTCATCTGATAAGATGGATGCAGGCTCTGCGGTCTTAATGTTGGTGAAAAATTGCCGTTTTGAACCTCTAAAGCAGAAGCTGGGGCGGATCAAGCGTGATTGTCATGACATGGGCCAGTTGATGGCGGCTCTGGTCAAATATGTTGATTCAGATAGTACTAAGGATCCCGCGTCTAATGAAGAGAAGGCAGTGAAGGGAAAAAAGAATGACAATGGCAAGGGTCACCAGCATAACCCGGCGAATCAAGGAGGTAATAAACGTAAGGCTGACGAGTTTGTGGCTAACACCAGTACACAGGGCAACAACCAATGGCGCAAGAGGAGGCCACCTCCTCGGTCCAGCGGGTCAGGCCCCACCGTTGAGCAACTACTGAATGAACCCTGTCCAAGACACGACACCCAGGAGAAGCACTACAAAAAAATACACTTCCGTGATGATACGTGTTTGTCATAGTAGGTCGCGTTATTTGTCATGCATGTACATCCATGACGATTTTATGACAGAATCAAGATAGTCATACCTGTGCAGTTGTAGAAGTGTTCCATGACATTACCAAAATTATCATCACGGAAGTGTCCAGTTCCATGACGATAAATCGCGCGTAACAGAAGTGCTTTCGTCAAGGGTGACCGACACGTGGCATCCACCGTAAGGGAACACCGTTAAGCTATCGGGTCGGATTTTGGATCCGATAACCCGTTAACAGCCCTGACCAATGGGAAATTTCCACGTGTAAAATTCTGATTGGCCGAAGGGAACACCTGTTAGCTCGTCAGTGTTCCAGATGTCGCCCGTCCATTGGAGGAGACATGCCTATGATACATCGACACGTGGCTAGGCCCAACAGAGGCCCATATAGGTTAAAAAGGCCGGCCCAGTAAAAGGCCCGTAGAACTTAATCATGTACTAGTGGGCCAGCTCAATAACGGCCTGCTGAATAAAGGCCCATTTACGGCCCGAAGCCAGATCTGACCCGTTAATTGTTCACCCAATATTTGGGCCCATTTACGGCCCGAAGCCAGATCTGGCCCGTTAATTGTTCGACCAATATTTGGGCCCATTTGCGGCCCGAAGCCAGATCTGGCCCGTTAATTGTTCGCCGAATATTTGGGCCCGACTACAGCCCAGTGACTTTCGGCCTGTTAGAGGCCTGATGTAGACATGGGCCCATTTCATCTCGGTGTGACTTTCGGCCTGGGAATGGCCCATGCTGCCCATGGGCCATATATGGTCCGACGGGACATCGGGCCCACTAACGGCCCGTGCTAAAAGTGGCAACAGTTAAGCCCAATATGACTTTGGGCCTGTTATAGGCCTGTCGCGTAATTCGGCCTGTTGATGCCTGTGCTAAGCTTTCGGCCTCTTAAAGGCCCATGATATCAGTGAGCCAACTAAGGCCCGAGATATGTTTCGGCCTCGTAACGGCCCATGAGCTAAATGGGCCCAAAACAGCCCGGTCTTCATTTCGGCCTGCTGAAAGCCCGTCGACGACTAGTGAAAATTGAGGCCCAACATGCATTTTGGCATGCTAAAGGCCCGTGGTTTCATCTCGGCTATAACAAGCCAGTACAATATCCAGCCTGTTAATGGCCCAACGCTACCTGGGCCAAACTAAGCGCTGGGTCGACAAAAGGCCCAACTAAAATATAGGACGGTGTAAGTTTGGACCTGGCGCAATGTGTGAAGGCCCCAATCATTCGGGCCCAAGAAAGACGCAGGCCGGCCCAATTGTGGCCCGCTAAAAACCTGGCCCGTTAGAGTCGAATGTTTCGGTCCGGTTGACTACATCTAATTTTTTTCAGATAGCGAATGATGGCAATAACTAGTAGGAACTAAGAACAAACCTACTCTATACAATAAAGAAATTACGGAATAGTAACTAAGAATAAACCTACACTATACAATAAAGAATTTAAGGTATATTACATCCACTGGGCATCGAAGTTCGCCACCAGTCATCATAAAGCGCAACAAAGAAGCAGATTACAAAAACTGGGCACCATTGCAGCGTAACAAAATAATACTGAACCGAGACCACTTCCAAGACAGTTCAAGAAAGGTTAGCCTTGCGGGGGAACTGCTGCGCAAGCTGCTGAGCAAGGCTGTGAGACCGGTCTAGCATGTCGGTCATAACTTCCAGGTGTAGCTGTTTAGCGATGAGGTTCTCATTGGTGTTCTCCGCAATCTTTCTTAGAGATAGGACTTCAAGTCAAAGTTGAGTTGCAGAATGCCTTTCTGCTAGAACTTGGGTCTGAAGAAGTCGAACTGATTCAGACGACGAATTCTGTGAGCTTGTCTGACTATTAGTCTCAAGTAACTTGAACACTACATCAAGACAAGACTTTGGGGTTGTCTCACTATCTTCAAGATGTTTTGCCTTCTTTGCTGCAATATATGTTGGGTTTGTCTCATAGCCTTCAGCAGACTTGTGCATGCCATCAGGCATATCACCCTGAAACAAAGCAGAGAGATGACATGTTTTGCACGTGTATAAACAAAGATGATAACTGTTCTGTCAATTCTATCCAATTTCAAATTAGAAAATAAAGTGTAAGTTCAAAATATCAATAGCATAATTTGGCATTGTTCATAATGCGGGGAGCTTCACCACACTACTAGATTACCATGTCAACATAACAAGCATAGATTAAGGGAAAAGAAAATCATTGTATCTATTTTGGATAATGTGCATGGCATGTGGTTCATATCATCAGCCACATCAATAAGATAAAACATGAGATGACAAGGTGCAAACGTGGGCTTCTTCACCATGCACTGGATTATAGATCCACAAAACAAGCATACATATAGGGAGTATTAAGTAATGTGCATGGTATGATTAAGGAATTTGGTTTTACAAGTAAAACTTAGAACTTACGGTTCTTACGAACATGAATTTTGGTAGACAGCAAACTAAATAGCAGTAAACGATAGGGAGTATGAGCAAATTAAACAGCAGTTGAGGATAAAGGCTTTAGAAGGATTGACTTACATTAACAGTTAACACCATCTTTATAATGCCCTTCTCCATGTCAAGGGAAGGATAAATCAAGAATTTCAGCACAAAATCTTCTTCATAAGCATTGCCTGTACTCTACATTTTGTAGAGAGTAATTTTAGATATGATAATACTAGAAGGGATAGAGGATAATGAAGATAAGATGCAGATTGATGCTACATAATCAACTACCAATCCCTGGAAGTACAAGCATTACAGGACAAAATGTACTGACAAGAGCAATGGGCTACACTTTTGCACTAGCATTGTCTGTGTATTCTACTTGTTGGTAAGATTAAATATAGATCTGATCTGTTTTAGTAAATGGTGGGCGAGGGAGATAAGATGCAGAATGCTACAAAATGAACTAATCCCTCTTCCCATAATACAAGAGTGTTTTGAACACTGGTGTACTGTACAAAACATTCTTATATTATGGGAGGGAGGGAGTAGCTGTTAATGTAAGTACACTGATAGACCATGTTCAGTCCTTACAAGAGGACTGCAGAGCTAAACCTCTTCAAAAGCATTCGGTTGATTCTAAATTTATGTAAGAGTCCATACGGATCTCATAATGTCCACCAAATGGACGATTATGAGGCTAACATGTGCAATGATGCTACATAATCAAACAACTATGAAAGTAAGTATGGTCATACAGGGCAAGAGGTACTCACATGAGCAATGCAGTGTGCAGTATAGTTGCGAGATTCTGTGGTCCCTTGAGAACGAATGTTCTTCTGCTAACAGTTTTCATACAAGTGAGACATTAAGGCAAATGCAGAAATGTAGTTCAAATTGTGATGTGATATCATAGACAATACCTTACGCTGCAGCCGAGACCAATGTGTAACAAGATTATTCCAGTCACTGTCGGATAAATGTAGCACCGGAGACTTTACAGAAATTTCGTTCAGAGGCTTGCCATCGAGGTGCGCTTGCCTCAGGTAGGAACGATACTTCATTAACGAGTGCTTGAAAAGCGCAACCAACCCTTGCTCGTCATCACAATCTAGTTTGCTCCTCGCCTATTTAAAAGAATGAAATCTTGTGTCTTCTGTCAGCAGAAACATATGCAGTAATGACCATGAATAACATTAGTACATTACTTACGCGTAAGTTGCGGAGGAAGACTGGAAATTGTTCTGTGTCTGCGGTATAATCTTTCCATGAAGGAAAGATGTGCACAAAGTTCCTGACAACAACATAAGCTTCGTCTTCTAAACTGGGAAGAAATGGAACAAGGGTCCTATTTGCTGCAATTTGGGCTCTCTCTGGTTCGAAAAGGGATTTGGCAACTGGATTTGGTGTACACTTTGTTGGAATGGGGGTTTTGCGTCGTACAGCTGGTGTTATGTCAACTGGCATAATCATATTGTTTGCTACAGTTGGGGTCTGCTGAGTTGGGGCATCAGAAATGACCAGTGTAATAGGGCTAGAGTCTGCTAGAGTTGGGGTATTTTGTGGGTCAGGTGATATTGCAACTACACCTAATGGGATATTTGATTTATCAGGTGCCACTACCTTTTCCAAATACTTTGCTTGTGCTCCTCCACGATCAGCAATCGCCCTCTTTCATTTTAACGTCTAGTACACAAGAACAACATTTAAATGGATAAATATGGTATGATGATAGATAGAATATGTACTGAAAATGCAGGGCGTATTCACATACACGATGTGTAAACTAAGCTAATGGTAGTTCAACAAAGTAGAAGCAATGCAAAACATCAGTTGCAAGATATGTGCGAGTAATGTAACCTTGGAAAGTTAGAGCAAGTACCTTGATGGGTGAATAAGATAGGGCATCTTCCTCTGACTCCTCCACTAGGGAGCTACGTTGACTTAGGACTTCCTCTAGCTCAGAATCACTGTTAGGATCATATTCTGAGCATGAATCTGTAGGTGGAGAGCGTTTGCATTGCATTGCATCTAGACTTGATTTCAGTCCCTTAATGCCAAGTTTGACAGCCATGGCATTGTTCTGCTTTATTCTTTTCATGCACGCAAGCTCATAATCATTATGATGCTGTTCAGAATCTGAGATTCATGAAAACATAAAAAGTAGTCAGATTATCTATGGAATGCATTGCGGATTCAACTTGGAGAGTGTCTTCCTATAAACCCCTGCATATGCAAAGTTCACCTCCCCAACCGTGCTGACCAGACCACACATAGAAATACAAACCCCTTATGTCTCTATAACAGGCAGGCACACATTTCAAAACTGAAGTAGGAACATTAGAATCATATGAAATTCGTGTTTGGACAAATAAACTAAGCAATTATGAGTGTCGTAATGTTTAGCTTCAAGGGTGGAGTGTTGGTAGTGTGACACAAAGCAAGTAGGCAGATAGTATTCCATGTAAAAGATCAAAACATATGTAAAAGCTGGAAATGACACTTTGTTTCTATACAATGCAGTGTTCGTTACCTAAAATGATGGAAGAGATCACATAGAGAAATACTATTCACTCATGTCTACGGTTCCAGTATTTAGAAACAGGGTGGTCCACCCTAAAAGAATATTGAAAACAAATATGACAAGGCAAGCATAGATGTAGTGAATCAATCATTTACTTCTGAGCTTACTAGGACAAGTATGCAGAATTGTAACTACAGTAAGAGACCGTCCAAAATCTGAACGAAGAAGTTTGTCTAGCACTTATTGTTTGCAATTAATCGACATGAATAATTGGACATTATATATATCGAATGAGTAAGAAAGACATGTAAAATTGTCAACAAACCTGGCTTGCAGTAGTAATCTGGTCAATGTCACTACGATCAACAATCCAAAATGACTAGTTTCTGTTCCGAGGGCCGGAAATTTGAAAACCCTGTGAACTTTAGAGGTACTAAAGATTACGGAAATACATGTGAACCATTAAGTGTAGGTAGCACTGAGCACACAACAAACCCTAATGACAGTCCTGCCTAATGAGTAATGAATCAATTAGAAAATGGGTGATGAGGAGTGGCTGTTGAGTGTTGAGGACGTATCTCAAGATAAATCGGGTTGGCTTGGTGGGTGCTGCACGCCTGAGCCTTGAACGGACTGGGAAGGTAGGCACGGCGGCGCGCCCGGGCAGCAGTGACGCTGTTGGGCGAGCGGCTCCTGGCCTCCTGTTAGTCCGGCATCTCCTCCTAGAGTCATGCCATCCGGGGATGGCAAGTCGCCGGCGAGGCAGGCAGCTGGGGGCGAGTAGAGACCGGAAGCGCGCAGCAAAACAGAGGGGAATCGAGGCCTGGGACGACCCATAATCCCGGGGTGGGCCGGCCCACCGTGGGCACCCTGTAGAGATACACAGCTGAGCGGCGAACATGCATTTTCAAAACTAATTTAGGAATATTTAGCTGACCAATTAAACAACTCTGTTTTAATAATATCAGATTCGTATTTGAACAACTAAGCTTGTTTAGCTTGATGGGTGGAGCAGTGTTATTATGACACGAAGCACGTATTCTGATCGTATAATGATCATAAAAGGGGGAAACTCTAAGCATATATTTTTTTAGCAAAAGAGGGTTTCCCCTCCGATTTCTATTAAAGGAACCACCACAGAACCAACATGATCAATTAAACCCTAAGCATGATCAATTAAATCGTATTATGGATGTGCCATGGCAGATTTGAAGCTGCAAACCAGAGAAATGATATTTAGCATCCGTTGTTTGCTTCGAACTAAGAACTAAATTCTAAGAGCTAAAAAGAAAGTAGAGTAACCAAGTTAAGATCTCTTTTCTGGTTGAGATCCAAAAGTTGAGGAGATATGAAGTACCACCTCTCTTGCAGTGGCGTGTAGGCATCGGGGGTGCGATGGATGTCGGTGGCGTTGAAGTAGATCTGCGACGGTAGATGGGTGCATCGGGGGATAAGTCCCATTGTGGTGGAAGAGAAGGTCGTGTGAGCGGCCTCGACAAAGAGGACGACGGCGCTGATGAAGCGAGAGGACGCGATGCAAGGCTATTGGTCTGTCGCCGTGGATGAGAAACGTCCATCTCTAGAAGTGGACGACGCGGTCTTGGTAGGCGCTCCAGCATGGTGGAGGACGGTAGCGATGGATGTGGCGGAGGACGACGGCGATGGATGGGGTGGCGGACGGAGGTTGGTGTGCGGATGGGATGTTCTAGTTCAGACGGTGTATGAATGGGAAAATGGAGGGAGAGGTACGGGGAACCATGTTTTTCGGACGCGCCTGTCTGAAATATGGGAAAGTTACGAACTTAGCCCCCATTTAGAATTTGGACGTCTCGTCGGTTGGGGATAGGACGGTAATCTCGCATCTCGCCAATATTTTCCCAGAGCGATTTCGGGCGAGGAGAGGGTGGTTGGCACCCATGGTTGGCACCCACGGTGTATGAACGGGGCTGACAGGTAGGGCGATTGTGTCACGTCTGAGTGAAGTTACAAACCTGCCCCTATTGAAAATATTTGCCTACATCAATTTCGGCCGAGTCGAGTTTGTTTTGCCGCCCACCGTGTATGAATGGGGAATGGAGGGAGAAACAGAGGTCTTTCGGACGATCTTGAATCAAATGAGTTTTGCCGCCCATGTTTGACGTGCACCGTGTCGGAATGGGCTCAGAGATGGTCGTGTCACATCTAATTGAAGTTACTAACCTACCCCTATTTAGAGCAGTGGAAATCAGGCCGATGGATTGTCTGTGTAATGGGTAGACAGTAATTTCCATCTCCCAAACACTTCACTTCGGGCAGCCGACGTGGGAGTGGACATTTTGCTGCTTCTTTTGAATTTTGGGACAATAAGCATCCATGTTTACCCTGGCAACTAAATTTGAATCCATTTTTTATTCCTATATTAATCTTTATAAATCATTCTATGTGTTTTTATATATCTTCAAAAGGACGACAAAGATGTATTCCACTGTCATATATGAATATGGTTTACAAATGTCGATACTCAAATTCAGAAACTAGAATCCAGTTTAAGGTGAATTCGAATATTTGGAACACTTCATGTCCAACTCAAATGTCACACACAGCATAATGTGTACTCCCATTTAGATATGTACACAAGCGATGTATCAAGATTCAAATACCGAGTCAATCAACGAAGAATGTACAGAACTAACAGACATATAAACACTTATAGAGTATATGGATCAATAATATCAACTAACATACATAAGCCAGGCCGCTGTACTTTTTTTTGGCTACAACAGTGTCCTTTTTTAGCCAGCATCTTGGCCCTTTCTGATGCGTGCCACTTATGGTCAATCTATACTACTACTATTGTTGAATGCACATTCAGCCCGATTGGCATATTTGTAGGTCTGGCACAGCAATCCAAATGAAATGTCTCCGAGTCTTATCAATTAATATAGACTTGTGCTCAAATAAAATTACAAACCAAAAAAACAATTATTACATGATCTCTAAAACAAATGGTTTGATTGATTACATGAACAGACAACACAAAGGTTATTCAACTATGCAAAGAACATTTCACCTATGATTTACCAAGTAGGAATTTAATTTCTATTTTTCCTTCAGGACCTTAACAATCTGGTCAGTCTCAGCTTGCTTCATTTTGAAATCCACCAAATATTTAATGGTTGTCTTGAGTACTGCTTGTGATTGTGCTGTTTGCTTCCTCAACATGTCAACTTCATCTCTATGTGCAGAAGCAGAATCTCTTTCTACCACTAGTTTAGCCTCTAGAGCATCAGCAGTTGGCAATTCATAATGCACGATTGGGCCAGTGCCACTGCTGTGGGATGATGCAACGTCCATGGGGACCTCGCTCTTCGATCTTGGGCTAACCTGTTTTTCCATTAAAGTTCCGATTGGATTCAGAAAAGTTGAAGTTAGCAAAACATCTCAATTGGGAGTTATAACATCAAACCAGTTAAACAAACAAGGAATTAAAGAGTTTCAATTGGATGCTGAAAAGTAGATATTAACATTATTGGAACCCGTTGTTGCAGTAGCAAAGCAGTTAAACAAACAAGTAGATAATTAAGTTAAGGAAAACAGGTAATTCTTAACAGTAAGTATCAAACACATAGACACGCGCAGTCTACAATATGATTAACAGGCTGTGCCATTATGTAATAAGTAGCAAACTAAATTAAACCAAGCAACATAATTGAACAATTTTGCAATAAGTGGCTAACTAAAATTCCGAGAAGTAGGTAACTGAACTTACGCTAGTTCTTTGTACAGGCACACTGCAACTTCTTTTTCACTTACAAGGTTGTATGAAGGAATCCATGGCATCAATTGCTTGGATACGCAGTCCCAATACTTCTTTCTTCCCACACTGCATGGGTAAGTCGAATGGTTAATCTGGTAAGATGGTGCATCCTTGATATGTTATATGAGGACGTGTAGCCAGACTAGTTGTAGCCAAACACATCACACTGGCTTTTACTGTATATTTCATGCGATTACTTTTGGCATATCGAGATCTAAGCAATCTATAATAGGATGAAAAGGCTGGCATCCTTCACATTATTGGCAAACTCAGTTCATAGAAACAAGAAATTCAACCATTCCATGGGTAAATCAACAGCGCCACTGGAATATTTTTCACTATCCAATCATACACGCAAAAAAGGGCGACGCCACCATAGGGGCTGGTATGGGCGGCCACCTTAGGTGGTTGGAAAGTGTGCACCTAGTTTGAGTCGTCCAGGTTGGCCCATGCTAGTTTTGTTCGTCCCAACGCACGAGCAGGCAATGTAAAAATGAAGAAAAATGTTTCAATCTGGATGGGCCAATAACATAAGTGCAAGGCAGGCCTTATAGCAGGCTCGCGACCCAAATGAGCGCCTCCCATATCGATCGACAGCAGGAAAAATCCCAATTCATTCGCTCCAGCCTCCAGTCTGGTTCGCTCCTAACCTAGCCGCCGCTGGACAGACCGACACAACACTTCCTCGCGCCCTCGTTGGAGGGCGGTCGTTGGGCTTCAAGCGAACGGAAGGACAAGAAGATGAAGATCCAATCCTGGGTGTATCCTGCATGGGAGGCAGCGGCGGCAGCACGGGCAATCGCAGCTTGCAAGAGTAGCATGTGCAACGAGAAGGTACATCACATCTCTGATTATATCTAATTCAACTCTTCAATTTCTGGCCAATAGTTAAACCTGACGGTGTTGTAAAACTGCTTGTATGTAGGGAATCTATGAGAAAATGAAACCAATTTCTACTTATTTTATAACTCCCCCAATCAATACTGAACTGACTGAATCTGATGTATCTAATCAAGTTTCCGGTGCAAACATACAAGCTCATGTTGTTCTTGAGCCCGAAGTGTCTAATGAACAGACTGCTAATGAAGGATTTGATGCAAACATTTTACATGCTCCTGGTGATGAACATATAGTGTCTAATGAGGGATCTAATGCAAGCATTTTGCAACCTCATTGAAGGATTTAGTGTCTAATGATGATCTACTATGTTGAGAGAGACAGAGATTTGCAGGCATTGATGACAAGCAAATTATAGTGCATTTTCATAGTTTGAGGAAACGCCGAGGCCATCAGCCAGAAAGTCCCCGTATCATGACAACATAGCATAAATACTTTTCTGATCTGTTGTTTGAAACTATTGGCATACTTGTGCAGGATAGATATATTGATATGCAGTTTGCACACTGCTTATACGTGCAATTGCACTTCGATATTTTCAGCCAGAGAACGAATAATTCAAGCAGGTACAAACCATGTTTGTAGTCCTTGTACACCATGTTGCATTTTGTGTTTTTTGGTGCTTGCATCATTTAGTGTTTATAATCTGAACTACTTTGGATCATTAGCTAGTTTTCAAAGTGCATGTAGCTTCACATTTCTCAAGTTATGTTGATTTCCGGAGTGCAAGTGCCTTCGTATTTTTTAAGTTAAAATGTTCGCCCCTGGTAACTTGAATTCGTGGATCAGCCACTTCACACAAATCATACACGAATGTCAGTACGAATTAAATGAAATGCAGGGACTTATGCTAGCTCGTTGTATAGGCTCACCTCAGCTTTGCTTGCGCTTGGGATGTTCCATGTACAAGTCCATGTTACAACTTGCTTGGATGTGCAAACCTTGTGCTCCCTGCATCCACCTCTGCATTTTTGACACGGCGAATGGTTGATCAAAAAAGAGGAATCGAACTTGATGTTGTACCGGTGGACAGATACTTACAAGGTTATACGGGTGTGCAGGATGTGTACCAGATCCCGTAGCACCGTCATGCTTCGCTAAAAAATGGATTAGCTTGTTTCAGATGATATCTCCAGAAGAAATAAGAGTTAAAGTCAGAGTTTCATAGGCGTCTAAGCTAAGAGAGCAGTGAAAGGATATCCAAACATCATCAGAACAGTGCACAAGGGAGTGATGTGTGGATACCTAGTTCGGGCCGGCATTTGGGCATGGTCGCCTAGCTACAGTGCAGGTCACTTCAGAACCATTGAGGGTGATGCGCTGGCATTGGCTGGCCACGCATGGATGCAGATCTTGAGTGGCTGCAGAGCGCTACGATGCGGTGGACGAGACCGTTGGTGAAGCCCCAACGGCCTCGGGGGGCGGAGGTGCGATAATGTGCTCGGTGAAGTAGCCCCGGTGAGCTGGGAGACGGCGTCGGTGAAGCGCACCTGATGCGGTGGAACTCGGTGTCTGTGAGGCACGTCGGTTGTGGCGGCCGACATTGTCGGTGGACTACCCGGTGCGGTGGTGAAGTGCGACCGTCATCTTCGTCGTCGTCGTCTGGCACATAGGTGGGGAACAGTGGGGAAAGAGATGAGACAAGGGGCGATTCGAGGGTTGGCGGTGAATTAGGGATTTGAGCAATCTGGGCGTGGAAGGGGATGGTAGAGAAGAGAGATTTTGCAGGTCTGGAATTGGGGCCGCCAGATATTTCAATCCGAAACATGGAAGTGCGAACTTACATTGTCGTCGTCCTTTTTTGGGGGGGAGGGGGGTGGGTGGCTGGGTGCTACGCGTCCGTCCGACACACGCGACCACCCCGACAGGACTATGCTTCGGTGCCTTAAGGCAACTGCCTTTGTGTCCATGACATGTGGGCCCAACAGGTGGCTGGCCCACATGTCAGTGACCCAAAGGCGGTTGCCTTTAAGGCACCAAAGTAGCGTCCACCCCGACACGACCCTGGTCTGCCTGGTGCGCCTACATTTGAGAATGCAAATGAATCTTCTTTCATTTGCAAACGAATCTGTATGTATTACCATGCCCGTGTTTTCCTTCCAATAATTAGTCATTCGAAACGAGATACTCCATCCGTTCACTTTTGTAAGTCATTTCAGACGACTTAAAATGAACTATTTTGCACATTGTCTGAAATGTCTTCAAGGTCTTATAAAAGTGAACAGAGGGAGTACTATAAATTAATTAGTGAGGAGTTATTTGAAAAAAAAATTGAAACGGTACCCATGCTAACATGGATTAGAGTGTGTGTCACATAATTAGTTATTTGAATTAGAGTGTGTCTCACGTAGTTAGTTATTTGAATTAGAGTGTGTGTCACGTAGCAATCTCCAATTCTAACGTGGATTTCACATTTCACTGTATCCACGCTATGTTTTTAATACAAATTCATATGTATATGATGAACACCATGGTAGTGAGAAAACTTTTGGATGTATTCAAACATATGACCTAGAAAATAGCACAACAAACTGAGTCAGTGTCAACTTTTCGAAACTTAGTATGGCACGAATTTGAAATATTTACCCATATGCCTGGTCCTTGGTTCAAATCTTACAATGTACACCGAATTGACACATCGATATTAGGTCTCATACTATGTACATTCAAATGTTGTTTTTGCCC
>NC_041390.1:317617665-317636009 GCF_002162155.2 Triticum dicoccoides
CAAACGGTACATACTTCCTGTATCGGTCAATCTTCCTCTCCTAACAACCTTAGGAAGCTATCGGTTTCCAACACACGTTCATTCTTTCTCTCCATGTTTCGATCTCTAAGTCTCTCAACTACACAACCCCTTTTTCCACTCTGTTACCAAATGTATTTACCTCACACACCCGCCATTGCGCCCCATGACGAGCTCTCTCTCTCCCCCTCTCCCTCTCACCCTCTCGCGCTAAATACATGCATTGCCTATCTAGCCCCCAACTTCTCGTGCGCATGCATGCATGTTGTATATTTAGGTCACTCCCTCGAGACTATCTCACTCTTTCTTCCGCACGGCGGGCCACACTCGCTCAATCTCGCTCTCTTTATCTGAGTCTCGTTTAACCTCATTTTCTTTCACACACAAATGATATATCTCCCTGTTCGGGCCTCGATCGACACACTCTATACTCTCTCACGCAGATTGTCTATCTAGGTCAGTCCATCCAAACCGCTGCCACTCTTTCGACCTCATGGTGGGCCACTCTCACTCAATCTCTCTCTCTCTCTGTATGTCTTTCTTGATTGACCTTGCTCTTTCTCGGACAAAAATGATATATCACCATGTTTGAGCCCAGTTCGACCTATTCATATTGTATACTCTCTCAGGCACATCGTCTATCTAGGTCACTCTCTCCAACCCGTCTCACTCTTTCGATCGCACGGCGACCCTATGTGATCGGTTGACCTTGCTTCCTCCCACGCACAAAATATATCTACACGTCTGTGACTGGATCATCTCTCAAGCTCTATCTTACAACCCTCACCCTTACCAAAAAGCTCAATCAGACAATATCTCTCGAGAGCATATATATTTCTTCAATGAATGTCAGACCACACTCACTTTGTCTGTCTATCTATATGTCTCTCGATTGACCTCGCTTTCTCACACCGTATCTTCCACACGTTGAAGCTACTACCTCTCCATCCCTCGCAAAGCCATAGCTATTTACATTGCAAGGGGCACTACAACCTTGGATTAATTTGTGTAGGCATTTGTTCCGGTTGGTTTAGATTATATTTTCGTAGCATTCGGCCCACGACTACTCCAAACACCGTTGCAACCCATGCAACTCCCCTAGTTGATTTCCCTCTGGCTCGGTCATCGCTCTCTCGCACGTCCTTTCTCGCCTTCAATGTCGCACCATGGTATTATTGAAAAAACTATGTTGTTCTCTTCAATTATTATAAATAAGCTATAAAACTACACACCGATAGTCCACTTGGAATGGAACAAATTTCGACCCACAAATTAAAGTGCTACAAACTACACACCGAGGGGCCCACATGTCATGAAACAAATTTGGACCCATATACAAATTAACAAAAAAAGGACGAGGATCGAACATGCGACCGGGCCTTCAAGCCGCACGTCAATAGGCAACATACGTAGAATAGCAATGTTTGTTGTACTCCCTCTGTTCACATAATGTTTTCATATTACCACAGCCTAATTAATGGATAACGTGTAATATTATTTTTAGTACTATTCGCCTTCACTTAATGGTGGGTTCCATGTGTGCTCTCTCTCTCCTCCCCTTCTGCATTTAGATGCACATGCAAACAGGAAGAACTCACGGGCGATGTTGCCGTTGACCATATCTGGACGCATTCACAAGTCACGACACCAGTTTCACATACTAGCAGTACTAGTCAGTGTGTACGTGCAATGCACGTTAATTTGGAAGTATATTAAGTGCATGCGGATATTAACTACTAGGATATTATTTGCGTGTTGTGATGTGATTAACACTATTTTTGGCATGAAATTAACTACACGCTAAACGTGTTGAGCGCTCGACATTGAAGCAGTCTAGGTCGTTGGATGACAAGGAATACATGTGGCTTGATGACGTTTTATATTTAATTTGATACGGCTCTAGCAGAACATTCGATCGATCAAACCATACATTTCGTTCAGTCTGACTCTGACTTTAAATTATACGACGATCGATATAAAATAAATGGAAATGATAAACATTCGGATTTTAAGCATGGCAATCCGAACGTTTTTCATGGCAAGTTTAGATTACGCGGCGGCGGCGGGGGCGTCTCGCGGTGGGAAGTGGTTCCTTTGCCATGCTCTCTGTGTCGTCGGGCCACTAACAGACGGTGACGGCGGCGTCTTGCGCCATTCTTGGCGTACTCCTGGACGTTGGCCTAGCTTCAAGGAAGGCCAAAATGTTTTGGTTTTCGGAGCGAGTCAACTGGTGGAAGGAGGCGACTGGCGTTGGTGCAAGGAAGCGGTCGACGGCGGCCATCCATGCCGTTGAGGGGGGCACTGGCACCCGCACGGAGACAGGCGCTGTCAACGGCGTGGGGGAGACATTCGTGTGCACGGGCATCGGCACGGGCACACATGTCAGTGCACACGCAGGCGCATGCGCTGGCACGTGCACGGGCACCGGCACGGGCGTTTGCGTCAGTGCACGTGCAGGCGCATGTGCTGGCAGGTGCATGGGGATTGGCGCTGGCGCAGTCGGGGTGATGGGAGCCGGAACGGGAGCGGGGACAGGCGCGGTGTCTTCCCGCAAGGCCAGTTCAAGCTCGTCGCAAAGCACCTTATGTTCTTGAGACTCCAGCTGGGTGTCTTCCTCAGGAAACTTGAACACTAAGGGCAGACCATCGTGATGCGGCATGGCGTATGTTTAGGTCAGGCTAGTTGGAGGTAGACGACAGGAGAATCAGAGAGGAAGAAAGAGGATTGTAGCTATACCGGGTAGTGCGGGGTTGATTTTAAACTGCGGTGCCGGTGATATTAAAAGTGGGAGCAGTTGGGACGATGGTGGGCGGCGGAGCCTGGTCAAAGGGCTTGCCTCCCGGTGAGCCTGCATAGCAGTCTGCTCGCACGCCTCCCTGACAGGCGGCGTAGCGGTCTGCTCGCACACCTCCTGTGGACTCACACGCTTGCTCAGACGGCACCTGCCGATGAGAAGCGGGGACTCGTGGCAGCACGTAAACGCCCACGGTTTCAATAGTGAAAGCGTTCGCCTTAACGTGACAGGTCTTTGTTCCAAAATACCTTGGCTCTTCATTTGTGCAACTTGTCATAAGCAGCTTGTCTCAAATTGAAGAAAAAACTTACGAAGTAATATTTGTGCCATATCACATGACCATGCTTAGTTTCAAGAATTTATGCTCACTTTTGGATTTTCTGAAATTTAAGATCCAGGATTCGAAACAATATCATAACCTGCATCATGCAATAAATTTTCAAGCCGCACATCTATCCTGTTGTATTTCTTAAGAAAGGATTTGGTCAAACATTTTGCTTAGTTAGACTTCAGACAAGTTATATATGCAGAGTAAAAGGATAATCCCTCTGTACCAGTGCATTGCCTGATATATTAACTCAAGTACTAGGCACGAACAAACGGGCTCAATTCTGTGCTCATCCTGGTGTAGTAGTAGTACTAAGCAATGCAGTTGACGGGTGACCTTGATGAGCGGCGACCGAGGGAATTGAACCGTGCTCGGCACGGTAGGTAACGTTGTCTAGTTACTAAAGCATCCCTCCATTGTTCATCGGTAGTCATTATGGACCGGGGACATGAGGGGAATTTCCTAGGGCTGGTATTCTGGACGCCAGATATTTTGACTTGAAATGCTGAGGCTCGACTGGTTGGGGTTGCCTAATGTGCGTACCACGCACGCCATCGAAGGACACGAGCCCGGTTTTTTTAGGATCAACATGAGCCAAGGTCTGGCTGGTACGCTGTTGGGTCCTACCATTCGAGAGTACAAAAGGAACATTTTAAATTGCCGAACGAATCTATGTGTATTACAATCCCCGTATTTTCCTTGCAAATACTAATCTCAACGTGGTAATTGATTAATGACGAGTTCTTGAATTAGAGTGAGTTTGTGATATACTACTCTCAACGTGGATTTCACATTTCATGGTATCCCTAGTATGTTTTCCAATGCAAATTCAAATTTAAAAGATGAACAATATGGAGGTGAGAAAACATTGTATGTATCAAGCATATGACCACACACACACAGAGAGACACACAAGCACGAACACAAGAACAATTCCATAAGTATAGTGCATCTATTTTCCAAACCATGCATGTATGACATGAATTCAAAAATACTCCGTCTATTCCTAAATATTAGTCTTTTAGAGAGTTCAACAAGTGACTACATACAAAGCAAAATGAGTGAATCTAGACTCTAAAATATGTCTATATACATCCGTATGTGCCAGTCCATTTGAACCCTCTAAAAAGACTAATATTTAGGAACAAAGGGAGTAAAATGTAATACATCCATGGTCCTCAGTTCAATATTTAAAATGAACATGAAACTGAAACATGAATATTAAGTCTAGTACTACAGTACATGCAAATGTTGTGTTTAGGCGGAGGTATGATTGTCTGGGGTCAACCCCTCGACCTTAGATAAAATTGTGGAGCTCTGTTTAGGGTTGTTTAGATTATATTTGTCCCCACCCTCCCAACCACCGATTGGTTGTGCACCCCCACCCCTCCTCCCCGGGAGAATATTATGTGCCCCCATACCTTAGATGCTATATGCCGATATGAGTTGCTTGGAGCTTATAGATTTGAGATATAGCAGCTCACATGATGTGGCTTAATATTTTTGCAGGAAACCTTGATGAGTTTGAGAATTGCACACAATTTGTACAAAAACTACTTAGATGCCCTTTGATGTCATATCCAACGACCTCGAAGCTCGTATCACCGTAGCATTTAAGATGAAGGAGGACATCATATTCTCCTGTATGTAAGAATATCATGTGCTACCACACCTTAAATGCTTTGGTGATACAAGCTCTTCGGAGGTGTTGGATTTGTGACCCAACACCTCCTCGGTGGTTTGAATGGTTTTTTTTTGCAGAAAAGCCCCAAAAGAGTTCGGCCACTGCTTACAAGCACAAAGACTGCTCAGATGCCATTGGATCTCAGATCAAACGACCTCCAAGCTCGTATCACCGTAGCATCCAAGCTGCGATAGCACCGTATGTTTTCTCGCACGGGAGAGTATGAGGTGCTCCCTCACCATAGATACTATGGTGATACCAGTTCACTGAGATCTAATGGCCCACAGTAGGAGGTTTGAATGTTTTTGCAATATACTACTGATAGAGTTTGGGAAATGCGCAGGAAGTACAAGTACTATGCATGTGCCATCTGATCACTGATCATACGACCTAGATGCTCATATCACGGTAGCGGGTAATTAAGCTACGGGGAGCACCTAATATGAGCACCGGGGAGCCGTTGGATCGAAGATGCAGCGGCACACACGAGGCCTGAATGTTTTATTTGCAAAACAAACCTTTGGAGAGTTTGGAAATTGCGCATAATTACAAAGACTACTCCCAAGCCATTGGATCTCACTTCCAACGGTGTAAAAACTCGTATCACCATAGTATCTAAGCTGCGGGGTGGATGTGATATTCTATGCCGCTGTCACAGACCTAGAATTGTTTGGAGACAGTTGCATCACTGAGCATCATACATCCTGTTAATTTCAAGAAACTTGAAATGAGGAAAGTGAAAGGCTCAGAAATCAATTTAAATGAAGGGAAAGAACCCTTTAAATTGCATTCATTGTTTCCAAAATGCCTTCATAAATGTTTGTTAATTTTGGCAAGGCTTTGAGACCAAACCAAAAAGAGGGAACATTTTTGTGGAATATTTTGGGCACTGAATTTAAATCACTATCCTATTTGAATTTGGAAATATACCCAAATATATAGGATATATCTCCAAATACCTCTGATATATTTTATGTGCATTTGGAAAAGTCCATTTTGCAACATGAAATTATTAGAGGATAATTGACACTGTTTTTCAAACTGTTTTGAATTTTAAAAGAAGTGGCAAAGATAAAATAAAAACAAACAGATCAAAAAACAGAAACAGAGAGAGAGAGTTACCTGGACTTACCTCGACCCACCTACCTGTTGCCGGCCCAGCTTCACCGGCCCAGCCCACCACCGCCTCCTTCCCTGTCGTCTTCCTCCTCTGCCAGAAGGACGGGCGCGTGCCCAACGCGCGCGCACCGCAGTGCGGCCACCTCCACCCTGCCTGGCTGCCGCCTCGTCGCTCTAGACCCTCCCCGCGATGCCATGCAACCTCCCCGACCCCCTCGAGCTCTCTCCCGTGCCTCTCCCCTCCTCTGGTCCTCTCTCCCTCTCATGCCCGAGCACCACCGTCGCTGCCGCCCACTGACCCCGTGGCCACCGAGCTCCCCTCGCCTCTCCGAGCAGTCCACGGGCTCCGCCTCCATCTCCTGCGTCTCTCCGTCAGCTCACATGACGCCGGACGCCCTGCCTCGCCCTCTACCCCGCCATCTTCGTCGTCTCTGCCACGAGATTGCCGGCAGCCGCACGACCTCATCATCCCCTCCCCAAGCCCACTGAGCCTCTCCTCGCATCTGCCGTGAGCTCCTCCCCCTAACCCCCCTCTCATTTGCTTCGTTTGCGTGCCGTACCCGCCAGCTCGCCTGTGACCGAACGCGCCGCCGCCTGTGCTCACCGCCGACGTTCCCTCGGCCACTCAATGGCCTGGCCGTCGTGCCCCGCTTGATCCCCGCTCCATGTAGAGCCTGTTGATGCCTCGCACACGCCGCCTCGCTCGCCGTAGCCTCAGCCCCGAGCTCACCCGAGCTCCGGCTGTCGCCAAAGTCGTTGCCGGCGATCACTCTGGCCACCACAGGCCCGGCCACCACCACCATCCAACGCGCATCGACAAGGGCTCTCCAACGAGCCCATCTGCACGACCTCTCGTCGCCGGAAATGGCTGGACGAGGACCTCCGTCGTGTCCTGCTTAGCGCCGGCGGCTAATCGCCGGTTAGCCGATGTGGCCGTCATTAGTTTAGGGGCTAACTAACCCTGTTAATTTAACACAAGACACTGACCAGTGGGACCTGCCTTGTTAGTTTACTGGATAACCAAAATAATTAGGTTAACTAATAAAATCAGTGGACCCACGCGTCAGCATTGACCGTGCTGACGTGGCCTTTGACCGTGCCCACATGTCTATGAGCCTAGCCATCACTATGAGACTGACCAGTGGGACCAACTGGTCAGGTTTGACCTGGACCTGGCGTGTTGACCTACTGATGTCACACTGATGTCATGCCGACGCAATAATCTATTTTCTAGATTTAATTTAATTCAGGAAATTCCAGAAAATGCCCAAAACTTCTAAAATTCATAGAAAATTATCTATAACTCAGAATGAAATGAATTATATATGAAAAATTATAAGAAAAAATCAAGGAATCTGTTTACGGCATTTGCATGCATGTTTGAAAAACCTAGGGTTGCTGTACAGGGAAATTTGCATAATTGACATTTAAATAAGCACATATGGAGTTTGAATTTGAACCCTTGGTTCAAACCGACTTCATTTAATATGATTGCTAGTTGCATTAGCTCATTCAACAACATATTGCCATGACATTATCATGCATCATAATTGTTGCATTGCATTGATTGTGTTCCTCTTTGTTTGCCAGTATTTGTCCCCTCTCGTTACACGTGGTTCTGACGATGAGTTCGATGACACCGATGAAGAACTATACTATCTTTAGAAGTGCCAGGCAAGCAAAACCCCCTTGTTCATTCTGATACAATCCCACTCTCTTGCTCCTGCTCTCTTTTACTGCATTAGGACAACAACGATTCAACTGTTACATGCTGCGGTAGTTGAACCCCTTTCCTCTGCATGACCTGTCATTGCCACAGTAAATAGATCAAACAAACTAGCATGAGTAGGAGTTGTTTGAGCCCTGATGTGCCTACTCATTCATGCTTGTTTGTCATGCCTGCTATTGCATAGAGTTGTGTTGGGTCTGATTCATCGGGAATCAATTGGAATGGTGATGAACATGTCCTACTGTGTGTGAGCTAAGTGTGTGAACACGTTTTGGTAAAGGTAGCGGTGAGAGGCCATGTAGGAGTACATGGTGGGTTGTCTCATTGAAACCGTTCTTAGGAACTGAGTTCTATGTCTGTGATCCATGAACAGCTACTATCACTCATTGGGATCCTTAATTGACCCTCTCGGCTTCTTAATCACCCTAGTCCTCTGTGCAGGAGTTGCAACTAGTTTCTGGTGTTTATAGGATATGTGTTGGCGGCCATGGATAGCGCTGACCTTAGGGGTGGGCTATGATGCGGTAGATACACCGTGGCCGGGCATGCCGGGTGCCCGTTTTGTGTCTCAGAACCATGTACACATCGTTCGGGGCCGTATGTGGAAACCTCGGCCGGACTCCCTACGGATGGAACCTGGATAGGCGATAAACCTGGACGAGAGACTTGAGTGTTTGGGTAGGCCGTGGCCGACACCCTCGTTGGGCTTCCGCTTGAAGGTTGCCGAGTACATGTCGTGTAAACGACAGTAAGTGGTGGGAGCGTGTGTGAAGAAGTACACCCCTGCAGGGTTATCATTATCTATTCGAATAGCTGGATTCCTCGGATATGGAAACTTGGACTCCTTGCATAGTTCATAGATAACTTGAAGTGGATACTCTAAAACTCGCAAGATAAGTGTGAGTGCTATGGATGGCCTTCTCGTAGGGAGATGAGAGCGGATCCATAGTGGTGTTTTGAATGGTGAATATGTGGACTCGTGCGCGCCACCTCAAAGAGTTGCTTGCATTCATAGTTCAGGTTAGCCACTGAGTCAAACTGGCTTGCTGCAGTTAAACTCCACCACCCCCTTTATTGATACCGATGCATATGTAGATAGTTTTGATGTAAGTCTTGATGGGTACATTTGTACTCACGTTTTCCTATTTTATGTTTTGCAGAGAGACATCCTTCTCGCTAGTAGTTCCATGTGGACTTCGATGTTTAGCTTGCTACCTCAGCTACGATCTTGTACCCTCGCAGGATCTGGTAGATAGTCAGGCTTCTCAGCCTTTTTCATTTGTAGATGTCTGTACTCAGACATGTTAAGCTTCCGCATGTGCTTTGATTTGTATGCTATGATTGTTGGGTCATGAGACCCTTGTTTGTAATATCTCACTCCTCGGAGCCTAATGAATAAATACTTGAGTCGTAGAGTTATGTTGTGATGCCATGTTGTATTTACACATATCGAGCATATTGTGTGTATGATTGACACGCTTGGTATGTGTGGGATCCGACAGTCTAGTTGTTTATCCTTGGCAGCCTCTCTTATGGGGAAATGTAGTCTAGTGCTTCCATGAGCCATAGTAGTCCGCTACAGCCCGGTTCACCGGAGTCCTGTTAGCCCAGCACTACTACTCAGGACACTTGACTGTCCGTCATGTGTTTCACTTCGTTCCTGTGTCTGTCCCTTCGGGGAAATGTCACGCAGTGACGTCCGGAGTCCTGCCTAGCCTACTACAGCCCGGGTTCCCGGAGTCCTGTTAGCCCAGTGCTACAGCCCGGATTCACACGCTGCTGACTGACACGCTCGATGTGATTCATGTATGCCTGTCCCCATAGGTTAGTGCCGCTTTGGGTTCACGATTAGCCATGTCGGCTCGGGTTATCTGTCGTATGGATGCTAGCGACACTATCATATACGTGAGCCAAAAGGCACAAACGGTCCCGGGCCATGGTAAGGCGACACCCGTGGGAATATCATGCGTGAGGCCGCAAAGTGATATGAGGTGTTACCGGCTAGATCGATGTGACTTGGAATCGGGGTCCTGACAACGTTGGTATCAGAGCCTGACTGCCTGTAGGATTACCAAGCCAAACCGGTCGAAGTTGTGTCTAGAAATGCTTTAGTTATGTAGGGGAGTTGATTGTGGATGGGAACATAAGGCTCTTTTTACTCCTTTACCTTATGGCCTTCTAATTTGAGTCATCCTCTTCTCTTCTACGGGGTTTAAGAACTAGGCCTTCTAATCTATCTATCAGGATGACGTGTTACTAATCCATAGACTTATAGGATTGATGGATTCAATTCTTAGTTCAGTTCCTACTATTTCTGTGTGTTGACAGTTGATCTCAGAACCTTGATATTGTGTTGTTGAGTGGTTATGCCACCATTTTGTAGGATGTCTCAAATCTTTTGAGCATTTATAGCCGTTATGCTATCCGAGTCATCCCAGGTTTCTAGATAATCTGATGCATTTGCAATCCTTTCTTTCCGTTCCCGATGTCCTTTATGGTGAGAATAAGCACACTAACCAGTGCGTTGAGGTAATTTATTGTCTCGACATATATGTTGGAGCTATTATTATGACCGTAGGTGTTTTAGGGAGTCACCTAGTAATCTAGCAATGCTTTGTATCCCCAGTGTGATGATTCTGGCCACCATTCTCGAAAGCGTTCCGCGATGCCATTTAGTAGTAGGTATTCTATTCCTGGGTTCTTTAACCCAAGATTCACCCTACTTACCTCATGTTGATAGTGTTGCTAGTGCCTTTAGGATATTAGTAACCTTTTCATTAGTGCTCGAGGTCCGTGGTATATCCTTCTTCGAAATACTACGAACCGCCTATGGCAGAAGTTCTTTGAACCAAAAGATCACAACCAGAGTGCTCTTGGTGAGTTCTCCATTCTTCATTGTGAATCTGCCAGTCCTACCTTTCTGCATGGGTTGTCCGGAAGGAATGTTAAGCTTTGCTCGACATACTAATCTATGCATCCACAACTCAGAAAATTATATATTCCTTTGAGTTGTCCCTCTTTAGTTGTATTCTGACCCTCGTCCGTTAATTGTTGGTCAAGAGTAGTTGTGCATTGGTGTTATCGATGCCTATTGTTCATGTGATCCGTCAAGCCATTCTATTTCGGAATGACTAGGAGAAGCAAACTCCAGTCCTCATCCATATCCAGGATTGGGTCAAAGTAGTTGTGTTCTGCAGATCAAATGCCAATCCAGCTTTTGCTCTGTTATACCTTGGAGTATTACCCCCTTTATGTCAGGATTGTCATGAGAATTGAACCCTCTCTCATGAAGTCTTGACGCAGTGATACTTCTTACCATTATTTTTCATTCCTCGGTCCCGTGTTGTCGCAACCGGAATGCCGGCAAGTGAACCATGATGTGTGAAATCAATACTCCTAGCAACTAGTTCCTAGGTAGCTAATGGACAATAATTTCTTTCTTAGCGTGCTGGTTATTGAATCATCATCCTAAGATTGATCGTGCTACCTAGTCCATTTTTCCTGGTGCACTCTTCGATCAATGAGTTAGGATTGTGTCAGTCCCTCGCTCTCTTGATCATATCGTCTTGCTCTGAAAAGCAAGATTGTTCCCGAGCTTAGAAACATATTGGTGGTTCGTGATTTTCTGAATATTTCCTCGGAAGTATCACCAGGTTTCCCCCTGACTGTTATGTTGAGCTCGTGATCAAGTTGGTTTCTTGTAAACCACCCCTTCTCCAAGAATCTGTGTTGGATACCCTGAGCTAGTCGGTTAAGCTGAACAACAACTTGGAGAGTTGGAAGATGAAAGCTTGTCCGGCTCGGTTCATTCCAAAGGGATATCCTTGTGTGTGTGTGTGTGTGTTGAAGAAAGATGATATTTTCATCGATTGTTCCTCGGGATCGGCTGTTGAATCTATCGTCTTGTCCAAACCTTGATTTGAGTGCGGGCTATCGTCAAGTCAAATGAGAACCAACGATGTTCATAATGTTGTCTTACTCGTGGTTGTTTCCTCGAGCATACACCGTTATATCTTTTGGGTCTGACCAATGCTATCACCTTGTTCACATAATTATGGAATTCCATCTTCACGGAAATCTGGATGACCTGTTGTTGAGCCCATCGACTATATTTTCATCTTATCCATGATTCATGTTGAACATTAAGCTAGTGTTTGAAACTTTGAAAGCATTTGTTCATGCTAGCTCATGAAGCATATGTTTGGTATAAGAAGTGACTTCCTCTAGTTCACGTGCATTTGAAGCAAGTTGCCTCCATGAATTTGGGAAAGTTTGTCTCGCTTTCTCTGGAATCATCCCAAGTCCGTCACGCATACGTCCGAAGTATTCTGTGGTCTGGAGACTTGCAACCTTCATTCTATATGAATCCCTAGCACACCAAGCCACTGATTGATTTGTTCAAGGAGAAGAAGTTTCTTCTTAAGAACTAGACTTATGCAAGGACTTCGATATCCTCGATGATGGTTCCCCATCTGGACTCGGTAGTGTTTTATTATAAGACTACTATGTGGTCATGCTTGTCTGGGACAGCGTGTTCACAGGTTTGTAGCAAAACCGTCTCATGTTTTGGAGCTTACTATCGTAGTTCATTTTCTGAGAATCTCGCAACGTCATCTCGACGGTTTGTGTTGCAAACTTTCTTTTCCAGACATGCTGTCTGAAATATCCTATTACCAACCAGATCTGAATCTCAGGCAGATATGATGGTTGGAACTTTTCCAGGATCTATGATGTAGGTCCCGACAGGGTTGATGTTCTGGCCGACACACCTAGCCGGAAGATCTGTCATTATAGTATCTTTGCCCATCTTTCCTTGAGGTTTTCGTGCGATTTATTATAGAAGTTGTTCCTTAGGGATCCTTGTGCTCTCAGTTTCTTCGATGATTCTATAACCATTGAAACACTAGAAACACTCTCGACTGTTGAGTTTTGCCCCAGTTACCATAATTATTCCCAGCATTTGCTTTTTGTTCCCAGCTTTCACCCCAGTAGTGGTTGTCCAGGATCATCTTCAAAAGTGGACTTACCATGGGTCCCATCCGTCTCCGATGATAAGAAAATCATCCATTGCGTTTTCTTCGACAAGGTAGTCCACATCATTCATCCTAGTCCGAGTATGCCATTTCTTCGAGCTATTTCAAACGATCAATTGTAAATTGCCTTAGGCTGGTATAGAGAGTTTCAACGATCTATGGATCAAAAGTAATTCTTTTTGCCACTTAAGGGAACAGTTCATCGAGTCACTTTTTTCCAAGGTGCCCCATTATGGAATCATGGCAATTATTTCCTCGCCACCTTGACACCATCCACCATCTTTCTAAGCGTGGAATTGTTGCCCACCAAATCAAACCCCGCTGTTTGTTCTTCCATCCCTCTCGATGTGTTCTGTGTCCCAACTCAAGATGTTTCAACATCTCATTCCGCGAGTGGTTCTTGTATAGCTCGATCTTCGAGAAGATCAATCTCAGTATAGTTTCTTTCTGTCGTCATCCCGTGCATGAAGATCTCAAAAGCGAGGATGTCAAGATCGACATGATGCAATGAATCAACATCTTCGAGAAGGGCAATCAGATCGTGAAGATTCTTTATTGGTGATCCCTCTATCTTCTTACCTCATGTCTTGAATCTCGGGACGAGATTCTCGTTTAGTGGGGGTGAGTTGTCACAGCCCTAGAATTGTTTGGAGATAGTTGCATAAGTGAGCATCATGCATCCTGTTAATTTCAAGAAACTTGAAATGAGGAAAGCGAAAGCCTCAAAAATAAATTTATAAGAAGGGCAAGAACCCTTTAAATTGCATTCATTGTTTCCAAAATGCCTTCATAAATGTTTGTTAATTTTGGCAAGGCTTTGAGACCAAACCAAAAATAGGTAACATTTTTGTGGAATATTTTGGGCACTGAATTTTAATCACTATCCTATTTGAATTTGGAAATATACCCAAATATATATAGGATATATCTCCAAATACCTCTGATATATTTTATGTGCATTTGGAAAAGTCCATTTTGCAACATGAAATTATTAGAGGATAATTGACACTGTTTTTGAAACTGTTTTGAATTTTAAAAGTAGTGGCAAAGATAAAATAAAAACAAACAGAACAAAAAAACAGAAACAGAGAGAGAGAGAGTTACCTGGACTTACCTCGGCCCACCTACCTGTTGCCGGCCCAGCTTCACCGGCCCAGCCCACCACCGCCTCCTTCCCTGTAGTCTTCCTCCTCTGCCAGAAGGACGGGCGCGTGCCCGACGTGCGCGCACCGCAGTGCAGCCACCTCCACCCTGCCTGGCTGCCCCCTCGTCGCTCTGGACCCTCCCCGTGACACCACGCAACCTCCCCGACCCCCTCGAGCTCTCTCCCTTGCCTTTCCCCTCCTCTGGTCCTCTCCCCCTCTCGCGCCCGAGCACCACCGTCGCCGCCGCCCGCTGTCCCCGTGGCCACCAAGCTCCCCTCGCCTCTCCGAGCAGTCCACGGGCTCCGCCTCCATCTCCCGTGTCTCTCCGTCAGCTCGCACGATGCCGGACGCCCTGCCTCGCCCTCTACCCCGCCATCTTCGTCGTCTCTGCCCCGAGATCGCCGACGGCCGCACGATCTCATCATCCCCGCCCCGAGTCCGCTGAGCCTCTCCTCGCATCCGCCGGGAGCTCCTCCCCCTAACCCACCTCTCATTTGCTTCGTTTGCATGCCGTACCCGCCAGCTCGCCTGTGACCGAACACGCCGCCGCCTGTGCTCGCCGCCGACGTGCCCTCGGCCACTCAATGGCCCGGCCGTCGTGCCCCGCTTGATCCCCGCTCCGTGTAGAGCCTGTTGATGCCTCACACGTGCCGCCTCGCTCGCCGTAGCCTCGGCCCCGAGCTCACCCGAGCTCCGGCTGTCGCCAAAGTCGTCGACGGCGATGACTCCGGCCACCATAGGCCCGGCACCACCACCATCCGACGCGCGCTGGCAAGGGCTCTCCAATGAGCCCATCCGCACGACCTCTCGTCGCCGGAAACGGCCGGACGAGGACCTCCGCCGTGTCCTGCTTAGCGTCGGCGGCTATTTGTCAATTAGCCGACGTGGCCGTCATTAGTTTAGGGGCTCACTAACCCTGTTAATTTAACACAAGACACTAACCAGTGGGACCCGCCTTGTTAGATTACTGGATAACCAAAATAATTAGGTTAACTAATAAAATCAGTGGACCCATGCGTCAGCATTTACCATGCCGACGTGGCCTTTGACCGGACCCACATGTCTATGAGCCTAGCCATCACTGTGAGACTGACTAGTGGGACCCACTGGTCAGGTTTGAACTGGACCTGGCGTGTTGACCTGCTGATGTCACACTGATGTCTTGCCGACGCAATAATCTATTTTCTGGATTTAATTTAATTCAAGAAATTCCAGAAAATGCCCAAAACTTCTAAAATTCATAGAAAATTATCTATAACTCAGAATGAAATGAATTATATATGAAAAATTATGAGAAAAATTCAAGAATTTTGTTTATGGCATTTGCATGCATGTTTGAACAACCTAGGGTTGCTGTACAGGGAAATTTGCATAATTGACATTTAAATAAGCACATATGGAGTTTGAATTTGAACCCTTGGTTCAAACTAACTTCATTTAATATGATTGCTAGTTGCATTAGCTCATTCAACAACATATTGCCATGACATTATCATGCATCATAATTGTTGCATTGCATTGATTGTGTTCCTCTTTGTTTGCCAGTATTTGTCCCCTCTCGTTACACATGGTTCTGACGATGAGTTCGATGACACCGATGAAGAACTATACTATCTTTAGAAGTGCCAGGCAAGGAAAACCCCCTTGTTCATTCTGATACAATCCCACTCTCTCGCTCCTGCTCTCTTTTACTGCATTAGGACAACAACGATTCAACTGTTACATGCTGCGGTAGTTGAACCCCTTTCCTCTGCATGACCTGCCATTGCCACAGTAAATAGATCAAACACACCAGCATGAGTAGGAGTTGTTTGAGCCCTGATGTGCCTACTCATTCATGCTTGTTTGTCATGCCTGCTATTGCATAGAGTTGTGTTGGGTCTGATTCATCGGGAATGAATTGGAATGGTGATGAACATGTCCTACTGTGTGTCAGCTAAGTGTGTGAACATGTTTTGGTAAAGGTAGCGGTGAGAGGCCATGTAGGAGTACATGGTGGGTTGTCTCATTGAAACCGTTCTTAGGAACTGAGTTCTATGTCTGTGATCCATGAACAGCTACTATCACTCATTGGGATCCTTAATTGACCCTCTCGGCTTCTTAATCACCCTAGTCCTCTGTGCAGGAGTTGCAACTAGTTTCTGGTGTTTATAGGATATGTGTTGGCGGCCGTGCATAGCGCTGACCTTAGGGGTGGGCTATGATGCGGTAGATACACCGTGGTCGGGCATGCCGGGCGCCCGTTTGGTGTCTCAGAACCCTGTACACATCGTTCGGGGCCGTATGTGGAAACCTCGGCCGGACTCCCTACGGATGGAACCTGGATAGGCGATAAACCTGGACGAGAGACTTGAGTGTTTGGGTAGGCCGTGGCCGACACCCTCGTTGGGATTCCGCTTGAAGGTTGCCGAGTACATGTCGTGTAAACGACGGTAAGTGGTGGGAGCGTGTGTGAAGAAGTACACCCCTGCAGGGTTATCATTATCTATTTGAATAGCTGGATTCCTCGGATATGGAAACTTGGACTCCTTGCATAGTTCATAGATAACTTGAAGTGGATACTCTAAAACTCGCAAGATAAGTGTGAGTGCTATGGATGGCCTTCTCGTAGGGAGACGAGAGCGGATCCATAGTGGTGTTTTGAATGGTGAATATGTGGACTCGTGCGCACCACCTCAAAGAGTTGCTTGCAGTCGTAGTTCAGGTTAGCCACTGAGTCAAAGCTGGCTTGCTGCAGTTAAACTCCACCACCCCCTTTATTGATACCGATGCATATGTAGATAGTTCTCATGTAAGTCTTGCTGGGTACATTTGTACTCATGTTTGCCTATTTTATGTTTTGCAGAGAGACGTCAGTCTCGCTAGTAGTTCCATGTGGACTTCGACGTTTAGCTTGCTACCTCAGCTACGATCTTGTGCCCTCGGCAGGATCTGGTAGATAGTCAGGCTTCTCAGCCTTTTTCATTTGTAGATGTCTGTACTCAGACATGTTAAGCTTCCGCATGTGCTTTGATTTGTATGCTATGATTGTTGCGTCATGAGACCCATGTTTGTAATATCTCGCTCCTCGGAGCCTAATGAATAAATACTTGAGTCGTAGAGTTATGTTGTGATGCCATGTTGTATTTACACATATCGAGCATATTGTGTGTATGATTGAAATGCTTGGTATGTGTGGGATCCGACAATCTAGTTGTTTATCCTTGGCAGCCTCTCTTATGGGGAAATGTAGTCTAGTGCTTCCATGAGCCATAGTAGTCCGCTACAGCCCGGTTCACCGGAGTCCTGTTAGCCCAGCACTACTGCTCAGGACACTTGACTGGCCGGCATGTGTTTCACTTCGTTCTTGTGTCTGTCCCTTCGGGGAAATGTCACGCGGTGACATCCGGAGTCCTACCTAGCCTGCTACAGCCCGGGTTCCCGGAGTCCTGTTAGCCCAGTGCTACAACCTGGATTCACACGCTGCTGACCAACACGCTCGATGTGATTCATGTATGCTTGTCCCCATAGGTTAGTGCCGCTTTGGGTTCATGATTAGCCATGTCGGCTCGGCTTCTCTGTCATATGGATGCTAGCGACACTATCATATACGTGAGCCAAAAGGCGCAAACGGTCCCGGGCCATGGTAAGGCGACACCCTGGGAATACCGTGCGTGAGGCCGCAAAGTGATATGAGGTGTTACCGGCTAGATCGATGTGACTTGGAATCGGGGTCCTGACAGCCACTGTCATTTTTGTTCGTAAACTTGCAAAATATGTGTAACTCATGCTGTTACTTGTCTAACCGCGCAAAGTGTTTGTTCAAAAAAAACCATCCTACACTGAAATATCGGAACAACACACGGGGGTCCCACCTGTCATTAATAAAATTTGGACCTAAAACTAACAAATCTGAAAGACGAGATTCGAACTGCCAACCTGGACTACAAAGCGTAAGTCGATAGCCTGAAAAAGCGAACGGTTGTTGGCTTTGCCCCATAACTTGATTTCATACAGTACTTGCATTGAGTAGATTAGAGGAACACTACTGGAATCAGCTACTTTGCCATCTGCCAGCTCTTTGCCGTCAGCTAGCGGACGGCAAAGAAGCTCTTTGCCATCAGCTACCTGAAAGCAGACGGCAAAGAACAGGCTGATGGCAAAGAAAGCCTTTGCCATCAGCCTGTTCTTTGCCGTCCGCTAGCTGACGGGAAAGAATCTTTGCCGTCCGCTAGCGGACGGCAAAGAGGGAGGGGGCCCCACTGAGGAGCTGGTTAAAAAATACTTAACGGCCCCCCTCTTTGCCGTCCGCTAGCGGACGACAAAGCGCACATTAGCGGACGGCAAAGGTGGCGGACGACAAAGATTAAACGTATCTAACGGCCGGCGTGCCCCACCCCCCTCTCTCTCTGTTTCCCTCCCACACACACGCGCCGCCGCCCCCACCACTCGCCGCCGCCCCGTCGCACCACCGCCCCACTGCCCCACCGTCCCCCCGCCCAGTCGCCCCACCGC
>NC_041390.1:317636974-317656547 GCF_002162155.2 Triticum dicoccoides
CGACACGGCACTACCCCGACATCGACACGACCCCCCGACCCCGAAACAGCACCCCGACCCCGACACGGCACCCCGACACTGACAGGACACCCCGACCACCGACACCTCCCGAAAAGGTGTTCTTTGGCCTTCCAGAGGCCGACGGGGTCATATATTTGTGAATTATTAGTTAGGTCATATATTTTTTGATTTTGTTATGAAAAACATCATATATAATTGTGTTGATCGTGTAGTTTTAAATGTGCAGTTGTTTCATTGCTGCGAGGTTTGGTGTTTGACGACCTTGCTGTGCGTTTGACGAGCTCTGCCCCTTCGTTCGTGGGTGAGCACAAATCACAAGTCCTCCTCCCCCATTAATTATTTGATCTATTCCGATGAAACTTGATAGCTAGCTATATATGTGTCTTGAATCATCAGTATGCGTAACCAATATGTGTCTCCCGTTCGAAAGCGTCATAGTTATAAATATGCATGCATTTGCATATTTATAACCTTGATTCTTTCGAATTGTCCAACGCTATCCATGGACAGCCCGAGTATGTGTAGATTGGGTTCGTTTTCCCATATGCTTTGCTCCGGATCCGACGCATATATTTCGTCAGTGCCTCCCCTGTTGTTCTCCGGGTACACATCCTCTCTGTTTATTGCAGAGACGTGTGTCAGGAGAACAGCGGGGAGGTGCTGCCGAAATTTTGCGTCGGATCCGGAGCATAGCATGGGAAAATGAACCCAATCTACACATACACGGGTGGGATTAGGACCTATCATTACATATTAGAGTGTAGGTTGCATGGACGTAATAAAATTGACAAAGTAGATCAACTGATGAATATATACATGGTGAATTACATATATAATTGTTGTGTGCCCAGTAGCGAAGTCAAGATGAGTGACCATGCGTGGATGTATACCGGTCACACTGGTCAGAACAAATGGAGCGCTGAATGGTTCACAAAAACTAAGGGGTTTGTGCAAGCCGCATTTGCAAATGGCCAAAAGAAAACCTGGTGCCCCTGTTTCCGGTGCGGCAATTGGGAAAAGAAGACAGAGGCTGAAATGGGCAAACACCTGCAGAAGAGTGGTTTTACACCCGATTATACGGTGTGGACATTTCATGGTGAGTCTGCCCAACGTGACTGAGCTGAGGTGGATCGTCGTCGCACCGACGAGCATGGTACCGGGATGGAAAACATGGTGCAAGGTTATGATGATGCTCGGGATTCGGACGAGGAGATGGAGGAATCTGCAAAGGCCTTCAATGAAATTTTGGAGTATTCAAAACGTCCGCTCCACGAGCACACTGAGCTTTGTCAGTTGGATGCCATCTCACAAGTAATGGCTCTGAAGGCTCAGTTCAACTTGGGCAGAGAATGCTATGACGCAATTATGACAGTATTTGGATGCTTTCTACCCAAAGGCCATGTAATGCCTGCAAACCTGTACCAGTCGGACAAAATCCTCTGTCCACTGAAGATGCCCTATGAGAAGATACATGCTTGTGAGAAAGGATGTGCCTTATTTAGGCTTGACTATGCGGACTTGAACTATTGTCCCATTTGCAAGTCTTCCAGGTATATTGTGGTAGACAACGGTATGGGTGAGAAGACACAGACCAAAATCCCCGTTAGTGTTCTTCGGTATATGCCAATCGTACCAAGACTTCAACGTCTTTTCATGGACGAAGATACGGCCAGAATGATGACATGGCACAAAACAGGCAAAAGAACCGAACTAGATGCAGATGGGAATCTGATGATGGTACACACATCGGATGGTGTTGCGTGGAAAAAGTTTGATGAATTACATGCTGACAAAGCGGCAGATCCGAGGCATCCTCGAGTCGGCATCAGCATAGATGGGTTCAGTGTGTTTGGTATGACGGCAGCCCAATACAGTTGTTGGCCCGTATTTGTCTTTCCACTCAATCTCCCCCCCGGACAGATTATGCAAAGAAAGAACATTTTCCTGACGTTGATAATTCCAGGACCCAACTATCCGGGCAAATATATGAATGTGTACATGCAGCCGCTTAAGGACGAATTGCAAGAAGCCTGGGATAATGGGTTCAAGACATACGACGCCTTTAGCAAACGGAACTTCATAATGCATGTCTGGTACATGTACTCGACGCATGACTTGCCGGCGTATGCGCTATTCGTTGGCTGGTGTGTGCATGGAAGGTTCCCGTGCCCCACATGCAAGGGAGCTCTTGAGTTTCGTTGGCTTCAAGCCGGTCGCAAGTTTTCTTGCTTCGACATGCATAGACAGTTCCTGGATCCTCGCCATAAGTTCAGGAAAGACAAGAAGAACTTCATCAGGGGTAGAGTTGTCAAAAACTCTGCACCACCTGCATTGATAGGCCAACAGACCCTAGATCAGTTAAACGCTCTCGAGCCAGATCCACAACGTCCAGGGTACTTCAAGGGGTATAATACTAAGCACACGTGGACTCACAAAACATGCTTATGGGATCTGCCTTACTTCAAAGACCTCCTTTACCCACACAACATCGACATGATGCACACTGAGAAGAATACCGCCGAGGCACTTTTTGGTACATTGTTTGGCATAGATGGGAAGTCAAAGGATAATACAAAGGCTAGAGTCGATCTGAGGCGCTATGTGATAGGCCATTACAAAACATGAAAGAACCGAAAGGAAAGCAGAACTGGACAAAGCCAAAGGCATGGTTCAATCTTGGAAGGCCAACTATGAGGGAAATTCTCTTATGGGTGCAACAGCAGTTGATGTTCCCCGATGGGTATGCAGCGAATCTAAAGAGGGGAGCGAATCTTGATAAACTGAAGATATTTGGTCTCAAGAGTCATGATTGGCACATATGGATTGAGCGGGTAATGCCAGTGATGTTGCGTGGCTTCATCCCTGAGGATGAATGGCTAGTACTGGCAGAACTCAGCTATTTCTTCCGTGTTCTTTGTGCGAAAGAACTATCGCCTGGCGTGCTAGAAGAAATGGAAGAGTTGGCGCCGGAGTTGATCTGCAAGTTAGAGAAGATCTTTCCACCGGTCTTCTTTAATCCAATGCAGCACTTGATTTTGCATCTCCCGACCGAGGCAAGATTGGGGGGGGCGTGCAAAATCGTTGGTGCTACCCAACTGAGAGGATGCAGAAGACGCTTCGAGAAAAATGTAAAAATAAACGTAGAATTGAAGCATCGATGGCTGAGGCATTCATCACAGAGGAGGCAGCAAACTTCGTAACAGCGCACTACGAAGCCAAAAATCGTCATTTGCATAATCCGAAGCCTCGGTACAATGCTGACGAGCCTAAAAAGGGTGGATCCAACCTCAGCCTATTCAAAGGGAATCTCGCACCAGCTAGTGTTTCACATCCAGTATCTTTGGATAACGAAGAATGGCGGACCATTTCGTTGTATATCTTCAACAACCTGATAGAAGTGCGGCCGTAGATCGAGTAAGTTCTCGGTACATTGTTTCGCAACTTCTATTTCCTTTGAACTACTCTTATTCCTGGGTATGTCATACAGTCGATACGTCGCCATATTCTTGTATGGAGCGGAGATCCAAAAGGATTCCGTCGAAGAGTATGAGCTTCTCGCAAAGCAAGGAGGTGGCTATCCCGGTTTCATCTCTTGGTTCAAACAAACAGTAATTTCTATTAGACAATTTCATTTCATTCGCTAATTTGTGCATAATGCAACAATCCTTTCATATTAAACTTGTAGGCTAATTCAGAGTCTATGGACGCCGAATTGAGACAAGTCACTAATGGTTTTGACTATAAGGTCCGTTCATTTGACAAGTACGACATCAACGGGTATCGCTTTCGTACCTATGGCAAAGAGCTATCTATGGCCGACCGAAAGTCTACAAATTGTTGTGTATCTGCTATCGGCGAAGGAGGTACCGAGTATGATGGGAGAGTTGAAGCAATTTATGAACTTCTGTTCTATGGTGAAAACCCACCGAATGTCGTAGTCTTCAAATGTTATTGGTTTCAGCTGAAGGAGACTAGAAGGACTCATGAACATATAGGGCTAGTTGAAATCAACCAAAGCACGCATTTAGATGTTCCTGATGTCTATATTATGGCTCAACAGGCGACCCAAGTATTCTATCTACCATGGGCCTGCCAAACTAATCCAAATCTGAAAGGTTGGGATGTTGTTTATGAAGTGCCGCCACGTGCTAGACTTTCTCCCCCAAAGGAAGAGGATTATGAACCTCACATTAACCCAGACACATATGAAGGAGAATTCTTCCAAGAGACACGTCTTTCCAAAAAGCGTTTCAAGAACCGCTATACTTCACCCCAAAACATTGAAGTAGACAGCGACAATGAATCCAACATCACCCCAGAGGAGGAACAAGAAGAGCCGGAACGAGAAGAGGTTACTGCTGCGGATGACCTGTCAATGCTTGACCAATTACGTCAAGGTGGCCTTGCACATGTTGATGCCAATGAACCCTATGAGCCCATCATTGATTATAGTGATGATGATGATTATGCATTTATTGATGATACTGATCGAGATTATTAGTAGTGTCAGGTATTCAATTTTTTTATGTTGTACTTGATGATGATACACTTAAGTGATATACATATTATTATTCATGTCGGTAGTTTTTTATGTTGTACTAATTTCGTTTATTCTTTGTCATGGCAGGTGTTGAAAGATGGTGGGCGCTGGTCGGGAGCGCGCCGAGGCCCCTTCTTCGTCAGCGCGTGGTGCGAGGTCTTCCATTCCACATGCACCTCTCCACCGAGCATTGCTGGACAGTATGGCGACACCGCCGGGCCCTTCTTCGTCGACCACGGTGCCCAGCAGGGGACGAGGTAAGAAGAAGAGAGGAGGTGGAGCACGTGGTCGCGGGAGAGGAGGTAGGGTGACTCTTACGGCGCCTTCCTCGCCACCGCCCCCAGCTGTTTCACCCGAGCACGTGACTGCTAGGGTGGACTCGTCTGAGGAGGAGGCTGCACGAGTCCACGAGTCTTCGGTCCACGAGCCTCGGGTCTTCGGTCCACCAGCCTCGGGTCTTCGGTCCACGAGTCTTCGGTCCACGAGCCTCGGGTCGACGGGCCTTCGGCCCACGAGACCCCGGAGGAGCACACGTCTGGATGGGGTACCTGGTCGGGTCAGCCTGAGCATGGCGGGGAGCCGAGTGGCCATGCTGATGATGGCGGGGAGCCGACTGATGAGGAGGGGGAGGAGGGGGGCAACGTCTAAAAGCGTGGTGCTACACGGCTCCCGTCCGTGCCGGTGACCCGCGAGTAGAGGTGGTTGATTTTCCCTGATGGGGAGAGGTACGTAAGTGCATTTAATATTTTTGTACCTTCTGCATTCACGTTTCTTCAAATAACTAATGCGTTGGCCTTGTCATGCTGCAGGGGTTGGGACCACCATCATAGTGTCCGCCGGCCCAACTCCGTCCTTGGAGTTCTTTGCCGGCAAAACTTCCCGGGGTTTGTCACGTTGCCTGGTGAGGGTCGGCTTCCAGAGCTTGGATTGAGCTGGGAGCACTACGTGGCTGCCCCGGCCCCGCTGGATGAGATTACCGACGGTGTCGTGTGCGACACGAGGGCAGACATGGTGATCAGAAAGTTCTGGGTAATTTCTCCTTTACACATTTAAAAATCTTCAACTAGCTAGTTATTAATTGTACTAATCAATATTGTCTCATTTGATTGCAGACATTCTACAGGTGTGAGGAGGGATACGAGGAGGACGCGGCACATGTTATCGAGAACGTCTGCAAGCGCCTACTCCAGAACTTACGACACGAGGCTCGGGTGCAGGCTGTTCGAGACTACTACGCCTTGCGTGGTATCAAGAAGACCAAGCCGGCGTGCCGCGATAAGTTCCTGAGTAAGGAGCAGTACATGAAGGTAATTCTTAAGGCCTTCTCTACTTAAGTTCCTTCATTTAGTAATTCTTAGCTGTAGCGCTCAAGTTTCTATTTGCTAACTTAGGCGCCTCCGAGATGGCGTGCGGATCGGATGGATTGTTGGGAGGTGTTGGTCGATGAGTGGTGCTCAAAACAATGGCTAGCCCTCCACAACGAGGCCAAGGACAAACGTGCCCAAATGAAAGGTGTGCCACACCATCAAGGCAGCTCCAACTTATATTAGTTCGGGCGCAACTGGGTATGTGGTTTGCTTCGTGATTCATGCAATTCATTCATCATGCTAGCTTGAGCCCTTTAATTACTAATTTTCATTGTTTCTCTCTTTTAGGCACGCTACAATAAGGCGGATAAGGTGCCAGAGGTGTATGACCTGTATGCCATGGCCCACACTGCCTCTTTCAAGAAAGTCAAGGCTTTCTCTCAGTCTGACCTCGATGATGCAAACAACTTCACCGACATCTCCTCCCACAACAAGCTCGTGAGATATAGAGATGAGGGGAAGGCGAGGAAAGGGGAGGACTTTAACCCGAGCCAGGGTCCCATTGATCCAGAGCTGGTGATGATATCTGGTGGCGGGAGGTCCCATGGCTCCATAGCCATTAGAGATGGACTTATCCGTTGTCCTAGCACTCTCCCGGAGATCAAGGCGCGCCAGTCGAGCTCCGCTCCTGAGATAAGGCCTCATGAACGGCCAGTGCAACTCGCCATCAAGGTTAGTCATACGTACTCAGTTACATTTCTCCATTACATTGTGTGCGCTTCCATCAATGATTACAAATGGTCATGTGAGTGGTGTTGCAGGCCGCTATACAGAGTGAGAGAGATAGAACGGAGAAACTTCTGGCGGAGGCGGCGGAGAGGCAGCGGGAGTTGGAGGAGAGGACGACAAAGATGATGGAGGAGGAGAGGGCACGAAATGACATGCAGGCAAGGGCCATGTACGAGCTCCTTGTGGTAAGTTTCTTCTGCAGATTAGCCAAAACACTCATGTAGTGTTTGTCTCATTACTAACTAGTATGACTGAGTCGTCAAAACCAAATGTGCAGTCTGTGTGCGAGAAGACAGGTCAGACCGCTCCGCCGATGCCAGTGATTGCTCCTGGGACCACGGTGAGTTTTATTTGAATGGACATTACTTGCTAGTATTAACATTTGAGTGTCATCATGCTAACAAGACATTGGAAATGATCTTTGGTGCAGCGTAACTCCAGACAAGCATCGCACGATCCTTCTCCAGCTACCGACACGAGCCACCCCGCTCCTACACCTCCTGGATCTTGGTAAGTTTATCTAGTGTTTTGCTTAACACATGCATAAAGACCTAGACTTAGCTTTATTTCCTCCAATGCTTACCATAATGACCTAGACTTAGCTTCTTCTCCTCCAAAATGACCTAATAAGCTTACTGACCTCCAAAACCATCCATTTAACCTAAGTTAGCTCTAAAACGATCTGTACTTAGCTTACTTATGTCAAAAATTGCATAAATAGCTTAGTTAGCTCATAGACGATCCATTTTACCTAAGTTAGCTCTAAAATGGCCCATTTTACCTAGGTTAGCTTATAAATGATCCAGTTCATCCAAGTTAGCTCAAAAATGACCCATTTTACCTAGATTAGCTCCTAAACGATCCATTTTACCTACGTTAGCTTTAAAACGACCCATTTCACCTATGTTAACTCCAAAATGACCCATCTTACCTAGGTTATCTCATAAACGATCCATTTCAACTAATTTAGCTCATAAACGATCCATTTCACCAAGTTAGCTAAAAAACGATCCATTTCACCTAAATTAGCTCTTAAATGATCCATTTCACCTAAGTTAGCTCAAAAAGATCCATTTCAACTAAATTAGCTCATAAATGATCCATTTCACCTAAGTTAGCTCAAAAACGATCCATTTCAACTAAGTTAGCTCATAAATGATCCATTTCACCTAACTTAGCTAAAAAACGATCCATTTCACCTTAGTTACCTAAAAAACGATCCATTTGACCTTAGTTAGCTCATAAACGACCCATTTCAACTAAGTTAGCTCATAAATGATCCATTTCACCTTAGCTAGCTCATAAACGACCCATTTCAACTTAGTTAGCTCATATATGATCCATTTCACATAAGTTAGCTCATAAATGACATACTCTTCTTGTTCTAGTCTTCTTCTTGTTCTACTCTTCTTGTTCTAGTCTTCTTCTTGTTCTACTCTTCTTCTTGTTCTACTCTTCTTGTTCTAACTTTCTTATTTTTCATTTTGCAGATTTCATTCACTTGACGAAAGCTTGCATAGATGGAGTGCTCCTTATCCCTTTCTCTTTTTCTTTTGTATCGTTGAACTATGCATGTATCGTTGGATGAAACTTGTAATATATATGGTTGGATGCCTCTATGTTGAACTTGTTATGTATGATGGAACTATGCATGTAATATATATGGTTGGTTGATGAAGTTATGTGTTGGATATCTTATATGTTTGCTCTGTAATGGCCTTTTGAAATATATCTATATATGTCATATATACTTGTGATGAAAATTGTTGGATTTAATAAAAAACAGATAAAAGAGCCAATATGCAGGCTCTTTGCCGTCTGCCACCGACGGCAACAGGCTCTTTGCCGTCTGCCGCGGACGGCAAACAAGATACGTGGCATCCAGCTGTGCTTCCTGGGAGCTGACCCATTTGGTCAGTTTTCCTACAGTGGCAGACGGCAAAGAACCTGCACTTTGCCATCAGTGGCAGACGGCAAAGAACCTGCCATGTAGTGACGTGTAGATGACATCATACAGCGGACGGCAAAGACACTAGAAATTTTGCCGTCAGCAGCGGACGGCAAAGGCCTGCCGTTAGCCACTTAACGGACTGCCAACGCAATTATTGCCGTCCGCTCTCCTTGCCGTCTGCCGCAGACGGCAAAGGGCCTTTGCCATCAGCCGCCAGGAAGCAGACGGCAAAGTAGCTGTTTACCGTAGCCTACTTTGCCGGAGCCTTTTGCCTTCCGTGGCTGACGGCAAAGGCCTTTGCCGTCCGCCGTTCATGCCTTTTCCATCCACCATGGCAGACGGCAAAATAGCTGATTCCTATAGTGGAAGTTGCCTCGTCAACAAGTGCATGACCGTTGTCTCACTTACTGGTGGTTCCAGGTCTGCGATCTCAATCTCTCTTCTCTCCATTGTCTAACCTTTGCACGGGCACACGCGAAGAGCGGCGCTAGCTTGCCATGGTGTTATTACAACTAAAAAAACTTGGAATATAGAAGAATCGCCTAGAACAAGAGACATTGTGGCTGGTCGAGACGGAGCTAAGCACATCTATCCTCCGTGCCACGTTTGCATGATGAAGCTGTGTGGCTAGTGGGGTGTTTTCGACCGACTTGCTGGGTCCCGAGGTCGAACCATAGGTACTACGTCTGATACAGTATATTTTTACATGCACATTTTTCCTTCGTGCCGGGACGTGGCACACTGTACCATGCAGTTTCAGGGTCCTCCCGGGTGGTGCACACATATATTCTTCCTGACGTGGGACGCCCTACCGCGCGTTTTATGGGTCCTCCTCGGTCGTAGCACCGAAGCAAGTAAATGAGTCATCAAATCACGAAAGACCACCTTTCCCGCCGAGTACATCAGTGAAGCACGGTGGCTAGCTAGTTGGGCTAGTTCAACCGATTAGCTAGGCCGCCGCCACATTTGTTTTTTCACCCCTTTTGTATCTACTTGCCGGCAGGTAAATTTAAATATCCACCACGGCGTTGCTCTGGTGTTTGGGTGCGGCACGATTTTTAATTTTTTGCTTGACGGGAGCAGGCGCGGCAGGATTTTTTATTTTTTGATTGACGGGAGCAGGCGCGGCAGCAATTAGTCATGAAGACTCCGCCTGTAAAAACCCACTGCTCCCTGATGTGAGAAGTCGTCGACTGGTGTTTTACCATGGTGAAAACCAAAATATTCCCCGCTCCCTCCGCCTTCGCGTAGATTGCATTGCCTTTCAGCCGTTTCGCCCCCTTTGCTTCCTCTCCCCATTGCTTCTACCTGGTGCCATGGCGGCGCAGCAGATCACAGAGTCTGAGGTGAGGCTCCTGACACAGGAGCTCCATGCCAAGGATGCAGAGCTCAGGGCCAAGGACGTGGAGCTCCGTGAGCTCAAGGAGGAGAGGAGTGCCATGCTCCTCCATTATGTTCGGGAGTTCACTGAGCTTCAAAAGCGGCAGGCGTCCACTACAAAGATGCTTGAGGCGTCGGCGGCATTGCTGCAGAAAGCGGGAGATACGATAGGCTGTCACGGGAGCCGGCTGGAGTGCGAGTGGGCCGATCGTGACGAGGTCTAGGATCGCCTCAGCCACTTGGTGAACCAAGTTGCCACACACGTGTTGCGGCTGCGCGATGCCTACCGTCGTGCCAGCGTGACGATGCCGGTCGTCTGGCTAAACCCGTTCGACCACCCGGTCGACTTCAACGAGCTGCGGCTTCCTGACCTGGTCTCCTTCTTCACCTATATCTCCGAGGAGTTGAGCCGTCTCTGCGCGATGGTGGAGGCTGAGTTGGACAAGGAGGGGTTGCGGGCTGCCGTCGCCGTTGCCGGGCGAATCCTTTCAGGGCCCCGTCACCGGAATCCATTCGTGCCAATGGACGCCGTCTTTGACGAGCTGGCTCCCGTCGACCGGGAGCGGGCTCTGCGGGCGGTTGCACCCTGCATCACCAACATTGTGCGCCTCGAGAAGCAGATGGACTTCGGTGGTGTTTAGGCGCCCTCTGCATGGGCATGTCCATGTCTCGGTGCAACATGACCGTTGGATCAAACTCAGACGATGGAGATCAGTCATTGTAGCACAAAGCGTGTGGCCGTGTTTGGTTGCATTCTCATCTCAATATAGTTGTTTCCTCTTCGTGTATTTTTGTCAACCTACTAGTGTGGACTCATGCACTCTACCAAACACCCAAAAGTGGGTCGAGAAGGGAACTTTTGCTCCCATCGCGTGCAACCTTCATACACCCAACACTATTCGTGCTTCATTTGGTTCATGTTTCATGGAGTACTGTAGCACCGTACTCTCCATGTGTTGTGCACCTAGTTCTGTTAACATTGATCTCACCGTTCATTCTCGCCCGGACAGTCGCAAAAGCGGTACTATGTTACATATAGGAGTGGTTGACATGCGCACAACATCATTTGTTATCGTCATATCTTACTACACTAGCAACAAGATTGTGTAGTACCGACGTATGAACCACTGCACATGCCTAGTAGTAGGAGCACTGTGTATGTTCAAGTGGCTGTCGTGTTTCACACTCCTCCGTCGTAAGAGTGGAAACGCTTGTTGTAATCATTTTTGTCTTCAGAAAAATAGTGGACACGCTCTACCAAGCGGATCCTCCTCCTCCAGCCATGCACTAAATTACTCACTTTCGTCGACGTGTGGGACAGCTAGCACCTGGGTCCACCAGCCATGCACTAAATTACTCCGTAGTAAAGTGATGGTAGACTACCCTGATTGAACCGCCGCAGTAATGCCCAATGAGCCGTCAAATCACAAAACCCCCTCCTTTCCGGCAGTAAGTTGGACGGACGAAGCAACCATCATTTCACTCTTCTCTCTCAGCTTCCTCTCTTGAAGAAAACCCCCACTCGCTTCGCTTCTCCCTCATCTCATTCCTCCTTTCACTCTTCTCTCTCAGCTTCCTCTCTTGGATGGACGCCGGGGCACCGGCCGACGTGATGTCTATGGCTCTGGCCAAAACCGTCGAGGCTCGTGGTACGAAAAAGCGCAAGCACCCCGCCGAGACTACCGCAGACAAGCTCAAAGCCATCGCCCTGTCCAAGCCCCCTCTCCGGGATCCCTCATTAAGCAAGTCCAGGTAATGTCTCTTGTTGATGATCTTTTTCTCGATCTTGATCGTGTTTTTTCATCTAACACGCAGTACTAGTACTTGTAGTACAACTTTCTGGGTGATCTTGCATGTGATTTTAGTGTGCCAAATGACGATTCTAAATTCCTCTTTTGACCAAAACATGCGAGAGGTTGACACTGATTTCTTATAGACTACTTTCAACTACTCCCTCTGTCCCAAATTTATTGTCTTAGATTTGTCTAGATACAGATGTATCTAATACTAAAATGTGACTTGATACATCCGTATCTAGACAAATCTAAGACAAGAATTTTGGCACGGAGGGAGTACTTTATGAACATCAATGCTACCTTTTATGAGGGTATATTTGCATCAGTAACTTGTGTTATGGATATTGCATGTAATCCCTCTGCTCTCATGCCTTTGAAGACATGTTCTACTATCTTTGTTCACTCATTTCTGTGCGTATATGTAGTCATATATGGAGTATAATATCGAAAATCATCTTATATTTCTGAACGGAGGTAGTAATAAAATATGGTTTTTGTTTGAATTAGAACCAGGTCTGCGGTGGAGATGAAGTTCTCAAAGTCATGTCGTGTGAACTGGAAGACCTGATGATGAGTTCTACTGCTGAACTATCCAGCTGTTGTGTCCTTGTCGCCACGTGTCCTGAACTTGTGTTTTCATGTAGCATTGTTGTCAGGCATGTTCTCGAGGCTGTACATGACCACAACAATTTCCTGGTTGTGCCTTCAATTACGATGGTGCTGTTCTTGTAAAGCTTCCCAACAAATCTGATGCGGCATTTCTTCATCATCATGTTTATGAGTGGAAAGACCACTCTGTTAGGTTCTCCAAGGTTGACAAGATGATGATGGTGCATGTAGACATCTCACACGAAGTCCATGGCCTAGTCAGTTATGCGGGGTTCATCCCGTAGGTCGGTGGCAAGAAATAGTCTGCAGAGTTTAGTTAGTGCAACTTTGCTTGTCTGTAGTAAGTACTATTGTTCACTACTTGATTTTTGTTTGTGAACCCTGTATTGTTTATTAGTACTGCCGCTTTTGATGTGTGGTCAGTCCTGAGAACGGTCTATGTTAATGTCTGTCCACTCAATTCAGTATGTATATTTTGAAGTATCCAGATCATATTTTTTGTGAGGATGGTTTATCAATTATGGTTACACTCCAATATTTGTATGCATTGCAGGGTTTATCGGACCCACCCGGATTTCAAGTCCCATGGATGTTCGGTCCATACGATTTGTCATGACCTTTGGACTGTCCTGCTTGTGGGAGTAGGCGGGGCCCCTGCATGCCATGCATAGTTGGACGATCAATCTTCTGTTTAGTACTTCAACATTGTGATTTCCTGGTAAGGATTCACTCGTGTCACATCAAGTAAATATTATTGATTTACTGTCTAAATCTTATTAATTTAATGTCATGTTTTCTTTCTTTTCCTGCAATTTTACGGTGTAGGTTTTTCCATGTGACATTCGTCACAGAATAAACCGTTTGGTTTGCTCTACGATGGCTATTTTTGTAGGTTTCACTTCTTATGTCGTGTCAGTAACGAAGGCACTGTCCATCCCTTATATTACTGGAAAAAATTGGACCAGTCTGTTGTCTGAGTACAAGCTGAATCCCTATGATGAACTGCAGTTTGGTTTAACAAAAACGCCACAATTAGTCCTTCTCGCGTTTAGAAGAAATGAAGAAAAGACTGGATCACGGTCACGGATCCTAGTCAAGTTAGAAAGCTGATCATAGAAGACCAGACACGATCGCTGCTGTCTCGCATAGATCGAGCACCGGCAGTTGCTCTAGCACTGACAGCGGCAGCAGCTCACTCTGATCCAGCTGAGGATTGGGCACCGACCGCGTCAACGGAACAGTCTGATCTACCGGAGGATCGGGCATCGACACCGGCACCTGCTCCGACACCGGCACCAGCTCTACAAGGAGCACCATCTCCGGCAGCAGCAGCGGCTTCGGCACCTGCACCAACACTTGAACTTGCATCAACTCCGGCCCGTTCAGTTGCACCGGCAACAGCTTGGGTTGCAGTTCGCACTTCATATACCAAAGTCCTTACAAAAACCGACATGTCCACCTTCTTGGTAAGCATTGGCCGCCCAAGTGCTTCGTTCTTTTTTCTTTCCATGTTGTTTCACATGATTCACTGTGTTGATCTAACTGTTTGGTTATGTCTTCTTGTTTGCAAACAGAGAATTCCTAGAGCAACAAGGGAGTCATTCAACAATCCGGGCGACCGCGGCCAAGTTTCTCTTACCATGCGCAGCCTTGGTGTGAATGAACCTGCTCAATATACCGTCAGTACAAAGGATGGTCACATGATGATTGATGCTAAAGGATGGTCAAGGTTCAAATCTAAATCATATCTTGTGGTAGGTGAGGATGTCAAAATCGAACTTTCTCGGCAAGGAGAGCTGGTCCAAATCAACTTTGAAATTCTTCAGTAGCAGCATGCAACTGCCGAACTAATCTATCCTCCGAGAGATTTTGATGTAATAATCTGGCATGGTGAAACAAGTGTCCTGTGTATATAAGTAGTACGACGGTATTATTTATCACATGGTATATCGTTGATAGAATTGCAACTCTGATTGCTAGTTAGGAACTGTCGTTCGATTTCATTCCAACAGCTGTCATGCTTTATTCAATTTTGTGTGTTCGCCTTGCGACAGCATCTAAAACCAGCGCTGTACCGATCGCTTGCAATATGAAAAGCGCTCAGGTAGAACACATGGGCCCCCAAACATGCAGGGTCGTCCTACGACCCAAAGTCCAGAACCGTGAGCCTATCTGAGTATTATATTCTCAGCTGAACTCTCATAAAAAAGCTGAACCCCCATAATGACCGTGCGTTGCAGAGGAAGTATATTTCTCGGCAAGGTGAGCCTGTTATATAAAATATTTGTATATTTTATTACAAAGGGAGTATCTCTCTGTTAAAAAATATATTTATGTGTAACTAGTTACTCCTGTCTTTCTACTTCCTTTTTCTGATATGTGGGGCAACCGGCAACGGGGTCCACATGCCATATGCACAAATTAGAGTGCACAACTTCATGGTAGACACACCCTGGTCGTAGTGCCGCAGTAATGCCTAATGAGCCATCAAATCACAACACCCCCTTTCCAGCATTAGCAGTAAGCTGGACGGACGTGGCGACAATATTTCACTCGGCCTGAATCCCCTTCTCCCTCGTTTGCTTGTTCAGAGAACCCCCCTCTTGGTGATTGCATAGGGTTTTCTCATGGAGAACCAGGTATGAATTCTTCATCCATCCCCGATAAATCCAAGTCCCTTGGTCGCAGGTAATCCTAGGATGGCAGCCGCCGCCGTTGATGCATTTTTCTTCCTACTGAATCTAGTGTGTTTCATTTGTAGTGCCCAAAGTGCGAGTACCCTACAGGTTTCTGCGCCCTCGGCGAGACGCCGCACTTGTTCCTTCTCATCCTAACACAACATTTTGAAACGAGCACAATATGTTCCTAGAATCCTCTTTTCTATCCGGCAGGGTGGGGTTTTTTTGAACATGTTGTTCTCATATTATTTTTCCTGCAGTGTATTATTTGCTCTGCCAGAACACATGTACTCAAGATGCTCGTCCTTGCCATAACTGAATACACTAGTTTAATGGTCACAGTGAAGACAAGCCATGGATATAAGTTCTGAGTTGGGTTCATGAACCAAGAAGATCGCTGCTTTTTTTATGTCCGAACTTGGATAAACTTTCTCAAGTGTTACTGGTGCACGAAAGTTGATGGAAATAGCAGAACCTGGTCTCATCTTCACTGCGATCTTCCACCCCAACGTCATTCCAATTGTTCATCCATGTTAGTTTTGTATCTGGTTCTTGCTTGTTGCCTCGATTACTTCTTAATCCACCTATTCTGTCTAACTAATCACAATTTAACTTTAGAAGTAGCAATGAATCTCTCACGAAGATGCTACTTCTAACTAATATTTTCTTATAATTGGTGGCACGTGTAGGTTTTTTCAGAGTTAAGCAGTCTGCTCATTTTTTATTGACCACATTGCGAGATGAAGCCACTTTCATAAGGTTGTGGATGCGCGGGGTGGCGCCTGGGCCTTGTCCTGGGGCTTGGCGGCCTCACCCTTGGTTATGTAGCACTGTTCGAGGCGTGTTTTGTATGGTTGAACCTGTATAAGTACTCATACTGCTTTTAACTTTGGTTGTTAAGTGCCCCTACTGGTTTCAGTTAAGGTTGTTAAGTACTCCTACTTCTTTTATAGTCTGTCGTGTTTCTTTAGTCCTGTCTTCCTCCAGCCGCCAAAACCAAACCAGCGCCGGCGGGGCCGCCTGCTTCCGCCTCCCATGGGTGGCTGCGCCTCAGCGCACGCATCGCCGCCCCACCATCTCCAAAATCGTTAACGCCGACGTCCTTCGCGCGCTTTGGTGTGCTCGCCGTGGCGCCGCCCTATCGCATTGTCAACATGGTCAACAAACAACAGGAATCGGCAGAAGTACGTGGAGAGGATGATAGTAGGGGCCACCACGTTAGTGTATGGAAAAATAAAATACTTCCTCCTAGTGTTTTCCTGACATCTGGGACCCACGACATTGTGAGCGTATAAAGTCAATAGACAAGAGAACAACACAAGATCGGATGACACCTGGGACATAGCTACTCGAGCAATATTTTTTTATTTGGTATTGTTGAGACGAAGTAGGGTTTGAACTGGGCTGTGGCCCGTCTAGCCCAGGCTTATATTTTATGTTCACCATGTGACCAGCCCAGCTATTTTTTCTTTGTGAAAATGAGCCCAGCTTATTTTTTCTGAAGAATAGCCAATCTAGGCCTACTTGTTTTTCTACGCCCTGATGGGCTGCAACTCTTTCAAGACGCCTGCAAATCTTGAAAGTAATATGAAATGGGTTGTAAATATAAAAATAGATGACAAATTGGCAATTACTTTATAATTTCTGAATTTCTTCACATTTTCATATTCCTATTTCACTGGGCATTAACCTAATTTAAATATATCTTCAAAGTACTTTAAATCTCGCTCGACATTTTGGTATTAAAAATAGTTTGGAACCCATAGAAATATGCGAAATTGGCCCTGGCCAACCAAAAAAACGACTGCAATAAATTGCATAAGAAGTTGCCATGAGCTATATATAAATTATTGAAAAAAAGAGGGATTGGTCTAACTTCTGGGCCCGTTTAGTTGAAGCATATGCACTATTTTTTTAGTTATTATATACGTCAACAAACGATTCTAGCAGACGTAACCGTTGGATGTCAATCCAACGGCCTCGTGTTTCTTCAATCTCTGATCTTCTTTCTCCAGCCGCCAGAGCAGCGCCGGCGGGACCGCCTACTCCCAACTCCCATGGCCGGCTGTGCTGCCGCGCAGGCCTCAGCGCCCCCTACTACTCCGACCACTAGCCAGTGCATCCCTCTACTCACCCACACCCGCTGTTATTCTGCGGCGACGGCAGCCTCACACCATAGACGAACTGGTGAACCCTCATACTCCTCTCTGCGCGGGCTTCCGCTGCCGCGTCTTCCCCAGCTCCGCGTCATGCCCTTCCTAGGCCTCTCCGTCGTCCACCGCCGTGGTGCTCTCTGCGCGGCGTGGTCAATGTGGTCAATGACCGACTTCCATCGAAAGAGTACTGTACGTGGAGAGGCTGATAGCTGGGTCCACGGCAGCCGCAAGGAAGTGCCTCCTTATTGTGCAGAAAATAATTATTCCTCCACCTAACAGCAGGGACCCACCGAACGGGCCACCAGTATTTCGCGAAAAAAAACGTTTCCCCTTGACTGCTGGGACCCACAAGACGGGCCACCGTATTTCGCGGAAAAAACGTTCCCCCGCTGTTAGCTGAGACCCACCGGAAGTGCCTCCTTATTACACACAAAAAATGAATACCTCACTGCTACCTGGGACCCACCTTGGTGGGAGGCTGACTTGTGGGCCTATTGAGTTGACTAGGACGGAGGCCTTTGTCAACTTTAATCAATATATGAACGATTCTAGCTCCAATGACCGTACGATGTCCATCCAACGGCCGTAGTGCTTCTTCAACCTCTGGTCTTCTTGCTCCATCCTCCCAAAGCAGCGCCGGTCGTGCTGCCTGCTCCTGTCGCCCGTGGCCCCCTACTCCCACCGCTGGCCAGACCATCCCTCTACGCACCCACACCCCCTGTTATTCTGCGGTGACGACAGCCTCACACCACAGCCGAGCGAGTGAACCCTCATACTCCTCTATGCGTGGGCATCCACTTCCGTGTCCTCCCCGGCTCCGCGTCGTCCCCTTCCTAGGCCTCGCCATTATCCCCCGCCCTGGTGTTCTTGGCGCGGCGCGGACAACGTGGTCAAGGAATGGCTTCCATCGGACGTGGACTGTATGTGGAGAGGCTGACAGCTGGGTCCACAGCCGCTGCAAGGAAGTGCCTCCTTATTACACGCAAAATAATTATTCCTCCAACTAACAGCGGGGACCCACCGGACGGGCCACCATATTTTGCAAAAAAATGTTTCCCCCTGACTACTGGGACCCACCAGCTACATCTTCGCACGCAAAGAAGTGCTTCCGAAAAAAACGATTCGCCCCTGGACTGCTGGGACCAACCAGCTACATCTTCACACGCAAGGAAGTGCGTCCGAAAAAATGATTCGCCCCCTGACTGCTGGGACCCACCAGCTACATCTTCGCATGCAAGGAAGTGCGTCCGGGCAAAAAAATAAAACGATGCCCCCCTGACTGTTGGGACCCAGCAGCTACATCTTCGCACGCAAGGAAGTGCGTCCGGGCAAAAAAAATAAAACGATTCGCCCCCCTGACTGCTGGGACCCACCAGCTACATCTTCGCAGGCAAGGAAGTGCCTGACAGTCGGGACCCACCTGGTCGAAGCGTACGTAGCTGTCATTCTGGTCGCGAACGTGTACGTACATATATACTGGTGGATGTAGAGGCGCGCACGTGTCGTAGTAGAGGCGCATATGTGTCGTAGTAGAGGCGCGCACATAGCATGTACACGTACGTACAACGGCCAGGGTGCAAGATAGAAAATACGGCCACGTATGTGTACATACGGGTGGGGTCTCGAACGCCTACTCGCGCATACGTACGGCCAGGGCTCATGTACATGGCTGGGTCGGAACAGAGAAACAACATCGTCGTCGTGTTCATGGGGAGGCAACGGAATGCGTCGTGTTCATCGGGAGGCAACGGAACACGTGGGAGCCAACCGGCTGGGTCGGAACGGAATGTGTGTCGTGTTCATCGGGAGGGCTTGGATGGAACATGCGATGGAAACAAGGCCTGGCGTACCGCACAACAGAGGAAACGGACCTCCTACATTCGGAACAGGGTCCTGTTGATCGGGAGGGGTCTGGCGTACCGCAAAACGGTGGAAACGGACCTCCTACAGTCGAAACGGGGGTCCTGTTGATCAGGAGGGGTGTGGCATACCGCAAAATGGATGAAACGGACCTGCTATGGTCGAAATGCGGGACCTGTTCATCAGGAGGGGTGTGGCATACTGCAAAACGGGACTCCACGGGATACTGTTCATCTCCACCATCGACCTCCTCCAGCCTCCACGGGCTACCGTCGACCTCCTGCAGCCTCCACGGGCTCCTGTTCATCCGGCCTCCACCGCTCGCTACTCCACCGGCTACTGTTAAACCTCCCCTCCACCGTCTACTGTTCATCTAGCCCTTCACACCACGGGGTCATGTTCAACCAGCCCTCCACGGGCACCCCTCCACCATGTACTATTCATCCAGCCCTCCATCACACCACGGGGTTTTTATCCAAAGGAAAC
>NC_041390.1:317656739-317691093 GCF_002162155.2 Triticum dicoccoides
CCCGCAACGCTCACTGTTCATCCCAGAGGCAGCATCGATCGGCTTCAGTTAGCAGCAGTAGCGAAGGAATCGCTCGATCGGGTTCAGTTAACAGCCATCGATCGATCGCTCAGGTTCAGTAACGCGTAGCCGAAGTGCAATCGCACGGGTTCAGTTAGAGCCCAACGCCTCGCTCGGGTTCAGTTAGAGCCAATGCCTTGCACACACGCATCTATGTGTATGAGAGAAACACGCATCGCTCGGCCCTCGACCTGCCACCGTAACCGGGAACTCCCCGAAATTTTCCTCCCCCTCGCTTCTACCATCGTTTTTTCCGTCATGGACGGCCCAAAGAATGTCATGCAGCCGCGTCTCCGGCCCGCCCAGGACGAAAAGACCATTTTCTGTCATGATTTTTTGTCATAGAAGTAGGAGCCCACGACATCTATGATGATACCGGGTTTTGTCATAATTATCGTCATAGAAGTGTCATATGTATGACAGAAAAAAAGTTCGTTCGGCCCAAAATGTCACGGATGTGTCTTTTTTTTGTAGTGAAGCTAGCTACCCATCTGTGGAAGGACTGTATGATCTGAAGGCATTTAAAAATTCCAACATCTTCGATGGTAACCACGGACCTGGCGGCGGTTCAGGCGGTGGCGGCTTTCATGGCCCGGGCGCCGGCTCAGGCGAAGGCGGTTTTCACGGCCAGGGTGGTTATAATTAGCAATCCAGCTAAAGTAATCAGCTGGAACAGCAGCAGCAGTCCGGTGTCAGAGTAACCCAAAACAGCTGAACAGTGGGCAGTACCATCTATTTACCACTAGTTTGTGTAAGAGGGACCAGAAACTTCAAAAGAGGGTTGTAAATGCTGTTGAGCCAGCGGTTCCACGTTATTTGAGATGGTCAGAACAGCCTATTGTGTGGAGTAGGGATGATCACCCTCCCCGGGTTGATAATTCGGGTCACTTGGCTTTGGTAGTGGCGCCTCAGGTTGGTGGATATAAGTTTACTAAGGTACTCATGGACGGAGGCAGTAGCATCAACATCCTCTATTATGAGACATTTCGTCGCATGGGGTTGACTGACAAGAGTCTTAGACAACCCAACACTGTTTTTCATGGTGTTGTACCTGGTAAGTCGGCATACCCAGTTGGTAAGATTGAGCTGGAAGTGGCCTTTGGGGATGAATATGATTCTAGGGCTGAAAAGTTAACTTTTGAAGTGGTTGAGATCAAAAGCCCATATCATGCCCTGTTTGGACGGCCGGCTTACGCCAAGTTCATGGCTCGGCCCTGTTATGTTTATCTGCAGCTCAAGATGCCGGGTCATAAAGGCACCATCACAGTACATGGAAGTCGGAAAATAGCACTGGAATGGGAAGAAGGTGACGCTGCTTATGCTGAGTCTGTTTGTGCAACAGAGGAATTAAAGTTCTATAAAGATAATGTTGACCCGGCAGACATGCCATCTTTGAAAAAGCCAACTACGGAGCATGAACCGGTGTTGAAGTTCAAATCAGCTAATGACAGCAAGATGGTTGATTTTGTGCCTGGCGACTCATCCAAACAGTTCATTATCAGTGCTAACTTGGATCCAAAATAGGAAAGCGCGCTCATCGAGTTCATCCGTGAGAACCGGGACATCTTTGCATGGAAGCCTTCTGACATGCCGGGTGTCCCGAGAGAACTCGCTGAGCACACTCTCAATACTGATCCGAAATTTAGGCCGGTCAGGTAGTTTCTTCGACGGTTTAACGAGGAAAGGCGCAAGGCTATTGGAGAAGAGGTGGCCGGGTTCATTGTTGAAGTTTTTCACACGGAGTGGTTGGCTAACCCGGTGCTTGTGCTTAAAAAGAACGGCACCTGGCGCATGTGTGTGGATTACACAGATTTGAACAAAGCTTGTTCGGCTGACCCTTTTGCTCTCCCTCGTATTGATCAGATAATTGATGCTATGGCGGGTTGCGAGTGGCTGAGTTTTTTGGATGCCTATTCGGGTTATCATCAGATCAAGATGGCAGTTAAGGACCAGGAGAACACAGCTTTCATCACTCCGTTTGGAGCCTTCTGCTATGTGTCTATGCCTTTTGGGGTTAAGAGTGCCCAGGCGACTTATCAACGATGTGTGCAGAATTGCCTCACAATCAGATTGGGCGTAATGTTCATGCTTATGTGGATAATATAGTGGTGAAATCTAGAGAGAAGGAAACCTTGGTAACTAATCTGAAGGAGACCTTTGATAACCTCCGGGTCTACAAAATGATGTTTAACCCGGCTAAGTGTGTTTTTGGAGTCCCAGCTGGCAAGCTCTTGGGTTTTTTGGTGTCTAACAGAGGTATTGAGGCTAACCCGGAGAAAATTAAGGCAATTACATCTCTGTCTAAAACGGCGTGCATCAATGACGTTCAGCGGTTGGCGGGTCGCCTCGCAGCCTTAAGCCGGTTCATAAGACGGTTAGGGGAGAAGGCGATGCCTTTGTATAAAATGATGAAGAAGGCGGATGACTTTGTCTGGAGTGACGCTGCTAACTCTGCTTTTGAGGATCTGAAGAAACAGCTCGCTGAGCCGGCGATTCTCGCTGCTCCGGTTGAGAAGGAGCCATTGTTGTCGTATGTGGCTGCTAACTCACGGGTTGTCAGTGTGGCCATTGTTGTGGAACGCGAGGAGGTTGGCAAGGAACATACGGTCCGATGGCCGGTTTACTACGTCAGTGAGGTGCTCATTGAATCTAAGCAAAGATATCCACATTGGCAGAAGCTTGTTTATGGGGTGTTCATGGCAAGCCGGAAGCTCAAGCATTACTTTCAGGGTTAGCCAATCACTGTGGTTAGCTCTGCTCCTATAGGAGACATTATTCAAAATAGAGAAGCCACGGGACGAGTCGCCAAGTGGGCTATTGAACTCGGGTCTCATGGTTTGAAGTATGTGCCATGTACTGTGATCAAATATCAAGCGCTGGTTGACTTCATTAATGACTGGACAAAGTTGCTGATGCCAGAGGAGAAACCAGACAACAGATATTGGACGGTTCCTTCTGATGGGTCCAGACAATTGGATGGCTCGGGAGCTGGAGTTGTTTTAACTTCTCCTTGAGGTGACAAGTTTTGTTATGTGTTGTGACTGATGTTTCCTTGTACTAATAACACAGCAGAATATGAAGCCTTGCTCCATGGTCTTCAAATGGCTAAAGAGATGAGTCTAAGGCAGGTATGGTGCCTTGGCGACTTAGATTTGGTGGCTCAACAGGTGTCAGGCAGGTGGGAATCCAAGGATCCTCTCATGGTGGCTTATCGCCGCGAGGTCGACGCTATTGCGGGGTATTTTAAAGGTTATCAAGTGGAACACATTGACCATAGAAAGAACGAAGCGGCCGATGCCTTAAGCCGGTTGGGATCTCAGCGTAAGCCGGTGCCACCTAACACCTTTTTGGATGTTTTACATAACCCGTCTGTTAAGTTGCCTACAGAGGAACATTTGGCCATTCCTGACCCTGAGGCATAGTTGGTGGCAGCTCTTCATGTCATTCCAGATTGGACAATACCATTCTTGGCTTACATGACCCGGGGCGAGTTAGCAGAGGAGAGGACCCTGGCCCGACAGATAACCCGGCGGTCCAAGTCAATGACAATTTCTGACGGTGAGTTGTATCATCGCAGCGTCACTGGAGCGTTTCAACATTGTGTTTCTCTTGAAGAAGGTCAAGAAATTCTTCGTGAGATCCATGAAGGGGATTGTGGTCATCACACGGGGTCAAAGTCTCTTGTGACCAAGCTTTTAGTCATGGTTTTTACTGGCTAACAGCTCATGCTGATGCGGAGGAGCTGGTCAGTAGGTGTGATGGATCTCAAAATTTGCACGACGAGCGCACATGCCAGCTCAAGAGTTGCGGATGATTCCAATCACTTGGCCGCTTGCAGTCTGGGGGCTTGTCATGGTTGGACCTGTCAAACGATCCAAAGATAAAAAGACACATCTTTTGGTGGCAGTTGACAAATTCACAAAATGGGTTGAGGCAGAGCCAGTGAGCAAGTGTGATGCAGCCACGGCGGTTCAGTTCATAAAAAGGTGATTTTTTGCTTCGGTTTTCCACACAGCATTATAACTGACAATGGCACTAATTTGTCCCAAGGTGCTGTGGAGGAGTTTTGTCAACGTGAGCAAATCCGGCTTGAAGTTTCTTCAGTAGCTCACCCCCAATCTAATGGTCAAGTCGAGAGAGCAAATCAAGAAATCTTAAAAGGTCTCAAGCCCCGGCTTATGGTTCCCTTACAATGGACGCCGGGTTGTTGGGTAGAGGAATTACCCTCTGTGCTGTGGAGTATCAATACCACTCCTAACAGGTCTACAGGTTATACACTTTTCTTCATGGTTTATGGAGCAGAAGCAGTGCTGCCTAGTGACATCCGTCATGAGTCGCCTCGTGTGGAGGCTTACATTGAAGCTGATAATGAACAAGCCCGACAGGATGCACTTGACTTATTAGATGAGGGGAGATATTGGGCGGCGGCTCGATCAGCATTATCAACAGGACCTGCGCCATTATCATAGCCGCCGGGTTAAGTCCAGGCCCTTTCAAGAAGGTGACCTAGTGCTCCGGCTCATCCAGGATATGTCTAATGCTCACAAACTATCCCCGCCTTGGGAAGGACCCTTTGAGGTCAACAAGAACTTAAAAAATACGTCATATTACCTCATTGACGTTCGAGAGTACAAAGACTCACGTAAGTCGGAGGAGGAGACCCGCCTGCCATGGAACATTGCTCAGCTTTGGCCGTACTATACTTAAGCCACCGACTCTCGTCATGTACATACTTTGACGTTGTATATATTATGATAAGTAATAAAGCAGGACCTCTGTCATTTTCCCTTTCAATGATCATATATCTTTATTATTTTCATCTACACCTACTAATAAAGCGAGGTGCATTTCGCCAATATTTTCATCCGTTCAACGTTGAAAAGATTTTTTTATCCGAGGTGGTACTAAATTTTTGTGTGTCTCTCCACTAGAAAAGACAAAAAGTTTGTCCAGAATTCCACAATTGGGCCAGGCGCACTCCATCCCAACAAATCCAACCCAATAATTATCCTGCCCGTGTGTTGGGAGCACCTTATTTGTCGCACGTGGCAACAAATAGCTGAAGGTACGCACAGGTCGCCCAAGACTGGGCCGAACCATTTTTGTTTTTTCAGTGTTTTTTTCTGTTTCGTTTTTATTTTCTCCTTCTTTATTTTTATTTTGATGTGAAATAAAAAAATACAAAACATATACAGAATTTTATGTTTTTTCAAATACTCAAAAAGTCAGCATTACAAAAATTTATTCCTGTTTTGAAAAATAACAGAAACTTAAAAAAATCTGGTTTCTGAATTGCCTCAACATTTAAAAAATGTTGTCATGTAAAAAAGATATTTCATAATTTTTCAAGATTTCTTTTATAAAATTATTTTTTTTTTAAATGTTCCATAAGAAAAAAATATATTCCTATTTTAGTGAAAAGTTCACAAAAACAAAATAATGTTTGTGTCTCAGAAAGCATTTTTATAAATTGTTCTGAATGTTCCCGATTTCAAAAACAATCAATAACATTGTTTTTCATAAAAGGTTCATGTTTTCAAAATATTATTTTTGAGTTTTAGTTACTATTCATGTTTCTAGTTTTGTTTGTGTTTTTTCCAAAATTATATGGATTTTTCAAAAAAATGTTCACATTTTTAAAAACTTCCAAGGCTTTCAAAAAAACATTTCCAAGAATATTCAGAAGTTCATATTTCTTTGAATGTTCAAATAAATAAATAAATAAATCGAATCTGAAGCTATTCTATTTTCTTTAATATTCCCGATGACCATTGGTTAGCAGTGCGCATTTGTTTTATCCTGGTTGGATATAAATTAAAAAAAATTGTGGGCATGTGCCAACAAAAGAGAATATGTTATTTGGCTCTAATTAGAAAAAAAATATGGACACATGAGCCCTAAAATAATCAAAGAGAATAAACTGTCATAATGAAGCGACATTCATGCCTGGTTATACTTATGAAACATGATTTATGCGGTACAATTAGTAATCTATCCGGTTATGCCGTCGTAGGACAGTGGTCGAAGTAACCGTGTCCCGAAGGTCATCACACATCCACCAAATGAGGAGGCATGCACAACCCCGAGAAGGATGCGGACGCGAAAGAAAAATGCACGAGTTCGGTGCTCGCCACCATGCCTAGCAAGCCCACCACTATGAAGATTTCATGGGCCAAACATGTCCAGTGAGAAGACCACAACTCCTTGCTCGGTCACCTACTACCTCCCTCTAGATGAATGAGGCATTCGCGTAGTTCTAGGTCATAGATTTGACGAATTAAATATGTGTTATATTTCATGAAAAGTATATCACTAGATTTCTACACAAATGTAGTATCTAAATATATATTTTTTGTCACATATAATACATGTTTAGATAGTTAAATCGCCGACTTAGAAGTACGCGAATGACTTATTCACCTAGGTGGAGGTAGTACCGTTGTGGAGACCATATTTTTGTGGACATATTGATTATCTTTCACGTTGCCTGTCGTAAAAAAATATCTCTCCCATTGCAACGCATGGGCATATGTGCTAGTTATTTACAATGACCAAAAGGGGGATGATTGTATCCGAATCTAGCTTAATCATTTTGGTCCACCTCATGATCATATTCGAATCTAGCTGCAAATCTCATTGCCACTTGGGGGCTTCCTGTTCAAACAAAGGTCGTATTTGAACCAAAGAGAACATAGCTGTCATAACCTTCTTGATCGACTAAAAGCCAAACTCACTAGGGGCTTCTTGATCGTATCCGAATCATAGCTTAACCCCTTTTGGGTCCGACTTGGATCGTATTTGAATCAGGGTCATTAAAAACCTCTCAAGGTCATTTGGGGGCTTCCTATTCAAACATAGGTCGTATTCGAACCAAAGAGAACATAGCTGTCGGTACCCTCTTGATCGGCGCAACGCCAGAGCCACTGGGGGATATATGATCATATTCGAATCTTAGCTTAACCCCTTTGGTCTGGTTTACTCATCATATTCGAATCAGAAGCCTCTAGTTTTTATTTAAATATTTTGATTTACATTGTCTGAAGCCTAGTGTTTTGTCTTACTATTTTTTATAATCTCAAATTTAATTGTCAGTATGGTTTCAAATTAAACCAGCTCGGTTATTTGACAATGAGTTGCCAGGGCATAGCAGTCATTAGACATATGGAAGTATTGACTTCTACAAAAGATTGGGTTATCAACCTCATCATCCGGGTCATGTAAGCCGGCAGTCCGGGTTCAAAGAGAACAGGTATGACAGTGTCATTCATGAACAAGTTTCTCTGTGTTTTTTCGTTAATCAAAGGTTTTTTCAGCCTTGTTTATCTTACATCCAGTTCTGTTTTTTCCACTATGATAATTTCATAAGTCATATATCGGGTGTTTTTGACCCGTCCGGTGGTAAACCGCCAGGACAGTTTTTTCATCTTTTACAGGAATAGAGTTAAAACATTACAGATGTAACCACGGATATAACGCACATATTGACATCATGGGTAAAGAGTCATATGCAACATCTTATGCACGATGGCATAGGCAAAATATGCAGTTTTTTAACTAACCTATTACAAGGCATCGAGCGCCCAAAAGGTTAGACTGTTCTTCCCTCCTAAGCAGGTCTTAAGCTAAAATCTGGATTGTTCAGATGGTTATGACTCCCCCCTGGCCGGCTCACCTCCCTCCACTGGTTGGAAGCTGGGATTGGACCAGTCAAAGCCGTTCAGAGCAATGAACTCAGCCTCATCGTCAATTAGGCCGCCCGTGTCAATTTCCAGGGCAAAAGTGTGTTTACGAACCGACGGGATAAGATACATCACTTTATAAGAGGGAGTCGCCATATTCTTATTCTCCATATCAAAACCCGGCTGATATTTGTCGATGTTGGTCTCCTCTCCAAGAATGGAGCTTCAGGACGAACTCCCCTCACACAGGAAATAAAGTCATCTTGCTCAAATGGAGTCCCGTCTTCCTTCACGGTAGGGTACCCCTTAGCCATGTCCACCGGTTCTAGATCCGGCACCCAGGCTTTGGAGCGGCTCAGGGCAGTCAGGACTCCAGCTCTGGCACAAGATCGTTTGACCTCTTGAAACCTGGCGGGTAAGATTGATAACTTCTTCAAAACATCACTTAGGTGGCTGTGTCCTTGGTTGGCAGGGGAGATAGTAGCAAGTGCTCATTGAGCGCCAGTATACAATTGCTCCACCTAGGTATAAACCGCCTTCAGTTTTGTCACACTCTCTTGGCTCAGATTTCTGCTTCGTGGACCTGCGAGTGTGTTTTAACAAAGGCTCAGTAGGCGGCTCATATTCGTGGTCAAAATAAAGTATAAGTGATTAATACAAATGACTTACTGAAGATGGCGGAGACTATTTGACACACATGGTTTTTTAAGCCGGTGAGCTCCGTGGTAACCTCCTCAAGAGCCGCCTCTGCTGTCTCGGCACGTTGTATCAGCAAGGTCTTCTCATCGGCCCAGGATTTCTTCTTCTCGCTCAAACTGTTCTTCAATTTTTTAGTCTCAGAGAGACTCAATTGAAGTTTGGAATTAGCAATCTTTATCTCTACTTCCTGATCCGCCAGCCGGATCTTTACATCCGTCAATTGAGAACCCAATTCAGTTAGGGCGGTCTACAAGCATGCACATGTGTGTCAAGATTTAACTAAAGGTTATAATGATTGAAGTCCCATGTACTTTGCAAACGCAATAGAACTTGGCACTTGGGGGCTAATGTGTGCCAAAGCAATTTTTATGCAACATGACTCTTCTATGCTTCAAGTCCCAAGTGTTTTACAAAGTAACAACGCTTGGCACTTGGGGGCTAATGCATGACATTCAGAAAGTTTTTAAGTTGAGCCGGATCATACTAATTTGGACTGAGTTAAGATAGTTAAGAAGTTAAGTACCGGTTCATTTATGATAAATTGGGCCGGCCCTTGGGGACTACAGGTGAAAGTTTATACTAATCTATTGGACTTAGGAAAAATCTAAAGACAATGTATCAACCTATATCATAAGTCTACAGATCATTCAGGCTCATCATAATCTGAAGACTCGGGGGCTGGCAGAGTATATATAAACCAGAGTACATACCTCATATTTCAGTTGCAATTGCTTGACCATCTCAATTTCCGACTCATGGCTGGAATGCACATGACTGAGATAGCCAGATAGTATGTCACTAGCATTCAGATGAGTGTAGTGAGAGATATCAAATTGTACTTTCTGCCTTTCTAAGGTCTCCTGTTTGGCAGAATGCCTGGCCAGCACAGTCGGATTACCCGGCACAACAAATCCGCTGCCAGTGATCAGAACGTCACGGTCAGAAGATGCTGGCAGGTTAGCTTAACCGGATGGTCTGACGGTGGAGGGATCAACAATGGTTTCATCAGCTGACAACTCAGGAGGGTCCAACTGAGCATGGACAGCCGGATCTTCTGGTACTTCAGATTGAGCGGGAGGAGTTGATTTTGCCGGTTCAGGTGCATGATTTCTTGGGTCTTCTATCGGTTTAATAACCTTAGCTTTCTTGGACTTCGCTTGACCACTAAGAAAGATTTTTTATGAGACAGTTAGTATAATGATCCAGTTTTAAAGATGCAGAGGAAATAGGATTTTCCTTACCTAGGGGCAGTCTTGAAAGCCGGAAATTGAGTCTGAGATGAGTCGCCAAAAGAGCGAGAAACCTCCTGCAAAAGTAAAATAAAGTTAAAGCATAAGAGGAAATAGATTCAAGGATAAAAACAAAGGACAAAGGTGAAAGAAACCTCATTCTAGCGTTTTCAAGGAGTTTTTTGTAAGTCAGAAGGCGGTTCACCATCATCATTAGTCCGGGCCTGACGGCGGCTCTCATGTTGCTGCTTTTTCAAAAGAAAATGAGGGTCCAAATAAGCCAAAGGGTGCGAAAACTTTACTTTCCGGGTTACCAGTCGAAGTTTCTATCTTGGCAAAGGGGCTGAGTCAGAGGAGATAGTTACCTCTTCTTCCACGGCCTAGCTGGCCCCCATGTCGTCCTGGCAATAGTCAGTGTCAATAAGATAGTTGAAATATTGGCCAAGGGAGTCAAGGGCTACCTCCGACTCAGAAACATCATCCAGCAGGAACATGTCAGATGTAGTCTTCTTCTTCTTGAGCTTCTAGGTCGTTCTCCTAGAAGCTATGGCAGTGGCTCTAGCCTTCTTGGCAGCTTCATGATCATACTTGGCCTTCCAGAAGTCAGATTTGGCTTGTAAATAAATAAACAGGTTGAAAGGTCATGCAAGTATTTAAACTACTGAGGAAAACACAAAAAGAGAAAGAGGTCAGGGGTTTTCACCTCTGGGGCCGGGTTAAGTTTGCAGAAGGGGTCTAACCTAACCTTACTGCAGTCCTCGTATTTGCCATTCACAAGGATGGTTGACATTGCAACAACGTCTTCTTCAGTCAATTGAACAGAGCTGTAACGCAGAGAGTCATTTGGGCCTCCGCCATACTCATACATTAACTTGGATCGGCGGCTTAGAGGGATGACCCGCCATGAGACCTAGCAACGGGTCAGGTCAACTCCAGTTAAGCCGTTCCCTAATAAAGCTTTAATCCATCTAATAGATGGAATAAGATTCTTGCGTTCAGCAGCGGTAAGCTTATCAGGGAGCACAGACTTGGAATCCAGACGCTCCGCGCGATAACCCGACAGTGGTATTTCATTGGCTGGTGACGTATCTTGGCAGTAGAACCAAGTCTGATTCAAATCTTTGGGATGGCTTGATAAGACTATTAAGGGAAATATGGCGCCCTGTCGGCGCTGAATTGAGATTCCACCAAGCTCCAAACTAAGGCCGTTGGTGCATTCATTCTGGCGGTTCAGATAAAAGTATTCTCTGAGGAGTTCCACGGTCGGTTCTTCTTGAAGATATACCTCACAAAGAACTTGAAAATTGCAGATATTGGAGATAGATTGGGTCCAATGTGTTGTGGGCGAAGCTTGAAGAAATGCAGAATGTCTCGGAAGAACTTTGAGACGGGTGGTGAGAAGCCCCGGTTCATGTGATTAGTGAAAATGATAACTTCACCGTCTTTGGGTTGAGGCCGTTTTTCGTTCGGGTCAGGTGCACGGTAAGACATAACATTCTTCTCTGGCAAAAATCCTATGGTGACAAATTCCTTCAAGGTATCCTCAGTAACTGTGGCGGCTTAAGTAAGGGCTAATGACATATAAAGGAAAAGTGAGCCGGCGTGATAAGCCGCCATAACTAAAGACATTCGAAGGAAGCCAGAAACAGAATTGGCTAAGTATTGAGACAAACAAGTTTCCCAAGCTATTGCTATTATTCTGGATCAAAATGGGTCAGAAAAGAAAAATAAATTTAGACCTAAAAAATGAACGTAGAGGAGTTCATCAGGTCTAAGAAGGTATCTGTACAAAGGAAAGGGATCTGCTAGCATCTAAAATGGGTGTAAAACCACTACTGCATAAGTTCTATATTTCTTCTAGATCAAAAGAGGGTACGGAGAAGAAACTACAAGAAGGTCTATGATGAATGGAGAAGAACACCGACGAATTCGCAACCCTAATACAGATCTAAGGGCGTGGAAAGGTAGGAACTTACGAATGCAGATCTACTGCAAAGGGTCGCGGCGGTTCTATAGACGAGCTCAGGGTGACGCAGCGGCCATTGTTGAGGGCGAAGGTGAGTGCTATGGCGATGGCGGAGATCGAGAGGCGGAGAGGTGGCGAGAAGATGGAAGGAAGAAGAAGAAAGAGGAAGGACCGACCAAGCCTATTTATAAGGGGATAAGTGAACAGGCAGGCATGAAAATTGAGGAATACCAAAATAATGATTATCCACCTAAATGGACGCCTCGATTCTCGGAAGACATTAAAAGATAAAGATCCATTGAAGATGACGTCATAACAGGCTTTCATGTTTTCGAAAGATGACGTCATGGCGGGTTACAGAGTTTTTACAGACAGATGAAGATGGATTTCGCTAAGTGTTGAAGATTGACAAAGAACAAAGTTCAAGTCAACCTGGGGCCTAATGTTGGGGATATAGCTACCAGGTATGACCCACCCAGGAGGGGCCGGGTCAACCCCAATGGCGGGTTACAAAAGAAGCCCAGTAAACATTCAAGGTGATAAGAATTATAGAAGGCCTAAGCCCAGAGGCGACTTAAGGCCCAATATTGTAAATAGCCATATGTAAAGAAAGACTTGTAAAGAAGGCATATAAAAGAAGTCACCGAGCCGGACACATTTTATGAGCCAGCCGGGACTCTGTAGGCCGTCAGGCGTTAACCCGTGTAGATAAGGGGATGACCCGGCGACGGCTTGAGGGAAGAGACAATAGATCAATAACCGAGCAAGCGGATTCGCTCCTTGGTCATCGAAACCTAGCAATACAACATCAACTAGACTAGGCCTTACCTTCACCGTAAGGGGACGAACCAGTATAAACCTCTCATGTCCTTTGTCCCAATTAACCCCTTTAAGCTTCCTTGTTGCGATGGCCCTACGACTAACTCCTTTCGCTAGGAAATCTGCCATGACAATTCCATGACAAGATGGGAATTTGTTAATATCCGGTTACAGAGAACTTGACACTTAACTTAATTAAAAGGAATCAACTGCGTGTGTAGCCGTGATGGTCTCTTTTCGGTGGAGTCTAGGAAGAGAACACGGTCTTGTGTTATGCTTGGACGTTAGTAGTTTCAGGATCACTTCTTGAGCACTTTTAGCTTCTCGACCATGCGTTGCTTCTCTTCTCCCTCCCTTTTGCGTAAGTTAGCCACCATATAAGCTAGTGCTTGCTGCAGCTCCACCTCACTACCCTTTCCTACCCTTAAGCTTAAATAGTCTTGATCTCCCGGGTGTGAGATTGCTAAGTCCCCTTGACTCATAGATACTTCCAAACAGATGCAGGTGCCGATGATGCCAGTGCAGGGGACGCTACTGAACTCAAGTGGGAGTTCAACGAAGACTTGGGTCGCTATTATGTTTCTTTTCCGGGCGATCAGTAATGGAGCCCAGTTGGGACGATCGGGGATCTAGCATTTGGGGTGGTCTTTCTTTATTTTGGTTCCGTAGTCAGACCTTTGATTGTACCTTGGGTGATGTATGATATATTTCTGTATTGTGTGAAGTGGCGATTGTAAGCCGACTCTTTATCCCTTTCTTATTCAGTACATGGGATGTGTAAAGATTACCCCTCTTGCGACATGCCTACCATGCGGCTATGCCTCTAAGTCGTGCCCCGACACGTGGGAGATATAGCCGCAATGTTGGTGTTACAAGCTGGTAATCAGAGCCTTGCCCGACTTAGGAGCCCATGCTTGATCGAATCGCTGACGTTGTTGAGTCTAGAAGAAAATGTTTTGAGTCTTAGGATTATATATATCGGAGAGTTGGATTCTTTTTACTCCTTAGTCCCTTCGTCGCTCTAGTGAGGCCTCCTGACGTAGAGTTTTGACTCTTCTCTCCTCAAATTTCATGAAAAAAAATTAGGATCACGCGGGTATCTTGGAATCGTTCCGATGGTTTTGTGACGAGAATATTGTTCTTCGTGCCTCCTGACATTTAGGGGTTGTGGTAGTGTCCTGGGGAGTTGAGCTCCGAGGTGTTGTCGTCACAATTTTATCATTGCAATTCTGGAATACCTGAGTTCGCCGACATCGAAAATCTCTTTTATGCAGTTGTTGGTGAGATAACCTCGACGCCACCCAGTACTGGGGCGGGAGTTCTGGAGTTTTGCCATAACTCGTATAACAGATGCTTTTTGAAGGTTGAGGTAAATGATTTCTGAAGGTTTCTTGGTTATGTGTTGAAGGATGGATACAGCTGGATGTAGGATTTGCTAGTTTTGGGTGAGATGTTATGCTTCCCCTGTATCCCAACCACCTGATTGCATAACCAGAAAGTTTCGGGAGTTTCATAGGTGGGAATTCATGTAGCTCTAGTATTTCTTCCAGCAGATTTTTTGTTTGTGATTGGTTAATCCTTACCACTTATTTGTTCATATCCGTACCTTGTTGCTTTATTCATCTACCTTTATCTAAGTGGCTTCTCAACCTTAATGGAAGTGTGATGATTTAATTTGGAATTCATTCATTCATCCTTGTTCGAATGTTTATTGTGAAGACTTTATGTTGCAATTTTGATCCATTGATTCAGCTTGAATATCTGTTTTTCAAGATGCTAACGGATGTCAACCTCTTCAGGATGGCTCCTCCAATGCGTCAGAATCCGGACCCTCCGCCACCACCTCCACCTCTAGAGGCATGGAAAGCTGTCATGGCAGCCACCAACGCCAACACTCAGATGCTTTTGAAACTCTTGCAAGAGCGCAACCAAGGGCAAGATAACCAAGGAAATCAAGGCCAAGGCAACAATCAGCCTCAGTTTGCTACCCTCAACCATTTCCTCGCAAACCAGCCGAAGTCCTTCGGCAACTGTGTCGAGGCCATAGACGCCAACGACTGGCTCGTGGATATCTGCAAACATTTTGAGTGTAGCAATGTCAGGCCTGAGGACTTTGTCAAGTCTGCTTTGTTTCAACTCAAGGACCAAGCTGCTGAGTGGTTTCAACAATACAGAGATTCCATAGGAGGTCGTGTGGTTACCTGGGATGATTTCCGCCGAGATTTCAAAGCTCATCACATTCCACAAAGTGTTGCTGAGAGCAAGCGTGAGGAGTTCTGCAATCTCAAGCAAGGCAGCATGTCTGTGTATCAATACAATATCCAGATTCAGAAACTCGCTCACTTCGCTAAACAAGACGTCCCTGATGAAAAGAGTATGATTTATCAGTTCAGAGGTGGCCTCAGAGAAGATCAGCAATTAGCTCTCGTGCTTCTTGAGCCGACTAAGTTTGATGAATTCTACAACATGGCACTAAAGAAAGAAGCCGCTCAGCTCAAGTGTGAGGCATCTAAGAAGAGAGTCAGGGATGCAGTTCAATCTTCTTCTTCATCAAAAGTGGCAGCTAAGAAACAAAAGTTCTGGTTGCCTTCTCCTCCTCCGTTTCATCAGCCTTATCAGCAGAAGAGCAAAGGTGGCAATGGATCTTCTCACCCACCCAACCCAGGCTATCAGAACAAAGCTCAGTCTCATACTCCAAGGTCAAGTTCTCCTTATCACCGTCCGCTCTTAGAGGTTACTTGCAACAAGTGTCAGCAGAAAGGGCACTATGCAAACAAGTGCTTCAACCAAAGGTGCCTTCCGCCTCCTCCTCCTGTGAGATCTGCCAGCAATGCAGTGGTCAAGCATAATCCCAAGCATGCTAAGGTCAACATGATGAATGCAGCTCAGGCAGAGGATTCTTCAGAAGTGATCATGGGTAACCTTCTAGTTAACTCCTTTCCTGCAAAAGTATTGTTTGATACTGGTGCATCGTTTTCTTTCATTTCAAGACCTTTTGTTGCCAAGCATGTGTTTGTGACCGAAAAGATTCCTTTCCCATTGAAGATTGTGTCCCCAGGTAAGCAAATGGCATCTAATAATTGCGTCCCGGATGTGTCTATCGAGATGGGCGACTATAAGTTTCTGTCTTCTCCAATTGTTCTTGGTGACTCGGATATTGATCTAATTATCAGCATGGACTGGCTTTCTAAGCACAAGGCTCAGCTTGATTTTGCTGCCAGGCAGATTCAATTGACACACTCTTCTGAGGATGTGATCATCTATGCCGCTCGTGATGATACCATTCAATTGTTTTCTCTCAATGAGAAGGACGAGTTGAACGCCATCTCTCAGATTCCAGTCGTTTGTGAATATCAAGACGTCTTTCCAGAAGAGCTTCCAAGAATGCCTCCTCATTGGCCAGTTGAATTCGTTATCGATCTTGAGCCTGGCACGGAACCTGTTTGCAAACGTCCCTACAAGCTTGGACCAGAGGAGTTGAAGTAGTTGAGGAAACAACTCGATGAACGAGAGCGCATGGGTGTGATCAGACTGAGTTCATCTCCATGGGGTTGTGGTGTTATTTTTGTTAAGAAGAAGGATGGAACGGAACGACTCTGCGTCGACTACCGCCAATTGAACAAGAAAACAATAAAGAACAAGTATCCACTTGCCAACATCAATGAGATATTCGAGCAACTTAAGGGTGCTCAGGTATTCTCCAAGCTTGACCTCCATATGGGTTATCATTAGATTTGCATTCATGAACAAGATATCCCCAAGACAACATTCAGAACAAGCTATGGTTCTTATGAATATACTGTCATGTCTTTCGGCCTTGTCAATGCTCCTCCATTGTTCTCTCACATGATGAACTTCATCTTCAACCCTTACACAAATCATTTCGTCTTGGTGTATCTCGATGATATTTTGGTCTTTTCCAAGAATAAGGAGGATCATGCCAAGCATTTGAGATTGGTACTCGACAAACTCAGAGAGCATCAATTCTATGCGAAGTTTTCCAAGTGTGAGTTATGGCTTGACGAAGTTCCTTACCTTGGTCATATCATCTCCGCCAAGGGCATCGCTATTAATCCCGAGAAGGAGTCTGCAATTGTGAATAGGGAGCCTCCTCAGAATGTCAAGTAGCTCCGCAGTTTTCTTGCGCTTGCAAGCTATTGTCGAAGATTCGTTGAGAACTTCTCTAAGATTGCAAAGCCTCTTTCCAACCTCCTCCGGAAGCATGTCAAGTATGTTTGGACACCTGAATGTGACGTTGCTTTCAACACCCTCAAAGAGAAGTTAGTCACAGCTCTTGTCTTGACTCCTCCTAATGAATCCAAGCCATTTGAAGTTTTCTGTGATGCCTCCCTGCAAGGTCTCGGTGTTGTGTTAATGCAAGAGAAGAAAGTTGTGGCCTATATCTCTCATCATTTGAAGCCCAACGAAAGGAACTACCCCACTCATGACCTAGAGTTGGCGGCAGTTGTCCATGCATTATTAACGTGGATACATCTCTTGTTGGGAAGGAAAGTGGACATCTTCACTGATCATAAGAGACTCAAGTACATCTCCACTCAACCCGACCTCAACCTCAGGCAGACTCATTGGGTTGAAATGATTCAAGAATACAATCCAAGTATTGAATATACTCCAGGCAAGGCCAATGTCATTGCAGATGCTTTGAGCAGGAAGGCTTACTGCAACAGCTTAATTCTCAAGCCCTTCCAACCGGACCTTTGTGAAGCTTTCCGCAAACTGAACCTCCAAGTTGTCCCTCAAGGCTTTCTTGGCAACCTCCAAGTCTCTACTACATTGGACGATCAAATTCGTGAGGCACAACTTCTTTATTCCATGGTGAAGAAGGTGAAAAATGGGATTGCCAAGAGCCAACCCAAGTACAAGTGCTATCACATTGATGACAAAGATACTCTATTCTTCGAGGATCAAATTGTGGTTCCTAAAGGTGATCTAAGGAAAGTCATTATGAACAAGGCGCACAATTCCCTTCTATCCATTCATCCTGGAAGTACAAAGATGTACTATGACCTCAAGCAGTCGTATTGGTGGACTCGAATAAAGCGAGAGATCGCTCAATTCTTGAACGAATGTGATGTCTGTAGAAGGGTGAAAGCAGAACACCAAAGGCCAGCTAGTCTCCTCCAACCTCTTGCTATTCCAGAATGGAAGTTTGACCATATTGAGATGGACTTCATGACTGGATTTCCCAAGTCCAAGCGTGGAAATGATGCTATCTTCGTTGTCATCCACAAGCTTACTAAAGTGGCTCATTTCCTTCCAATCAAAGAATCGATCACAGCAGCTCGGCTGGCAGAGCTATACACCTCCAGGATTGTCTCCTTGCACGGCATTCGGCAATTGATATCTTTAGATTGTGGAAGCATCTTCACTTCTAAGTTCTGGGACTCCTTCCAGAAGGCCATCGGCACCAACATTCGCTTCAGCACAACCTTCCATCCTCAAACTAGTGGCCAAGTCGAGCAAGTCAATCAAATTCTTGAAGATATGCTCAAGACTTGTGTCATTTCCTTTGGTATGAAGTGGGAAGATTGTCTTCCATATGCCGAGTTCTCCTACAACAACAGCTTCCATGCAAGTTCGGGCAAGGCACCATTCGAGATTCTCTATGGCAGAAAGTGTCGTGCTCCTCTTAATTCGTCAGAGACTGGTGAACGCCAACTTCTTGGCAATGACTTAACCATAGAGGCTGAAGAAATGTGTAAAGTCATCTGTGAAAATCTCAAAGCCGCGCAATCGCATCAGAAGAGATACTATGATAGCAAGCACCATGACTTGGCTTTCGAAATCGGAGACCATGTCTACCTCCCAGTCTCTCCAATGAAAGGCACTTGTCGCTTCGGTATCAAAGGGAAGCTTGCCCCTAGATACGTGGGTCCTTTCAAGATCATTGGAAAAAGAGGTGATCTCGCCTATCAACTTGAGCTTACGTCCAACTTCACAAATGTGCATGACGTGTTTCATGTGTCACAGCTTCGCAAGTTCTTCAAGACTCCTGAGCGCACCATCAACTTCGAAGAGATTGATCTCCAAGAAGACATGTCTTATCATGAGCATCCAGTTGCTATTCTTGAAGAAACCAAGCGCAAGACTCGCAACAAGTCTATCAAATTCCTGAAAGTGAAGTGGTCACACCATTCCGACCGAGAAGCCACCTGAGAACGCGAGGATCACCTCCGTTCTGAATATCCGGAGTTCTTTCAGTCCTATATCCCGGGACGAGATCCTCTCGTAGTGGTGGAGTGTTGTAACACCCCGGATGTAACTTGCCATATTTGTAACTCCAAATCTTGCCGTTTTTGGCTTTAAGAGATGAGATTTCCCTTCATGGTTGGGTTTTGTCTTCGTTTTGCATTTTGTTCATGTCATGCATTTCATATCATGTCATCATGTGCATCACATTTGCGTACGTCTTCGTCTCATGCATCCGAGCATTTTCCCCGTTGTCCGTTTTGCAATCCGACACTCCTACATGCACCGGTGTGCCCCTTTTGTATCTTTTCGTGAGTGAGTGTTAAATGTTCTTGGAATGGACCGAGATTTGCCAAGTGGCCTTGGTACACCACTGGTAGACCGCATGTCAAATTTCGTGCCATTTGGAGTGCGTTTGATCCTCCAACGGTTAACCGGGTAACCAGGCAGGCCTCTTGTGTGTTGCAGCCCACCACCCCTCCAAAACGGCCCAGTAACCCATCCAAACCACTCCCATGTCCTCCATCGTCGGATCATGATCGTGTGGGTGAAAACTACACTCCATTTGGACACTCCTACCTACTCCTAGCTATAAATATGAGCACCTCGTTCAAATTCGGGTCCCGAAACCCTAGATCCAACTCCCTCTGCACCGCCGGACATGTCCGCCGCCCGCCGAACATTTCGCGCCGCCGCCCCGAGCCACTAAGGCGTCGACACGTTGCGCGCGCGTCTTCCCCGCCACCGCAGCCCGCCGTGCTCGCGGGAGGCCCTCCCGTCCCGGTTCGGCGCCGCCGCCCCCGCGCGGGCCGCTCCCCTCGCCGCCCGACTCCGCATCGTGCCTCCGCCGCCGGCCGCACACCGCCACCGCGCCGGCGCCACTCTTCGCTGGACCTACGCCAGAGCTCCGCGCCCGCAGCTTCGACGCCGGCTCCGTTTCAAGTCTTTTTCCCCTGTTACATTTTATGCTCCTATTCATCATGCCATATCTCCATGACCGTAGCTCCGTTTCATCCGCGTGATATATTAAAATGTTCATTGTGAGATGCTATTCATTTCATTCCATTGTGGTATGCTTGTTTGAGCTCATCTTGATTCTTAAATCATTGATGCAAGAGTGCTATAAAATGTTTACTGCCGCTACTTACCAGATTACCATGTTTTGTCTTTTTTGCCACATTTGATGTGTTCTTCATATGGGCATGAGCTCTACATGTGCTTTGAACTATGCCATGCCATCTTTACAGAGGTGCTTGCCATGTATTTTTGTGATCTATCTGGTGACTAGCACAAGCATGCAAAGTAGCTTTCGTGATATTGCTGTTCTTAGAGACTTAGGATTTTGTAAGTCTTGTGCCTGCTATAGTGAGTTACATGCTTGTTTTGAGTATCTTCAGTAAGGTTGTTTTAAACATATGGTTATGCTCTATCCATCCATGCCCCTTCTTGCAATTATTGAGTGCCATAGGATGTCTTAATCTTGCTCTACTTTTGCTATAAAATGTTCCTGGCAGATTGTTTACATGTTAATAAATTTTGCCATGGCTGTTACTAGTGATCCATGCATGCTATGAACTTGATGTTGCCATGGTGAGCTTCATGAACATGTCATCTTGCTATTCTTATGCTTGTTTTGTCATGCAATGCATTGTGGTGAGTGCATTGAGCTCGCAAAGTTACCTTCATAATTCTGTTTATGCAATGCTCTGTTTTATGCTGTTTGAAACTGTTAATAAAACTTGCTACGTTTACATGAGTGCCATCATATCTTCTGTGCCTTTTTGGCTTATGTTCAGTCAGAGACTTTTGATCTATGCATTTAGTAGATTCATGCCATTCCTTGTATTGCTATGGTATGTTCCTGTAGCATGTTGTTTGCTTGCTCTAAACATGGCTTCCTGATGTTATTTCTGGCATGATAGTATTTTCACTAAGTCTATGAAGCTGATATCTTCTTTTGCCATGCTTGTTTGAACCTGCTCTTTTGTGATTTAGCCATAGCTCAATGTTCATGTTTTGTCAAGCATCTTGTGTAAATCACTGCCATGTGCTTTGTTGCTATGTTGGAGTGCAGTAGCTTAGTTTCTTGTTGTATTCTATATGGCATCGTGCTGTTAATCGCAGAATTGTGCCATTCTTGTTTTGCTTACCATTTGCAAACCGTACCTCCGTTTCTGGTGATCTCTATATCGATTTCGACCCAAATCATCTCATCTTTCCAACGGAACCCTTGGTTTGCCAAGTTGATTCCTTGATCATTCTTTCTCTTCCGGAGCATGCATATGCATTGCATATCATGTCTTGCATATCATGCCATGTTTTGCATCATGTTGCTTCTGCATTACACCATGATTGATTGTTGGTACTTTGATTGTGTTCTTTCTTTGGGTAGAGCCGGGAGACAAGTACGTGATCGAGGAACCTGTTGAGTACTCTAATGAGGATCAAGCTTTCGACAACTCTGAGAACTTTGCAGGCAAGATGACCATACCCTCGAAATAACTTCTATCTTTGCTTGCTAGTTGTTCGCTCTATTGCTATGTTGCGCTACCTACCACTTGCTTTATCATGCCTCCCATATTGCCATGTCAAGCCTCTAACCCATCTTTCCTAGCAAACCATTGTTTGGCTATGTTACCGCTGTTGCTCAGCCCCTCTTATAGCGTTGCTAGTTGCAGCTCAAGATGAAGTTTGTTCCATGTTGGAACATGGATATTGTTGGGATATCATTATTACCTCTTATTTACTTTAATGCATCTATATACTTGGTAAAGAGTGGAAGGCTCGGCCTTTTTCCTGGTGTTTTGTTCCACTCTTACCGCCCCAGTTTCCGTCATACCGGTGTTATGTTCCTTGATTTTGTGTTCCTTATGTGGTTGGGTGTTATGGGAACCCCTTGGCAGCTCGCTCTGAATAAAACTTCTCCAGCAAGGCCCAACCTTGGTTTTACCATTTGCCACCTAAGCCTTTTCCCTTGGGTTCCGCGGACTCAGGGGTCATCTTTATTTTAAACCCCCGGGCCAGTGCTCCTCTGAGTGTTGGTCCAAAACAGAGCCACTTGCAGTGCCATCTCGGGGAAACTTGAGGGTTGGTTTTAGTTGTACGTAGTGTTCATGTGGTGTGCCATGAGAACGAGATATGTGCAGCTCCTATCGGGATTTGTCGGCACATTCGGGCAGCTTTGCCGGTCTTGTTTTACCATTGTCGAAATGTCTTGTAACCAGGATTCCGAGTCTGCTCGGGTCTTCCTAGGACAAGGAATATCCTTCGTTGACCGTGAGAGCTTGTGATGGGCTAAGTTGGAACACCCCTGCAGGGTTTTGAACTTTCGAAAGCCGTGCCAGCAGTTATGGGCAGATGGAAATTTGTTAATATCCGGTTGTAGAGAACTTGACACTTAACTTAATTAAATGGAATCAACCGCGTGTGTAGCCGTGATGGTCTCTTTTCGGTGGAGTCCGGGAAGAGAACACGGTCTTGTGTTATGCTTGGACGTAAGTAGTTTCAGGATCACTTCTTGATCACTTTTAGCTTCTCGACCGTGCATTGCTTCTCTTCTCGCTCTATTTTGTGTAAGTTAGCCACCATATAAGCTAGTGCTTGCTGCAGCTCCACCTCACTACCCTTTCCTACCCTTAAGCTTAAATAGTCTTGATCTCACGGGTGTGAGATTGCTGAGTCCCCGTGACTCACAGATACTTCCAAACAGATGCACGTGCCGATGATGCCAGTGCAGGGGATGCTACCGAACTCAAGTGGGAGTTCGACGAAGACTTGGGTCGCTATTATGTTTCTTTTCCGTATGATCAGTAGTGGAACCCAGTTGGGACGATCGGGGATCTAGCATTTGGGGTGGTCTTTCTTTATTTTGGTTGCGTAGTCGGACCTTTGATTGTAACTTGGGTGATGTATGATATATTTATGTATTGTGTGAAGTGGCAATTGTAAGACGACTCTTTATCCCTTTCTTATTCAGTACATGGGATGTGTAAAGATTACCCCTCTTGCGACATGCCTACCATGCGGCTATGCCTCTAAGTCGTGCCCCGGCACGTGGGAGATATAGCCGCATTGTGGGTGTTACAAAACCACTTCTCCTTAGAGAGATCAACATGAGTAGCCAATGATTCAAAGAAAGAAGCTACTATCTCAGAGTCAAGTCCATATTTAGTGCTAAATTCACAAAAAGCATCAGTATCCATAAAAGATTTAACACAATCAAACTTAAGATTTATACCTGACTCCTTACCATCATCGAGCTCACAATCTTCAGAGTTGCGTTTCATTCTTTCCAATAAATCCCTTTTGAATTCAATAGACTTCTTCATAAAAGAACCAGTATAGGAAGTATCGAGCATGGATTGATCATTACGAGAAAGTCGAGCATAATAATTCTGAATAATAATTTCTCTTGAGAGCTCATGATTGGGGCATGAATATAACATTAACTTAAGCTTCCCCCAAGCTTGAGCGATACTTTCTCCTTCAGGAGGCCAAAAAATTTATATATAATTCTGATCACGATGAACTAGATCCATAGGATAAAACTTCTGATGAAATTCCAATTTCAATTGGTTGTAGTTCCAAGCTCCAATATCATCACATAGCCTATACCATGTAAATGACTTTCCCTTCAAAGATAATGGGAATACCTTCTTCTTGACATCATCCTCGGGCAAACCTGCAAGCTTAAATAATCCACAAACTTCATCCACATAGATTAGATGCATATCAAGATGTAGTGTTCCATCTCGTACATAAGAATTAGCTAGTAGTTTCTCTATCATACCCGAAGGAATTTCATAATAAATATTTTTAGTAGGTTGAGGAGAAAATCTTTGCTCTTCCGGTCGAGGTGAAGATACCGCGAACAAGCCCCTCAAAGGATGTTTTTCCAAAGTGACAAGTGATTGGAAATTTCAGCATGTAATATAAATGTTTCCTTACCAAATTCCATTCACCAAAGGCGCTTCACTCCCCGACAACGTCGCTAGAAAAATGTCTTGACGACCCGCAAATATAGGGGATCTATCGTAGTCCTTTCGATAAGTAAGAGTGCCGAACCCAACGAGGAGCAGAAAGAAATGACAAGCAGTTTTTAGCAAGCACTGAAATTATCGGTAACGGATAGTTTTGTGATAAGATAATTTGTAATGGGTAACAAGTGAAAAATGTAACTAAGGTGCAGCAAGGTGGCCAATCCTTTTTGTAGCAAAGGACAAGCCTGGAAGAACTCTTATATAAAGCAAAGCACTCCCGAGGACACATGGGAATTACTGTCAAGTTAGTTTTCATCATGCTCATATGATTCACGTTCATTACTTTGATAATTTGATATATGGGTGGACCGGTGCTTGGGTGCTATCCTTACTTGGTAAAGCCTCCCGCCTATGATTATCCCCTCTCGCAAGCATCCACAACTATGAAAGAAGAATTAAGATAAATCTAACCATAGCATGAAACATATGGATCCAAATCAGCCCCTTATGAAGCAACGCATAAACTAGGGTTTAAGCTTCTGTCACTCTAGCAAACCATCATCTACTTATTACTTCCCAATGCCTTCCCCTAGGCCCAAATCATGGTGAAGTGTCATGTAGTCGACTTTCACATGACACCATGTGAGACCCCGAGACTGATGCTCCAGATGCCTTCCATGTTTTGCATGCCAGCTGTGTTATTTATTTGTTTGTTGCATTTCATCATGTCATCGTGAGCGTTGCATCCGCATGTTTTCATAAAACTTGCATCTGCTCTTAGTTGCCGCTTCTTTCTTGTCTCTGTTGACCTTTTCTCAGATAAACTAGACCGCTCTCTTCTCTATATTTCCTGAGCCTATCAAACCCCCTTGTCTCCATGGTCTTTTGTCAAACCCCTCACGCACATCTGAAAGCTGTCCCGAACCTGACCCGGGAAGTCATGACCGATGGGTCCGGATCATCCACAAACTTCCTTAAAATATCTTTGGTTTCTTCTATGGGCTACCTAACCTATTTATTCCGGGTCATCCGATTACAATCGGAGGGACCTAATAGCCCCTAAGCTAACTAACCTACCTATATAAAGAACCTAACCCTAGACCTAAATTGTCCCATCCATATATTCCATCCCGTAGCAGCCGCCGCTCTCTCCTCGTAATCCGCATGCACCTAGTCCCCTGCATCCACTTGGCAAGATCCACCAGCCAAACCCCACTCGATCTGGACCGCCAGATCATAGATCCGATGACCTAGAGAGCCTCCCGCAACCCGCAGCCTCCTCGATCTGATTGCTTGCTGGGTCCTCAACCACACCAGGAGCCCGTTGCCTTAACCCTTCCTCCTTCCCATTTCCTTCTCCTCCTCTCTCTCAACTCTCTCTCCATCTCTGTACCAGGAACGAACAAGAGACCACCTGACGCCATGGACGACCTTGAGCTCTTCCCCAATGCCAGCCTCCTCCGGGGTCGCCACGAGGTCTGGGGGAACCCCCTTGCGGAGGCTGAATCAAGTGACTCCGAAGAAGGGTGAGGCAGCGTCGCTTTCTTGGGGAGACGTCCCTGGCTCGTTGTCCATCGCCCACACTCAAGAAGACCGGGCGCGTCGCAGTCCTGGCCAGAAAAAGGGTGTACGTCGCCGATGAAGAGTAAGCATATTACCTTGTTTTTGTTTTCCACCTCTGATGTCGTGCCCATGACACTTTCCTCCTGGTGATCAGGCTAAAGCCCGTGGTGAATAAGAAGAAGTAGGAGGCCGGGGCCTCCGAGGCCACGCGATCTGTCATGGCCGAAGCGACCCTGGCGTGGGTGGGGGAGACCACCTCGTGTTCGCCCATGACAAAACGGGCCCCTCAGAGCTTGGTGGAAAAGCCTCAGGAGAAGACCGCTTCCATAGCCCAGCAGACTCCAGAGGCGCCCCTCCCTGCCGCACCCGCGAGGGGTTCGAGGGCTCCATAGCCCCCTGCCGCCCTTGCCGTTGTGGCGGTGTCGGTCTAGGCGCCGCCTCCTCCCCAAGCCCTCACGTTGGTGGACCATGGCTCCTCTGCCAGAATTGACACTTTGGAGGAGGCCTACGCCTCTCTGGACCAGCTCCGGACCGATCTTTAGGGCGCCAACTGGCGTGTGGTGACGGGGCGTCTGGGCTGATTTCGGGGTGGCTCCAGGATGATCGTCCATCAGGATGGCCTGGGGCCAGGCCGAGGCTGCCATCATGGAGGGTAGAAAGGAGGCTGGCGGGGCCACGGTGGCTCGCGACGCGGCCGTGATCGATGCATTGTCTGCCAAGGAATGTTGCAGCATGGTGGAAGCTGAGCTACAGGCCCTCCATGAAGAGTAGGCCGCATGCACCCGTCGGCTTCACGAGCAGGAGGAGGAGCTCAAGGCCTGGGATTCTGCGCTCGCCGATCGCGACACTGAGCTAGAGAAGGTGGCCCAGGAACAGGACGCGGAGCAGAGCCGCCTGGGGAAGCTAAAGGAGGAGGCAGACATGGCCCAGGGGTCCCACGCCAAGCTTGTCTCCGAGGAGACGGTCCGGCTGGAGGCCAGGGAGAAGGACCTCGCCACGGCTGAGAAGGTGGCCGCCGCAGGGCGCGACGCCTTCGTCTCCCTCGAGCTGAGGTTCTACACGGTGCTGCACTCCGTTAACGGAGGCGGGTACGAGGAGCCGCTGGCGACCCCGCACGATGACCTTGCCAGTCTTGTCACCAAGCTTGTCGGGGAACTCGAGGGTGTCACCGCCGCCATGGATACCATGGTGGAAGGGAGTACCGCACGCTCTTCGCCGTGGCTGCGACGCGTGTTCTAAGCCACCTCCATCTCCAAGACCCAAGCTTCGAGCTTGGCGCGTTGATCGAGCCGGTGGCTCCCGAGTCCCGCGATGCTGCTGCCGAGGCCGTAAGGGAGTAGGTGAAGACCTTGCTGGAGAAATTCCGGTGCGTCGACCCCGAGGCTGTGATGACCAAGACTGGTGGCGAAGATGATGGCGGCGTTGTCGACAACGAGCTCCGAAAGGCGGGCGGCACCGACAACCAAGGCTGAAGGCAGCGCTTCCCCCCGATTTAATCCCGCAACATTTACTGTGCCTTGTGGAGGTGTGAGAACTTCTGCTTTAAACTTATGAGACATTATGTTTTGTACTAATTTTCTAGGATTCCGCAATTTCCTTTCCGTGCTCGATTTCCTTTCTGTTTGCCTTTAGTGTTCTGCGTCGGCAGGGCCCGGCCCCGCGCATACCTCAACCGCCATTGGGGCATATGGATCGCCAGGACGAGACCAAGGGGTGAGGGGCTACGTGGCTAGTGAGGCCCTTGAGTCGTGATGCTCAGGGGTCCCCCTTAACGTACGAACTGCCCTTGTGAGGGAAATGTGAGAAGCGTCTGGGTTAATTTGGAGCCCTCGTAACTTTCCTCGCCAGCTTTTGCCTAGGAGGGTCCCAAAAAGACTAGGTGCGAGAGACCTGGTAAAGTGGCATGCGCCAGGCATGACCTGGGCGCAGCCCCTATGCCCAGCCCCCTCGCGCGACTCTCCCATGGGGAAAGCGGTGTGGCGAGGCCGAATGGCAGGATCAAGAGCCCTCCTGAGGTTACTCAGCCGCTAGGGTGCCCTCAGTTGTTTATTCACCTGCGTGGAGCTTGGTGCTTCCACTCTTGCGTGGGCATAGCCACTCCTCGACCGTGTAGTCCGCCAGCGCGGAGCATGGAGCTTCCACTGGTGCGTGGGTGGGAACTCCCTCTGAGGGGAGGCTCCAGGGCGTGTACAGCCCCATCCTAACACATGGCTTGCACGACAGGACTAGAGGAGGTGTATATGGGCACCCATTAGCCAACGCGGGACTCACGGGGCCCTACCTCAAGGAGGCTTGCACCTGAATTTTTGGTTTGGAACGTTTGTGAGGGTCCCGTGAGATGGTCAGGTCACCTATGCCAAGTGAATCTACAGAGGATATTACATGAGAAGGCCAAACACCAACGACCCCAGGAGGTGATGTCAACGGGGCCGGCCTGCCAGACAGAGCTCAGCCACTACGTTTATCGACACTGCAAGGATGGACCCGAGCACAGACGTTGTGCCCAGTCTTCTCATGCAACGATCCTAAAGAGAGACAACCGGCGTGCAGCTCCTGCAGTGGCGAGGCACCGGGTCGCGTGCCCTAACTCATCCGCTCGCGATTAGCTCATGCGAGAACAAGGCACCCATGACTATGGGAAGTGACATACACTTGGGTTGAGCGACGCTGCAGGGATGGACCCGAGCACAGACACCGTGCCAGTCCTTAATCATGTGGCAGTCGTGGGCGGGTTTGTGAGGGTGCACGATATTCATGGTGGCCAAGCACCGGACATGCAGGTGGTAACATAAAGCAACTCATGAAAGGTTAAGGCCAGTTCTGATATATGCGCAAAAAGATACATGCTGTAGGGCGGGCCCGTACAGCTTGAGGATAATGCAGCACTAGGGGCGCCCTCGATTGAACAAACCGAAAAGTCACCTAGCACCATCGCTGGAGAAGTGTTGGGGTAGCTAAAGATGCATGCTGAAGAGGTCGCACCTCACAAGTCATCTGGCTCCTGGGCCTCGTGATTCTCCGGAGGTTCGGGAGGCTTGCGAGGGTCGAGCGACTCCTCCGATAGGATCGCCTGGTGCCTGGCCTCGTGAGCTGCCAGGATGCCCTGCATGTAGCATTGGTGCCTGGCGGCCATGTTCAACAGGCCGAACAACATGTGAAGATGGTTGTGGGGGCAGCCCCCACTCCTTCCAATGCGGGAAGGCTAGAAGATCTCCTGAGAAGAAGCCCTATCGAGGCCCAGGATGTAAACGCAGACGTGCAGCTTGCCACCCATGTCCGGGCGGCAGCTGCACTGAGTGATGCGGGGCGGTGCTCGCCGTGCATGGCCCGCGCCTACTGAAGCTTTTCGATTGCATTGTTAATGAATTCCTGAGCACCTGGTGCTTCATGCCCCACGCCCTGCTCACTGATAACCCACAAGTATAGGGGATCGCAATAGTTTTCGAGGGTAGAGTATTCAACCCAATTTATAGATTCGACACAAGGGGAGCCAAAGAATATTTGTAAGTATTAGCAGCTGAGTTGTGAATTGAACCACACCTGGAGATTAATTATCTGTAGCAAAGTGATTAGTAGCAAAGTATTATGATTGTTTTGATAGAAGTGGCAACAGCAAAAGTAACGGTAATAGGGATAGCAGTGATTTTTTAGCAAGTGCAACAGTAACAGTAGCAATAGTAACTTAGGAAGAACAATATGTAGGAAAATCGTTGGCATTGGATCAGTAATTCGTTGGGTGATATTCATCATGTGACAGTCATAACCTAGGGCGATATGGCACTAGCTCATGTTCATAAATATAATATAGGCATGTATTCCATAAATAGTCATACGTGGTTATGGAAAGAATTTGCGTGGCATCTTTTGTCCTACCCTCCCGTGGCAGCGGGATCCATAAGGAAATAAAGGGATATTAAGGCCTCCTTTTAATAGAGAATCGGAACAAAGCATTAACACACGATAAATACATGAACTTCTGAAACTACGGTCATCACCGGGAAGTGTCCCGACTATTGTCACTCCGGGGTAGCCAGATCATAACACATAGTAGGTGACTATAACTTGCAAGATCGAATCTAGAACACATATATAACTGTGATAACATAAACGGTTCAGATATGAAATCATGGCACCCGGGCCCAAAGTGACAAGCATTAAGCATGTCAAAGTCATATCAACATCAATCTCAGAACATAATGGATACCAGGGATCAAGCCCTAAGAAAACTACCTCGATTGCATGATGGATCTCATCCAACTCCTCACCGATCAGTGAGCCTATGAAGGAATTACTCACTCCCGGTGGGGAGCATCATGGAATTTGCGTTGGAGAAGGGTTGGTGATGACAAAGATCGAAGATCCCCCTCTCCGGAGCCCCAAACGAACTCCAGATCTGGCCTCCCAATGAAGAACAGGAGAAGGCGGCAGCTCCGTCTCGTGGAAAGTGATAATTCATTCTCCTTGATTTTTTTTCTTGAAAAATAGGATTTTATAGCGTCGGTTTCAGGGTCTGCAGGGCCATCAGGTGGGGACGACACACCTGGGCGTGCTTGGAGGGAGTGGCGCACCCTGGTGTGTTGTGCCCACCCAGGTGCCCCCTCTGGTTGTTCTTGGCTCCAGTAATTCTCTTTTATTGTATAAACAATCCTCGCAAAGTTTCATTCCAATCTGAGAACTCTTATTGCTGCACAAAAACAACACCATGGTAGTTCTCCTGAAAATAGCGTTAGTCCTGGTTAGTTTCATTCTAATCATGCAAATTGGAGACCAAAACAAGAGGAAAAGCATTAGGAAAAGTAGATACAATGGAGACATATCAACGCCCCCAAGCTTAAACCTTTGCTTTTTCTCAAGCTATTCAGTTGATAAACTGAAAGTGAAAAAGAGAGACTTTTACGAAATATTTTGTTCTTGTTCGCATAAATAAGCTTAAACAGCACCCAGGTTTTTAGACAATATTATAGCTAACCATGTCGACAATAACTCTTAAAAATTATATTAACTCATATCAATGACATTGTAGGATTCAGGGTTCCGCGGACCCTTGAGAGGTTCGAACTCTGGGGTGCGTGCGAAGAACTCATCCTCCCTAGTCTGTTTGCTCACTAATCTCATAGCCTAGCTCGACGAACTGGATGAACAAAAGACACAATAGTTTACCCAGGTTCGGGCCACCTTGCGGTGTAAAACCCTACTCCTGCTTTGTTGTGGATTGGCCTCGAAGGGCTGAGGATGAACTAGTACAGTGGAGAATAGCCTCACGAGGAGAGGAGTTCTTGTGTTCGATGAGTTGGTGGGTGAGAGGGTTATCTGAATGATCCGTCCGAGGATCCTCTTGCTTCCAAGGACGATCTCCTTCTCCTATTGTGGTGGCTAAGTCCTATTTATGTGGCCTTGGTCCTCTTCCCAAATGTAAGGCGGGAAGGGATCCCACAACGACCAAATTTGAAGGGAGACAACCAGTACATGCTATCCTGACAAAAGTAGTCGTGTCGTGCCAAAAGCTCCTGGTCGTGACGCCGTGGTGGGCTCGATGACAACCTCCGCTCTGCCATCCTTGCGGTCTTGGTCTTGTTGCACAAAAATGGAAACCTTTGCTTGATTCCTTGGGACTCCACGCCTGCGCTTGCCTCCGTAGCACCAAAGAGGAGTGTGGTACACTGGGCCCGCTGGCACCCGCCTGGCCTTGGTCGTCACGGCTCAGGTCATCTGAACCTCACAAGTTGCATCTTGCATAGATATCTCCGCTCCTCGGGAGCCAGCCTGGGGAGGCCACCCCATGAGGATGTAAAACCCTCGATGCGGCTATATCTCCCACGTGTCGAAGCACGACTTAGAGGCATAACCGCATTGAAAGCAATGTCGCAAGTGAGGTAATCTTCACCCAACCCATGTAATACACAAGGGAAGGAGATACATCGTTGGCTTACAATCGCCACTTCACAAAGTACATGAATAAAGCATTACATTATCCAGATACAATCAAGGTCCGACTACGGAACCAAAATAAAAGGAGACTACCCCAAATGATACACATATCCCCGATCGTCCCGACTGGGCTCCACTACTGATCAACTAGAACAAAACAACACAAAGGACAAGATCTTCATCGAGCTCCTCCTTGAGCTTGGTTACGTCACCTGCTCGGTTCAAAGGCACCTGCAAACTAGTTTTGGAAGTATCTGTGAGTCACGGGGACTCAGCAATCTCACACCCTCGTGATCAAGACTATATAAGCTTATAGGTAAGGTAAAAGGTATCAGGTGGAGCTACAGCAAGCGACTAGCAGATATGGTGGCTAACATACGCAAATGGGAGCGAGAAGAGAAAGCGAAGCACGGTCGAGAATCTACGATCAAGAAGTGATCCTAGAAACAACCTACGTCAAGCATAACTCCAACACCCTGTTCACTTCCCGGACACCGCCGGAAAGAGACCATCACGGTAACACACACGATTGATGTATTTTAATTAAGGTCAACTTCAGGTTTTCTACAACCGGAAATTAACAAATTCCCATCTTCCCATAACCGCGGTCATGGCTTTCGAAAGTTCAAATCCCTGCAGGGGTGTCCCAACTTAGCCCATCACAAGCTCTCACGGTCAACGAAGGATATTCCTTCTAGCGGGAAGACCCAATCAGACTCGGAATCCCGGTTACAAGACATTTCGACAATGGTAAAACAAGACCAGCAAAGCTACCCAGATGTGCCGACAAATCCCGATAGGAGCTGCACATATCTTGTTCTCAGGGCACACCAGATGAGCCAGACGTCGGGTGGGCCAGCCCAGAGTTGCCCCTGGTAGCTCCGGACATCGCTCAGTTTGGACCAACACTCAGAGGAGCAATGGCCCGGGGGTTTAAATAAAGATGACCCTTGTGTAGGCCTACCCAAGGGAAAGAAAAAGGCTAGGTGGCGAATGGTAAAATCAATGTTGGGCCTTGCTGGAAGAGTTTTATTCAAGGTGAACTGTCAAGGGGTTCCCATTATAACCCAACCGCGTAAGGAACGCAAAATCCGGGAACATAACACCGATATGACGGAAACTTGGGCGGCAAGAGTGGAACAAAACACCAGGCATAAGGCCGAGCCTTCCACCCTTTACCAAGTATATAGATGCATTAATTAGATAAGATATATTTTGATATCCCAAAAAGTAAACATGTTCCAACAAGGAACAACATATCCATGTACCAACAAGGTACAAACTTCATCTTCACCTGTAACTAACAATGCTATAAGAGGGGCTGAGCAAAGCGGTAACATAGCCAAACAACAGTTTGCTAGGACAAGGTGGGTTAGAGGCTTGGCTTAACAACATGGGAGGCATGATAAGCAAGTGGTAGGTATCGCAGCATAGGCATAGCAAAAGAGCGAGCATCTAGCAAGCAAAGATAGAAGTGATTTCGAGGGTATGGTCATCTTGCCTGAAATCTCGCAAGGAAGAAGAACAAGTCCAAGAAGAAGACAAACGGACATAGACGAATGGTTCCTCACAAACGTGACGTTACCGGAACCAACCCGAAGAAGCAACACCGGAAAGAAGCACACAACATAGTAAACAAACCACACATGAACATGGTATGATATGCGGGATGCGGTATGCAGTGCATATGCATGATTTGGAAAGGAATGATTGAACCTTGCGTCAACTTGGAAATCCAAGAGTGCCACTGGAAAGGTGAGGTGATTTCGGTTGAAATCGATATAAAGATCACCGGAATCGGATGAACGGTTTGGAAATGGCAAGCAAAACAAATATGGCACCGGTCTGCAATAATCAGCAAGTAGCTATCTAAATGCATCAAGATAAATATGCTACGGCACTCAAACATGACAACAAAATACATGGAAGGGATCCACTCATGAAGCTTGACAAAAGATGAACACTGAGCTACGGCTAAATCATCAATTAATAGGTTCAAACAAGCATGGCAAAAGTGCAAATGATAACAGGTTTCAGACTTAGTGAAATTAAAACAAGTCTGGGATTTATTATCAGGAAGCATACTTTATAGCAAGAAAACTACATGCTATAGGAACTTAACATGGCAAGGCAAGGCATGGCATGAAGCTACTCAAATCACTTAACATAAGTCCCTTAGTTTCCTTGAGCCAAAAGGGATCAGAAAATACAATTGCAAGCATGTGAACATGGCAAAAACATAAACAGAACTCAGACTTAGTGAAAACCTGGAGCATGCAAAACAGTTAAGGAGTAGGCATGTTTACGAGCTCAATGCACTCACTACAGAGCATGGCATGACAAACTAAGCATACAACCATCAAGAATACATGGCATAGAATCTATACATGGCAAGAACAACAACATAGCATGCACGTATCAATAGCAACATCCTCGGCAAAATCGCTAAACATGCCAACAATCTGCCAGGATCATTTTATAGCAAAAGTAGAGCTCGATTGACTCAAGCTAGGGTGCTCCATAAATGCAAACAAAGACGTGGATGGATAGAGCACCACAATGTTAACAAATCATCCTTACTGATCATCCTCAAAAGAGGCATGGATCACTAGGACACAACATGAACATATGGCATAATAACTAAAACAGGACAAGGACTTAGTGAAATTCTAAGTCCCTGAAAACAGCATTACCGATTACGCTACTTTGCAAGCTTGTGCTAGTCACCACAATTATCACAAAAATACATGGCAAGCACCTCTGCAAAGATGGCATGGCATATAACAAAACACATGTAGAGCTCAGGATCATATCATGCACACATTAAACATGGCAAAATGACAAAAAGCTAATTGATGAAACAGATCTGACAAATTACTCACATAGCCCTCTTCCAACGACATTTCGGGCATCAAGATGAGCTCAAATGAAAATGATGCAATGAGATGAAATGATGTACTCGTTGAGGCGAACATTTTGCTATGTTACACGCACGAATCAGAGCTACGGATTCAGAGTTATGGCATGATGAATATTGCAAAAAAAATACTAAGACTGGGCAAAAAGTCAACCTCTCCAGATCTGGATCTAGGGTTTGCACGTGGATCGAGGAGGACCGAGATCTCGCCGGAATTTGGAGAAGGTCGCCGGAACAGTGCTCGGGGAAGAAGGAGGAGGGGTCGCCGGAGCGGCGCAGGTCTGACGAAGGGTCGGCGGCGGCCG
>NC_041390.1:317691426-317757590 GCF_002162155.2 Triticum dicoccoides
CCAGGCGCTGGGCGGCGGCGATTCGGGCCCCGCGGGCCAGATCTGGGCCGCGCGGGCCCGCGGCGGCGAAGGGACAGGAGGCGGTGAGGTGGCGGCGCGCGATAGGCTGGCGGCGGCAGCGGGGTGACAAGGCGCGACGCCACTAGCCGGAGCGAGGTGGAGGGCGGACATGTCCGGCGGCGGGGATTTTTGTCCGGTGGTGCGAGGTTGGGGAAGTCTAGGGTTAGACCGCAAATTTCGGAGGGGATCACTTATTTATAGGTAGAGGGAGCTAGGAGTGTCCAAATGAGGTACGTTTTTCGGCCACGCGATCGTGATCGAACGACCGAGATGATGGAGGGGGTTTTGGTGGGTTTTGGGCCAAATTGGAAGGGTGTTGGGCTGCAACACACACGAGGCCTTTTTGGTCCCTCGGTTAACCGTTGGAGTATCAAACGAAGTCCAAATGGCATGAAACTTGACAGGCGGTCTACCGGTAGTAATGTCACATCCCTAGCTTCTGGCATTGCTCTAGGCTAGCTTCATGTGTGCATCATGTCTATATTTTTGAAACTTGAATTGAGGAATATTGGAAGCCTCAAAACCCTAAATAAAAGAGGGGCAAAAACCCTAGAAATCCCATTCATTGCTCCAAAGTGCTCCTCTTAAATGTTTGGTAATTTTTGGTATGGGTTCTGGTCCCAACCAAAATATTGAACATTTTTAAGGATTTATTTTTGGGACTTTGGATTTAATTCATTAGCTATTTGAATTTGAATTATATTCATATAATTAGAATATAATTTCAAATACCCCTGAAATATTTTGGTAAGCTTTTGGAAAAGTCCATCTAGCAATATAAAATATTCAGAGGAGTTTTTGGCATTGTTTGAATAATTTTAAATTCAAAACAGTGGCAAAATAAATTAAATAAAACAGAACAGAAAAATATAAAACAGAACTTACCTGGACTTACCTGGCCTCATCCGTGCAGCCCACCAGAGCCGGCCCAGCTCCTGTGCTGGTCCAGCACTGTGCGGCCCAGCCCACCGTGGTCGCCACCGTCTTCAACCTCCTGCCAGTAGGCAGGAGGGCGTGTGCCCGACGCGCGCGCGCATGCTCCGGCCACCTCCTGCTTACCTGCTCGCCGCTGGAGGCACCCGAGGGAGCCACGCACCCCCCCTCGCCCCCTGCACCTCCCCTCTCTTCCCCTGGACCCCGTTCCCTCCTCTGCTTCCCTCCCGCGCACACCACCGAGCGGAGCTCGCCGTCATCGTCGCCGTACCCATGGCCACCGGCCACCCCTAGCCTCGCCGATGCACCCAGGAGCTCCGCCTCGACCCCCTCTTCCTCCCCACCGATCCACAGCCCTCCGGAAGCCCTGCATCGCCGCCATCGCCGTCGTCTTCTACCTCGGACCCGCCGGCCATCTTCGTCAAATTCGCCGGCTCCGGACCGTCCCCGACCTCGCCGAGCGTCCCCTCGTCATCGCCGTGAGTCACTGACCCTCTCCCCTAACTCAGCATGCTCCCCTCCGTGCCGTACTGCCGTTCCCCACGGGCACCGAAGCCACCGTCCGCCATTGCTGCAGCACGCATAGCCTCCGTGCTCCCCTGGCCCCACTGAGCTGCTCTTAGTGCTCCCCATGACTAGCAGGTGCTGCCCAGCCTCTCAGCTCGCCCGCTCGCCAAGCGTAGCCCCGTGCCCGTGCTGGCTCGAACTCCGGTCGCCGCCGCGGGCCCCGTTCCGGTGAGCTCGGGCCACCTCAGCCCCTGCCGTTTGCACAGATGGATGCGGGCGACTCCCAGCTACGCGTAGAGCCCCTCCTCCGTCCGTTTGGTCGCCGGAGCACGAAACCTGAAGGCCTCCGCCGCCTCGGCCTCGCCGGCGACTCACCGCCGGCGGGTTAGGCCCTGTTGACCAGGGGTTTGACCCCCCCCTGGGTCGATGACAGGTGGGGCCAGCCCCCCTGTTAATTAGTTTAGTTTATCTTAACTAATTACCCCCCCTGCTGACACTGACATGCGGGCCCAGGCTCTAATTAAAATTAGGTTAGTTAGTTAGTCACTGACGTGTGGACCCCACACGTCAGGTTTGACCCGAGCCAGCCCAGTTGACCCTGCTGACGTCACTGTGACGTGGGGCTGATGCAATAAGTATTTCTGGATTTAAAAATAATCAGGAAATTCCAGAAAATAGCTAAAACTTCAATAAATCATAGAAATTCAACCGTAACTCCAAATTAAATAATTTATATATGAAAAATTATCAGAAAAATTCAAGGAATCCATCTGTACCATTTTCATGCATGTTAGAACAACTTATCACTACTGTTTAGGGCAAATGAAGTAAATGGCATTTGAATAATCACATATGGAGTTTAAATTTGAATCTTGTATTCAAACCAACCCCATTTAACTTGTTGCTAGTTGCATTAGCTCAAAACATCAGCATGTTGCCATGTCATAGCATGCACCATATTGTGCATTGCATTGATTGTGTTTCTTTCTGTTGCCGGTGTTGTTCCCCCTCGATAGACGTTGTATCGATGATGTGATCGTTGACACTGATGGAGACTCAATGTTATCTTCAGAAGTGCCAGGCAAGCAAAACCCCCTTGTTCATTCCGATACAATCCCACTCTCTCGCTCCTGCTCTCTTTTACTGCATTAGGACAACATCGATTCATCTGTTACTTGCTGCGGTAGCTGAACCCCTTTATCCTCTGCATGACCTGTCATTCCATAGTAATTAGATGAAACCCACTAGCATCAGTAGGAGTTGTTTGAGCCCTGATGTGCCTACTCATTCATGCTTGTTTGTCATGCCTGCTACTGCTTAGAGTTGAGTCAGGTCTGATTCATCGGGGATGAATCAGAGGCGTGTGAACATGTCCTACTGTGTGTGACCTAAGCGTGTGAACACGATTTGGTAAAGGTAGCGGTGAGAGGCCATGTAGGAGTACATGGTGGGTTGTCTCATTGCAGCCGTCCTCAGGAACTGAGTTCTGTGTTTGTGATCCATGACCAGTTACTACCACACATTGGGTTCCGGTAACTCGACCCCTCTCGACTTATTAACCAACATGATCTCTGTCCAGGAGTTGCAACTAGTTTCTGGTGTTTGTAGGTAGTGTTAGTAGTCTACCAAGTGGCACCCGGTACAGGTGGGCTTGGGACAGACTAGGCACAGTGGCACGGTGTACCAAGTGGCACCCGGATGGTGGGCTTGGGAACCCTGCTCACATCGTTTGGGGCCGTGAGCGACACCCCGGCCGGATCTCCTTGCGGATGGAACCCGAATAGGTGATAAACCTGGACTAGAGGCTTGTTCGGTTAGTCAGGTCGTGGCCGACTCCCTCACCCGGCTTCCGCTTGAAGGTTGCCGAGGTACATGACGTGTATAGGGCGGTAAGTGGCGAGAGCGTGTGTGAAGAAGTACACCCCTGCAGGGTTATCATTATCTATTCGAATAGCCGGATTCCTCGGATATGGAAACTTGGACCCCTTGCATAGTTCATAGACAAGTGAAAGTGGATACTCTAAAACACGCAAGATAAGCGTGAGTGCTATGGATGGCGTTCTCGTAGGGAGACGGGAGCGGATCCATAGTGGTGTATTGATATGGTGAACATGTGGACTCGTGTGCGCCACCTCAAAAGAGTCGCTTGCAGTCGTAGTTAGGATAGCCACCGAGTCAAAGCTGGCTTACTGCAGTTAAACCCCACCACCCCCTTTGTTGATAATGATGCATATGTATTAGTTCTGATGTAAGTCTTGCTGGGTACATTTGTACTCACGTTTGCCTATTTTATGTTTTTGCAGAGAGACTTCAGTCTCGCTAGTAGTACCGCGTGGACTTCGACGTTTAGCTTGTTACCTCAGCTACGATCTTGTGCCCTCGGCAGGATCTGATAGATAGTCAGGCTTCTCAGCCTTTTTCATTTATAGATGTCTGTACTCAGACATGATAGCTTCCGCATGTGCTTTGATTTGTATGCTCTGAGTGTTGGGTCATGAGACCCATGTTTGTAATATCTCGCTCCTCGGAGCCTATTGAATAATTACTTGAGTCGTAGAGTCATTTTGTGATGCCATGTTGTATTGCACATATCGAGCATATTGTGTGTATGTTATTGAAATGCTTGGTATGTGTGGGATCTGACTATCTAGTTGTTTATCTTTAGTAGCCTCTCTTACCGGGAAATGTCTCCTAGTGTTACCGCTGAGCCATGGTAGCTTGCTACTGCTCTGGAACACTTAGGCTGGCCGGCATGTGTCCTTCTTCGTTCCTGTGTCTGTCCCTTCGGGGAAATGTCACGCTTTGAGTACCGGAGTCCTGTTAGCCCGCTACAGCCCGGTTTACCGGAGTCCTGCTTGCCCAGTGCTACAGCCCGGACCCACTTGCTGATGACCGACACGTTCGAAGCTGGGTCATGAATGCCTGTCCCTGTAAGTCTGTGCCACTTTGGGTTTATGACTAGTCATGTCAGCCCGGGCTCCTTATCATATGGATGCTAGCGACACTATCATATACGTGAGCCAAAAGGCGCAAACGGTCCCGGGCAAAGGTAAGGCGACACCCGTGGGGATACCGTGCGTGAGGCCGCAAAGTGATATGAGGTGTTACCGGCTAGATCGATGTGACATCGAGTCGGGGTCCTGACAGCGTTGGTATCAGAGCTTGACTGCCTGTAGGATTACCAAGCCAAACTGGTCGAAGTTGAGTCTAGAAATTCTTTAGTTATATAAGGGAATTGATTGTGGGATGGAACGTAGGGCTCTTTTACTCCTTATACCTCATGGCCTTCTGATCTGAGTCATCTTACCTTTCCTGCGGGGTTAAGGAATTAGGCTATCTCTTCTTTCTATTAGGATCACGTGTTACCAATCCGTAGACTTATAAGATTGTTGGATTAAGTCTCAGTTCAGTTCCTACTACTTCCGTATGTTAATTGTTGATCTCGAAACCTTGATATTGAGTTTCTGAGTGGTTATGCCACCATTTTTGTGAATGTCTCAAATCCTTTCTGAGCATTTACAGCCGTTATGCTGTCCGAGTCATCCCAGGTTCTAAGTAGTCTGATGCATTTGCAAATCCTTTCTTCCCGTTTCAATGTTCCCATGGGCCAGATTAACCACACTAATCAGTGAGTTGAGGTACTCCGTTACCTTGACATATATGTTGGAGATATTATTATGACCCTAGGTGTCTTAGGGGATCATCTAGTAATTTAGCCATGATTTTTGTTCCCAGTGTGATGATTCTGGCCATCATTCTCGAAAGCATCCCGTGATGCTACTTAGTAATAGGTATTCTGTTCCTGGGTTCTTGAACCCGAGATTCACTCTACCTACTTCATGTTGATAGTAATTGCTAGCGCCTTTAGGATATTAGTAACCTTTGCGATAGTCCTTGAAGTCCGTGGTATCTTCTTCTTCCAAATACCATGAACTACTTATGGTAGAAGTTCCTCGTTGAACTGAAATATCACAACAGGATTATTCTTGAGGAGTTCTCCATTCATAAATCGTGACTCTGCCGGTTCTACCTTTCTGCATGGATTATCCGGAAGAATTATGTTGAACTTGGTTCGACATACTAATTTATGCATCCACAACTCAGAAAGTTATATGTTCTTTTGAGTTGTCCCTTTTTAGTTGTTTTCTGGCCCTCGTCTATCAATTGATAGTCAAGAGTATGCGTGCATTCGTTCGTCGATGTCTATTACCCTTGTGGTCCGCCAAGCCATTCTACTTCAGAATGAATAGGAGAAACAAACTCCAGTACCTCATCCATATTTAGGATTGAGTCAAAGTAGTTGTGTTCCGCAGATCAAGTTACAATCCAGCTTCTGGTCTGCTCTACCCTGAAGTATTACCTTCTTTATGACAGGAATTTCATGAGAATTGCACCACCTTTTGTGAATTCTTGACATAGTGATACTTCTCGCCATCCTTTTTCATTCCTCGGTTCCGTGTTGTTGCAGCCGGAGTGTCGACAAGTGAATCATGATGTGTGAACTCAATACTCCTAGCAACCCCATTGCTTGGTAGTTAATGGACAATAATCTTATTCTTAGTATGTTGGTTATTGAATCACCATTCTAAGATTGATCGTGCTACCTAGTCCTTATTTCCTGGTGCACTCTTTGATTGATGAGTTAGGATTTTGTCAAGTCCTCGCTCATTTGATCATATCGTCTTGCCCTGAAAAGCAAGATTGTTCTCGAGCTTGGTAACATACCGGTGGTTTGTGATTTTCTGAATATCTTCTCAGAAGTATTACCAGGTTGTCACCTGACCGCTATGTTGAGTTCGTGATCAAGTTGGTTTTTTTTGCGAACCACCTTCTCTCCAAGAATCGGTGTTAGATATCCCTGAGCTAGTTGGTTAAGCTGAACGACAACTTGGAGGGTTGGAAGATAAAAGCTTGCCTGACTTAGTTCGTTCCAAAGGGATATTCCTGTGTAGTGTGTGTTGAAGAAAGATGATATCTTCATCGATTGGTCCCTGTGATCAGTTGCTGGACCTATTGTCTTATCAATCCTTTGATTTGAGTGTGGGCTATCGTCAAATCAAGTCAGAACCAACGATGTTCGTAATGTTGTCTTACTCGTGGTTGATCCCTCGAGCATACACCATTATATCTTTTGGGTATGATCAATGCTATCACCGTGTTCACATGATGGTGGAAGTCCAGTGATATGGAAATTCTGATGAGTTGTTGTTGAGCCCATTGACAACATCCTGATCTCCTCCATGATGTTGTTGAACATTAAGTTAGTGTTGGAAACTTTTGAAAGCATTTTCTTCATGCTAGCTCATGAAGTACTTGTTTGATGAAAGGAGTGACTTCCTTTGATTCACGTGCATTTTGATGTAAGTTGCCGCCGTGAATTCGAGAAAGCATGTTTTTACCTCCTTTGGAATCGTCCCAAGTCAGTCATGCACACGTGCGAAGTATTCTGTGGTCTGGAGACTGATCATCTTCATTCCATATGTATATCCTAGCACACCAAGCCACTGACTGATTTGTTCAAGGAGAAGGAGTATCGTCATAAGAGCTAATCCGGACTTATGAAAGAACTTCGATATCCTCGCTGATGGTTCCCAACCAGAACTCGGTAGTGTTTTATTGTAAGACTACCATGTGGGCGTGCTTGTCTGGAACAACGTGTTCACATGTTTGTAGCAGAACCAGCTCATGTTTTGGAGCTTGCTATCGTAGTTCATTTCCCGAGAATCTCGCAACGTCATCTCGTCGATTTGTGTTGCAAACTTTCATTTTTCTTCCTAGACTCGATGAGTCTGGAATATCCTGACACCAACCAGATCTGAGTCTCAGGCAGATATGATGGTTGGAACATTTCCCAAGAACTATAATATTGGTCCCTCGATAACCGGTAAAGTGGATGTCGTGGCCAACACACCCAGCCGGAAGACCTATCATTGTAGTATCTTGTTTGAGGAAGTTGGCCACCTCCCCATAAGGATTTCGTAGGATTTACCTCCGTAACTGTTTCTTATGGATTCTATTGCTCCCGAAGTCCGACCTTTACTTGATGTTCTAGATATCAAACCATATCTATGAAGGGGTTACCCTAGCACATCAAGGAGAACATTAGAAGCGGAGTGCTAAATGTCTCTCGGTCGATCATCCAGATTTTTATTTCCTTGGCCTCGCTAAGATGAAATCTGAGAAAGTGTTATCCTCCTTTGCATCTGCATCGTCCATCACTATTCATCATGGTAGTATGTCGTGTTGTCAGCATCCTTGACACGGATGTTGGTAAACCTTGATGAATATGGAAATGCTCAAGTTCTTGAGAGCACGCACAAGCGCTACGTGTTATCATCGGCACTAACTGGGATTCCTCTCAGTTTCCTCGGAAATGCTATGACCTTTCAAACCGTGAATTCACTCTCTATTGTTGGGTTCTTCCCCAGTTACCAGAATCATTCCCAGCATTTGCATTTTGTTCCCAGCTTGCACCGCCAATGTGCCCTTCTACCATGGGTCTCTTCCATTTCCGGTGAGAAGCAAAATCATCCATTGCGTTGTCTTCAACAAGGTAATCCACATCATCCAAGTCCGAGTATGCCATTCTACCGACCCCCTCCAAACGATCGCTCGAGAATTGCCTTAGGCTGGTTTAAAGAGTTTCAATGATCTTTGAATCAAAGGTAATTCTTTTTGCCACTTAAGGGGATAATCTACGAATCACCCTCCTTCAGGATGTTTCGTCGTGGTATCATGGCAATCCAACTCCTCGCTACCTTGACAATCGTTTACCACCTTCTTAGGTGTGGAATCGTTGTCTACCTAGTGAACCTTCGTCATCCGTTTCTTTCCACCCCTCTTGATGTGTATCTCGTGTCTCAACCCGAGAGATGGTCCTATGTCTCATTTTGTGAGTTGTTCGATCTTCGACAAGATCGACCCTTCTAGAGTCTCCTTCTTCCCTCCATGTCATGTTGGCAGGATTTCTCAGAGCAAGACATCAAGACAATGATGGTGAGTGAATCAACGTTCAACTGAAGTGCACCCTGGATCGTGAAGATTGTACTAGTTTGCGTTTCCCCTTCATCCTACCCTACGCTTGAATCTCGAGACGAGATTCTTGTTTAGTGGGGGTGAGTTGTCACATCCCTAGCTTCTGGCATTGCTCTAGGCTAGCTTCATGTGTGCATCATGTCTATATTTTTGAAACTTGAATTGAGGAATATTGGAAGCCTCAAAACCCTAAATAAAAGAGGGGCAAAAACCCTAGAAATCCCATTCATTGCTCCAAAGTGCTCCTATTAAATGTTTGATAATTTTTGGTATGGGTTCTGGTCCCAACCAAAATATTGAACATTTTTAAGGATTTATTTTTGGGACTTTGGATTTAATTCATTAGCTATTTGAATTTGAATTATATTCATATAATTAGAATATAATTTCAAATACCCCTGAAATATTTTGGTAAGCTTTTGGAAAAGTCCATCTAGCAATATAAAATATTCAGAGGAGTTTTTGGCATTGTTTGAATAATTTTAAATTCAAAACAGTGGCAAAATAAATTAAATAAAACAGAACAGAAAAATATAAAACAGAACTTACCTGGACTTACCTGGCCTCATCCGTGCAGCCCACCAGAGCCGGCCCAGCTCCTGTGCTGGTCCAGCACTGTGCGGCCCAGCCCACCGTGGTCGCCACCGTCTTCAACCTCCTGCCAGTAGGCAGGAGGGCGTGTGCCCGACGCGCGCGCACACGCTCCGGCCACCTCCTGCTTACCTGCTCGCCGCTGGAGGCACCCGAGGGAGCCACGCACCCCCCCTCGCCCCCTGCACCTCCCCTCTCTTCCCCTGGACCCCGTTCCCTCCTCTGCTTCCCGCCCGCGCACACCACCGAGCGGAGCTCGCCGTCATCGTCGCCGTACCCATGGCCACCGGCCACCCCTAGCCTCGCCGATGCACCCAGGAGCTCCGCCTCGACCCCCTCTTCCTCCCCACCGATCCACAGCCCTCCGGAAGCCCTGCATCGCCGCCATCGCCGTCGTCTTCTACCTCGGACCCGCCGGCCATCTTCGTCAAATTCGCCGGCTCCGGACCGTCCCCGACCTCGCCGAGCGTCCCCTCGTCATCGCCGTGAGTCACTGACCCTCACCCCTAACTCAGCATGCTCCCCTCCGTGCCGTACCGCCGTTCCCCACGGGCACCGAAGCCACCGTCCGCCATTGCTGCAGCACGCATAGCCTCCGTGCTCCCCTGGCCCCACTGAGCTGCTCTTAGTGCTCCCCATGACTAGCAGGTGCTGCCCAGCCTCTCAGCTCGCCCGCTCGCCAAGCGTAGCCCCGTGCCCGTGCTGGCTCGAACTCCGGTCGCCGCCGCGGGCCCCGTTCCGGTGAGCTCGGGCCACCTCAGCCCCTGCCGTTTGCACAGATGGATGCGGGCGACTCCCAGCTACGCGTAGAGCCCCTCCTCCGTCCGTTTGGTCGCGGAGCACGAAACCCGAAGGCCTCCGCCGCCTCGGCCTCGCCGGCGACTCACCGCCGGCGGGTTAGGCCCTGTTGACCAGGGGTTTGACCCCCCCCCCTGGGTCGATGACAGGTGGGGCCAGCCCCCTATTAATTAGTTTAGTTTATTTTAACTAATTACCCCCCCTGCTGACACTGACATGCGGGCCCAGGCTCTAATTAAAATTAGGTTAGTTAGTTAGTCACTGACGTGTGGACCCCACACGTCAGGTTTGACCCGAGCCAGCCCAGTTGACCCTGCTGACGTCACTGTGACGTGGGGCTGATGCAATAAGTATTTCTGGATTTAAAAATAATCAGTAAATTCCAGAAAATAGCTAAAACTTCAATAAATCATAGAAATTCAACCGTAACTCCAAATTAAATAATTTATATATGAAAAATTATCAGAAAAATTCAAGGAATCCATCTGTACCATTTTAATGCATGTTAGAACAACTTATCACTACTGTTTAGGGCAAATGAAGTAAATGGCATTTGAATAATCACATATGGAGTTTAAATTTGAATCTTGTATTCAAACCAACCCCATTTAACTTGTTGCTAGTTGCATTAGCTCAAAACATCAGCATGTTGCCATGTCATAGCATGCATCATATTGTGCATTGCATTGATTGTGTTTCTTTCTGTTGCCGGTGTTGTTCCCCCTCGATAGACGTTGTATCGATGATGTGATCGTTGACACTGATGGAGACTCAATGTTATCTTCAGAAGTGAAAGGCAAGCAAAACCCCCTTGTTCATTCCGATACAATCCCACTCTCTCGCTCCTGCTCTCTTTTACTGCATTAGGACAACATCGATTCATCTGTTACTTGCTGCGGCAGCTGAACCCCTTTATCCTCTGCATGACCTGTCATTCCACAGTAATTAGATGAAACCCACTAGCATGAGTAGGAGTTGTTTGAGCCCTGATGTGCCTACTCATTCATGCTTGTTTGTCATGCCTGCTACTGCTTAGAGTTGAGTCAGGTCTGATTCATCGGGGATGAATCAGAGGCGTGTGAACATGTCCTACTGTGTGTGAGCTAAGCATGTGAACACGATTTGGTAAAGGTAGCGGTGAGAGGCCATGTAGGAGTACATGGTGGGTTGTCTCATTGCAGCCGTCCTCAGGAACTGAGTTCTGTGTTTGTGATCCATGACCAGTTACTACCACACACTGGGTTCCGGTAACTCGGGCCCTCTCGACTTATTAACCAACATGATCTCTGTCCATGAGTTGCAACTAGTTTCTGGTGTTTGTAGGTAGTGTTAGTAGTCTACCAAGTGGCACCCGGTACAGGTGGGCTTGGGACAGACTAGGCACAGTGGCACGGTGTACCAAGTGGCACCCGGATGGTGGGCTTGGGAACCCTGCTCACATCGTTTGGGGCCGTGAGCGACACCCCGGCCGGATCTCCTTTCGGATGGAACCCGAATAGGCGATAAACCTGGACTAGAGGCTTGTTCGGTTAGTCAGGTCGTGGCCGACTCCCTCGCCCGGCTTCCGCTTGAAGGTTGCCGAGGTACATGATGTGTACAGGGCGGTAAGTGGCGAGAGCGTGTGTGAAGAAGTACACCCCTGCAGGGTTATCATTATCTATTCGAATAGCCGGATTCCTCGGATATAGAAACTTGGACCCCTTGCATAGTTCATAGACAAGTGAAAGTGGATACTCTAAAACACGCAAGATAAGCATGAGTGCTATGGATGGCGTTCTCGTAGGGAGACGGGAGCGGATCCATAGTGGTGTATTCATATGGTGAACATGTGGACTCGTGTGCGCCACCTCAAAAGAGTCGCTTGCAGTCGTAGTTAGGATAGCCACCGAGTCAAAGCTGGCTTACTGCAGTTAAACCCCACCACCCCCTTTGTTGATAATGATGCATATGTAGTTAGTTCTGATGTAAGTCTTGCTAGGTACATTTGTACTCACGTTTGCCTATTTTATGTTTTTGCAGACAGACTTCAGTCTCGCTAGTAGTACCGCGTGGACTTCGACGTTTAGCTTGTTACCTCAGCTACGATCTTGTGCCCTCGGCAGGATCTGATAGATAGTCAGGCTTCTCAGCCTTTTTCATTTATAGATGTCTGTACTCAGACATGATAGCTTCCGCATGTGCTTTGATTTGTATGCTCTGAGTGTTGGGTCATGAGACCCATGTTTGTAATATCTCGCTCCTCGGAGCCTATTGAATAATTACTTGAGTCGTAGAGTCATTTTGTGATGCCATGTTGTATTGCACATATCGAGCATATTGTGTGTATGTTATTGAAATGCTTGGTATGTGTGGGATCTGACTATCTAGTTGTTTATCTTTAGTAGCCTCTCTTACCGGGAAATGTCTCCTAGTGTTACCGCTGAGCCATGGTAGCTTGCTACTGCTCTGGAACACTTAGGCTGGCCGGCATGTGTCCTTCTTCGTTCCTGTGTCTGTCCCCTCGGGGAAATGTCACGCTTTGAGTACCGGAGTCCTGTTAGCCCGCTACAGCCCGGTTTACCGGAGTCCTGCTAGCCCAGTGCTACAGCCCGGACCCACTTGCTGATGACCGACACGTTCGAAGCTGGGTCATGGATGCCTGTCCCTGTAAGTCTGTGCCACTTTGGGTTTACGACTAGTCATGTCAGCCCGGGCTCTTTATCATATGGATGCTAGCGACACTATCATATACGTGAGCCAAAAGGCGCAAACGGTCCCGGGAAAAGGTAAGACGACACCCGTGGGGATACCGTGCGTGAGGCCGCAAAGTGATATGAGGTGTTACCAGCTAGATCGATGTGACATCGAGTCGGGGTCCTGACACTCGCCGCCGTCGACTTCGGCCACCCCGACCCCAACGGGCTCCGCCAAGAGCTGCGGGTTGGCCTCAGCTCCACTCCGGTGGTCTCCGCGGTCCGTTTGGTGGCCGAAATGACCAAAACCACTTCCGCCGCCGCGTCGGGCTCGCCGGCGACTAAACGCCGGCAGCCGACATTAACTTTGACCACGGGTGGGCCCTGAGTCAATGACAGGTGGGGCCCAGCCCTGTTAATTAAACAGGATTAGTTTTAATTAAGTTTTAATTAAAATAATCACCCTGACATGCGGGACCCACTGTCAGGTTTGACCTGGACCAGTTCCGTTGACCTGCTGACGTCACACTGACGTCAGGCTGACGCAGTAATTGATTTTCTGGATTTAATTTAAATCAGGAAATTCCAGAATATTATTTAAACTTCAAAAATTCATAACTTTTATTCTGTAACTCCAAATTGGACAAATTATATATGAAAAATGATCAGAAAAATCCAATCTATCCATCTGTACTATTTTCATGCATGATCAAACAAGTTAAATTGATGTTTAAGCAGAACAAGGAAAAGCACTTTAAAAGGCCATATTTGAATTTGAAATTTGAATCCTTGATTCAAATTTGTTCAAACCCTTCTGGTTTTAGTTGCATTAGCCCAATACACTCATATTGCCATGTTTCATGCATGCATCATATTGTTGCACATTGTTTGGTGATGCTTGTGTATCGATGCCCTTGCGACAGGTTCTGTCCCCGAAGAGTACCGTGATTACCCTAACAAAGAACCGTATCCGTGCATCGAACCATCAGGCAAGCAACCAACCATTTGATCATATCGATACAATCCCATGTTCTCGCTCCTGCTCTCTTTTACTGCATTAAGACAACGCGTTTCAAACTGCTGTGTGCTACGGTAGTTGAACCCATTTCCTCTGCATGACCTGTCATTGCCACAGTAACTAGATGAAACCCACTAGCATGTGTAGGAGTTGCTTGAGCCATATGTATGTGTTGTTCCTACCTTGCTATGCCTGCTATGCTTAGAGTCGTGTCAGGTCTGGTTCATCTGGGTGATGGGCTGGAGTGAAATGATTATGTGGGTAATGAGAGTGGTGTGGTGAACACGATTTGGTAAAGGTATCGATGAGAGGCCATGTAGGAGTACATGGTGGGTTGTTTCATTGAAGCCGACCTTAAGCACTGAGATCTGTATGCGTGATTTAAGATACAGCTACTACCATGCATTGGGCCCTGAAATATGACCCCGCTCGACTTCTTATTCACCCTAGCTCTCTGTCCAGGAGTTGCAAGTAGTTTCTGGTGTTTGTAGCCTACTGGAGGCCGTGGACAGCGCTGACCGTAGGGGTGGGCTGTGATGCGGTAGGTACGTGGCACGGTGTACCGAATACCCGTTAGGTATCTCGGGAACCCTGTTCACATCGTTCGGGGCCGTATGGGAAACCTCGGCCGGACTCCCTGCGGATGGAACCTGAATAGGCGATAAACCTGGACTAGAGGCTTAAGTGTTTAGGTAGGTCGTGGTCTACACCCACGTCGGCTTTCGCTTGAAGTCTGCCGAGCACATGTCGTGTGCAGACGCTAATTGGTGGAAACATGTATGAAGAAGTACACCCCTGCAGGGTTATCATAATCTATTCGAATAGCCGCGTCCGCGGTAAAGGACTACTTGGTTGCCTATACAGTTCATAGACAAGTAAATGGAAACTGTTAAAAGCCTCAAGATAAGTGTGAGTGCCGAGGATGGCTCTTTCGTAGGAAGACGGAGGCGAATCCTCGGTAGTGTATTGAAGTGGTGAGTAGTGGACTCGTGTGCGCAAAACCATTTCAAGTTGGAGTCTCGTAGGATAGTCTAGCCAAGAGTCAAAGCTGGCTTGCTGCAATAACTCCACCAACCCTTCTTGATACTAAGCATGTATGTAGGATCTGATGTAAGTCTTGCTGAGTACCTTTGTACTCATGTTGCTATAATTTACATTTTTACAGAAGACGCTGCAACCCCTTCTGATGGGTTCTATGTAGACGTTGACATCAACGAGTAGGCTGAAAGACCCAGGTGGTGACCCTGAGCTTGTGAAGGACCTTGTAGTATAGCTAGGCTTCCCAAGCCTCTTTTATTTTACTAGTTGTCTGTACTCAGACAAGTTACTTCCGCTGCTGGTTTGTATGACTGTATGACTTGTATGTTGGGTCGTGAGACCCGTACCTTTGTGTATGTCATGTATGGCTCTCTGGGCCTTAAATAAAGTACTTGTGTCATAGAGTCATGTTGTGATGCTTCGTTGTATTTGCACATATCGAGCATATTGTGTGTATGATTGAAATGCTTGGTATGTGTGGGATCTGACTATCTAGTTGTTTATCTTTAGTAGCCTCTCTTACCGGGAAATGTCTCCTAGTGTTACCGCTGAGCCATGGTAGCTTGCTACTGCTCTGGAACACTTAGGCTGGCCGGCATGTGTCCTTCTTCGTTCCTGTGTCTGTCCCTTCGGGGAAATGTCACGCTTTGAGTACCGGAGTCCTGTTAGCCCGCTACAGCCCGGTTTACCGGAGTCCTGCTAGCCCAGTGCTACAGCCCGGACCCACTTGCTGATGACCGACACGTTCGAAGCTGGGTCATGAATGCCTGTCCCTGTAAGTCTGTGCCACTTTGGGTTTACGACTAGTCATGTCAGCCCGGGCTCCTTATCATATGGATGCTAGCGACACTATCATATACGTGAGCCAAAAGGCGCAAACGGTCCCGGGCAAAGGTAAGGCGACACCCGTGGGGATACCGTGCGTGAGGCCGCAAAGTGATATGAGGTGTTACCGGCTAGATCGATGTGACATCGAGTCGGGGTCCTGACAAGTAAACCAGGGCTGCATGGCAAGTCTCGGTCCAATCCGAAAACGTTTAACACCCGCACACGAAAAGAGGTGGAAATGGACACCGGGTGACATAAAAGCGCCGGATTGCAAAACGGACAACGGGGAAAATGCTCAGATGCATGAGACGAACATGTATGCAAATGAAATGCACATGATGACATAATATGCAATGCATGACACGCAAGCAAAGACAAGGCAACAACAGCGAATAACTGGACGACACCTGGCACATCGTTCTCGGGGCGTTACAGAGGAGGTCTTGGTGTCGTCCGCCTCACAAGGCTTGGCCCCTCGCGAGGGTCTTGGGTTGTTGATCCTGAAGCTGCACCGTACCAGGCCGTCGACAAAGCCACGTCATGGGCCGTAGGTAGGAAAGTTTGGGCACCCCCGGTCCTAGGATGCCGACAGTACCCCCAGGCCTAAGGCAAGCTCGAACTTGGCTTCCAGGCGAAGCCAGGGGGCAAGTGCGGAGCGCCGTGGGCCCTAACCGCTTGCGGCTTCGGTTGACGCGTGGCGATTGATCAAATGTGGGTGTCTATACTTTCCCACACCGCCTCGGCAACTACTCGACTTGATGAGACTCTGCTACGTGCAGAGGAAAACCATCATTGCATGCGATTGTGGAGGCCGGCAGTTGGCCTTCTTCTTGCTATAAATGGGGAGAGGCTGGAGCCCCCTTTGTCCATTTCCATCTTCCCGCCGCCCGCTCCTTCTTCTTCCTCCCCGCCTTGCCGCCTTGCTGTTGTTCCCATGGCGCCGATTAGGAGATTCTCGGTGGCGGAAAAGGGGAAGGCCCCTCAGGAGGATCCCAAACCGCTTCCGCCAAACAAGAGGTTCAGCCGCCCTCATGATGCCGGTGACAGACATGAGTGATGCAGCCTTGGTACGAGTGGCCACCGGCTGGCTTCCCGCTCCCTCTGTACGCCCGTGTGCAGGGCTCCGTAGAAGGCAGCAGCGCCCCACACCGCGCGAGCCACGGCCGTGGTGGCCAAGCTGAGGTTGCACGGGCTGCCGGCCCGCGAACCCATGCCAAGGGCTCCTAGCCTGAGTCCATGATGTGGGCGGTGATGCTTCCACACACGTGGATCCAACTTCCACGATTCTTCGCCAAGGAGATCCCACCGAGGGGGCCAGATGAGTTTTGGCTGCAGCACGCCGGGTGCTGCAGTCTGGCCATGGGGGCAAAAGTCGAGGTCATCCCCCCGAGCAAAATCTTCATGACTCAAGGATGGGGCGAGGTCGCCCGCGCCTGCCGCTTGGAGGGGCCCTCGCCATCCACTTCGAGTATGACAACGCTTCCACATTGTTCTTCAAGGTCTTCAACGAGGAGGGCCATTGCTTGGAGTGTTGCCCTGGGGGAAGCGGCCTGCATGGCGTGGCTGCGAGCATCGGGCCCACCATGGCCTCACAAACAGCTCCTCCAGCAACAGCAGTGACTTATGGGAGTCGAGCGACTCTCCTGAGCCTAGACACACTCCGAAGTCGAGCGATGACAACTACGTGCCACCGAGCTCTCGTCATGCCCGGAACGCAGCAGCGGCGTCCGCTCGGCACCGTCGGTGATGCCCAGCAGCCGGGGTTCCTCGAAGCTTCTTTTGTTTCCTTGGGAGGAATAGAGACAGGCCCAATGGGGGTATGTAAAAACTGTAATGCTTTTTCTTCGAAGTTTATTATTCCTAGTATGAGCTTGCGGCTGTGCATTCTTTCTACGGCATTGTCCCCCCTTTTCGTTCCCATGGTAGCTTTGTGCTCTAAGCCGACTGTCCCAGTCCCTAGGCAATCTTCAGCCGTCACTGGTATGCCAGGTCACGATGCCGTGGTCATGGCTAGGAGGTGAGCGGCCCGAGCCCCGGTAAGAGCTCCTAAGGCGCAATGCTCAAGAGGTCCCCTTTGGCATGCAAGAAACTTCCTAGGGGCCGAAAAGGAAAGCGGCGTTGCCCAAGCGAGATTGCGGGAGACGAGAATCCTGGGCAACGGGTTTATGCTGATACACATATGCGACTTATCTTAACGATCCTGAGGTGATTCCTTCACGTGGCGCTTGTTTGTGCTTTAGTTCCATGCTGCAAGTTGGGCTCACGCCGGCCACCCTTTTCCTTGCTCTTCTGAGTGCTCTATGTCCTCGGGTCCTGACCCTCGAGCGAGGCTCAGCCGCCGCTAGTATGCCAGGTTGCGATTGTTGGGGAACGTAGTAATTTCAAAAAAAATCCTACACAAACGCATGATCATGGTGATGCATAGCAATAAGAGGGGAGAGTGTCGTCCACATACCCTCGTAGACCATTATGCGGAAGCGTTATGACAACGCGGTTGATGTAGTCATACATCTTCACGATCGACCAATCCTCAGTACCGAACGTACGACACCTCCGCGTTCAGCACACGTTCAGCTCGGTGACGTCCCACAAACTCACGATCCAGTAGAGCTCGGGGAAGAGTTTTGTCAGCATGATGGCATGGAGACGATGTTGATGAAGCTACCGCAGCAGGGCTTCGCCTAAACACCTCTACAACATGATCGAGGTGGATTATGCTGGAGGGGGCACCGCACATGGCTGGAGAGATCTCAATGATCAACTTGTGTTTCTAGAGGTGCCCCCTGCCCCCGTATATAAAGGAGCAAGGGGGGAGAGGCGGCCGGCCAAGAGGAGGCACGCCAGGAGGAGTCCTACTCCCACCGGGAGTAGGACTCCCTCCTTTAATAGTTGGAGTAGGAGAAAGGGGAAGGAGGAGGGAGAGAGGAAGGAAAGGGGGGCGCCCCCCTCCTTGTCCAATTCGGTCTAGAGGGAGAGGGGGCGCGCGGCCTCCCTTGGCAGCCTCTCCTTTCTTCCACTAAGGCCCATCTTGGCCCATTAAAACCTCGGGGGCTTTCGGTAACCCCCTGTACTCCGGTAAAATCCCGATTTCACCCGGAACACTTCCGATATCCAAATATAGGCTTCCAATATATAAATCGTTATGTCTCGACCATTTCGAGACTCCTCGTCATGTCCGTGATCACATCTGGGACTCCGAACTACCTTCAGTACATCAAAACATATAAACTCATAAAACTGATCGTCATAGAACTTTAAGTGTGCGAACCCTACGTGTTTGAGAACTATGTAGACATGACCGAGACACATTTCCGGTCAATAAGCAATAGCAAAACATGGATGCTCATATTGGTTCCTACATATTCTACGTACAGGTTTATCGATCAAATCACACAACACTATACGTTGTTCTCTTTGTCATCGGTATGTTACTTTCCCGAGATTTGATCGTCGGTATCCCAATACCTAGTTCAATCTCGTTACCGGCGAGCCTCTTTACTCGTTCTTTAATATCTCATACCGTAAGTAACTCATTAGTTATCATGCTTGCAAGGCTTATAGTGATGTGTATTACCGAGAGGGCCCAGAGATACCTCTCCGACGATCGGAGTGACAAATCCTAATCTTGACCTATGCCAACTCAACAAGTACCATCGGAGACACCTGTAGAGCACCTTTATAATCACTTAGTTACATTGTGATGTTTGGTAGCACATAAAGTGTTCCTCTGGTATTCGGGAGTTGCATAATCTCATAGTCATAAGAACATGTATAAGTCATGAAGAAAGCAATAGCAGTAAACAAACGATCGAGTGCTAAGCTAACGGAATGGGTCAAGTCAATCACATCATTCCCCTAATGATGTGATGTCATTGATCAAATAACAACACATGTCTACGGTTAGGAAACTTAACCATCTTTGATCAATGAGCTAGTCAAGTAGAGGCATACTAGTGACACTATGTTTGTCTATGTATTCACACATGTATTATGTTTCCGGTTAATACAATTTTAGCATGAATAATAAACATTTATCATGAAATAAGGAAATAAATATAACTTTATTATTGCCTCTAGGGCATATTTCCTTCAGTCTCCCACTTGCACTAGAGTCAATAATCTAGATTACACAGTAATGATTTTAACACCCATGGAGCCTTGGTGTTGATCATGTTTTGCTCGTGGAAGAGGCTTAGTCAACGGGTCTGCAACATTCAGATCTGTATGTATCTTGCTAATCTCTATGTCTCGCACCTGTACTTGATCCTGGATGGAGTTGAAGCGTGTCTTGATGTGCTTGGTTTCCTCGTGAAATCTGGATTCCTTTGCCAAGGCAATTGCACCAGTATTGTCACAAAAGATTTTCATTGGACCCGATGCACTAGGTATGACACCTAGATCGGATATGAACTCCTTCATCCAGACTCCTTCATTCGCTGCTTCCGGAGCAGCAATGTACTCCGCTTCGCATGTAGATTCCGCCATGATGCTTTGTTTAGAACTGCTCCAACTGACAGCTCCACTGTTTAATATAAACACGTATCCGGTTTGCGATTTAGAATCGTCCGGATCAGTGTCAAAGCTTGCATCAACGTAACCATTTACGATGACCTCTTTGTAACCTCCATAAATGAGAAACATATCCTTGGTCCTTTTCAGGTACTTCAGGATGTTCTTGACCGCTGTCCAGTGATCCACTCCTACATTACTTTGGTACCTCCCTGCTAAACTAATAGCAAGGCACACATCAGGTCTAGTACACATCATTGCATACATGATAGAGCCTATGGCTGAAGCATAGGGAACACTTTTCATTTTCTCTCTATCTTCTTCAATGGTCGGACATTGAGTCTTACTCAACTTCACACCTTCTAACACAGGCAAGAACCCTTTCTTAGCTTGATCCATTTTGAACTTATTCAAAACTTTATCAAGGTATGTGCTTTGTGAAAGTCCAATTAAGCGTCTTGATCTATCTCTATAGATCTTGATACCCAAGGCAGCTTCACCGAGGTCTTTCATTGAAAAACTCTTATTCAATTATCCTTTTATGTTATCCAGAAATTCTATATCATTTCCAATCAACAATATGGCATCCACATATAATATTAGAAATGCTACAGAGCTCCCACTCACTTTCTTGCAAATACAGACTTCTCCAAAAGTCTGTAAAAAACCATATGCTTTGATCACAATATCAAAACGTCTATTCCAACTCCGAGAGGCTTGCACCTGTCCATAAATGGATCGCTGGAGCTTGCACACTTTGTTAGCTCCCTTTGGATCGATAAAACCTTCAGGTTGCATCATATACAACTCTTCTTCCAGAAATCCATTCAGGAATGCAGTCTTTACATCCATTTGCCAAATTTCATAATCATAAAACACGACAATTTCTAACATGATCCAGGCGGACTTAAGCATCGCTATGGGTGAGATGGTCTCATCGTAGTCAACTCCTTGAACTTGTCGAAAACCTTTTGCAACAAATCGAGCTTTGTAGATAGTAACATTACCGTCAGCGTCTGTCTTCTTCTTGAAGATCCATTTATTCTCGATGGCTTGCCGATCATCGGGCAAGTCAACTAAAGTCCACACTTTGTTCTCATACATGGATCCCATCTCAGATTTCATGGCTTCAAGCCATTTTGCGGAATCTGGGGTCATCATCGCTTACTCACAGTTCGTAGGTTCATCATGGTCAAGTAACATGACCTCCAGAATTGGATTACCGTACCACTCTGGTGTGGATCTTGCTTTGGTTGACCTACGAGGTTTGATAGTAACTTGATCTGAAGTTTCATGATCATCATCATTAGCTTCCTCACTAATTGGTGTACATGTCATAGGAACCGGTTTCTGTGGTGAACTACTTTCCAATAAGGGAGTAGATATACTTACCGCATCAAGTTCTACTTTCCTCCCACTCACTTCTTTCGACAGAAACTCCTTCTCTAGAAAGGATCCATTCTTAGCAACGAATATCTTGCCTTCGGATCTGTGATAGAAGGTGTACCCAATAGTTTCCTTTGGGTATCCTATGAAGACACATTTCTCCGATTTGGGTTCGAGCTTATCAGGTTGAAGCTTTTTCACATAAGCATCACAGCCCCAAACTTTAAGAAATGACAACTTTGGTTTCTTGCCAAACCATAGTTCATAAGGCGTCGTCTCAACGGATCTTGATGGTGCCCTATTTAACGTGAATGCAGCCGTCTCTAAAGCATAACCCCAAAATGATAACGGTAAATCAGTAAAAGACATCATACATTGTACCATATCTAGTAAAGTACGATTACACCGTTCGGACACACCATTACGCTGTGGTGTTTCGGGTGGCGTGAGTTGCGAAACTACTCCGCATTGTTTCAAATGTAGGCCAAACTCGTAACTCAAATATTCTCCTCCACGATCAGACCGCAGAAACTTTATTTTCTTGTTACGATGATTTTCCACTTCACTCTCAAATTCTTTGAACTTCTCAAATGTTTCAGACTTATGTTTCATTAAGTAGATATACCCATATCTGCTCAAATCATCTGTGAAGGTGAGAGAATAACGATACCCGCCGTGAGCCTCAATATTCATCAGACCACATACATCAGTATGTATGATTTCCAACAAATCTATTGCTCGCTCCATAGTTCCGGAGAACTGCGTTTTTGTCATCTTGCCCATAAGGCATGGTTCGCAAGTACCAAGTGATTCATAATCAAGTGATTCCAAAAGTCCATGAGTATGGAGTTTCTTCATGCGTTTTGTACCAATATGACCCAAACGGCAGTGCCACAAATAAGTTGCACTATCATTATCAACTCTGCATCTTTTGGCTTCAACATTATGAATATGTGTATCACTACTATCGAGATTCAACAAGAATAGACCACTCTTTAAGGGTGCATGACCATAAAAGATATTACTCATATAAACAGAACAACCATTATTCTCTGATTTAAATGAATAACCGTCTCGCATCAAACAAGATCTAGATATAATGTTCATGCTTAACCCTGGCACCAAATAACAATTATTTAGGTCGAAACTAATCCCGACGGTAGATGTAGAGGTAGCGTGCCGACGGCGATCACCTTGACTTTGGAACCATTTCCTATGCGCATCGTCACCTCGTCCTTAGCCAGTCTTTGCTTAATCTCTAGTCCCTGTTTCGAGTTGCAAATATTAGCAACAAAACCAGTATCAAATACCCAGTTGCTACTGCGAGCTCTGCTGAGGTACACATCAATAACATGTATATCACATATACCTTTGTTCACCTTACCACCCTTCTTATCCGCCAAATACTAGGGGCAGTTCCGCTTCCAGTGACCAGTCTGTTTGCAGTAGAAGCACTTAGTCTCAGGCTTAGGTCCAGACTTGGGTTTCTTCTCCTGAGCAGCAACTTGGCTGCCGTTCTTCTTGAAGTTCCCCTTCTTCTTCCCTTTGCCATTTTTCTTGAAACTGGTGGTCTTATTAACCATCAACACATGATGCTCCTTCTTGATTTCTACCTCCGCAGCCTTTAGCATCGCGAAGAGCTCAGGAATAGTCTTATTCATCCCTTGCATATTATAGTTCATCATGAAGCTTTTGTAGCTTTGTGGTAGTGGTTGAAGAACTCTGTCAATGACACTATCAACAGGAAGATTAACTCCCAGTTGAGTCAAGTGATTATGATACCCAGACTTTTTTAGTATATGCTCACTGACAGAACTATTCTCCTCCATCTTGCAGCTATAGAACTTATTGGAGACTTCATATCTCTCAATTCGGGCATTTGCTTTAAATATTAACTTCAACTCCTGGAACATCTCATATGCTCCATGACGTTCACAACGTCGTTGAAGTCCCGGTGCTAAGCCATAATGCATGGCACACTGAACTATCGAGTAGTCATCAGCTTTACTCTGCCAAACGTTCTTAACATTGTTAGCAGCATCTGCAGTAGGCCTGCCACCCAGCGGTGCTTCCAGGACGTAATTCCTCTGTGCAGCAATGAGGATAATCCTCAAGTTACGGACCCAGTCCGTGTAATTGCTACCGTCATCTTTCAACTTTGTTTTCTCAAGGAACGCATTAAAATTCAACGGAACAACAACACGGACCATCTATCTACAACAACATAGATAAGCAAAAATACTATCAGGTACTAAGGTCATGATAAATTAAAGTTCAATTAATCATATTACTTAAGAACTCCCACTTAGATAGACATCCCTCTAATCATCTAAGTGATCACATGATCCATATCAACTAAACCATAACTGATCATCACGTGAAATGGGGTAGTTTTCAATGGTGAACATCACTATGTTGATCATATCTACTATATGATTCACGCTCGGCCTTTCGGTCTCAGTGTTCCGAGGCCATATCTGCATATGCTAGGCTCGTCAAGTTTAACCCGAGTATTCTGCGTGTGCGAAACTGGCTTGCACCCGTTGTAGATGGATGTAGAGCTTATCACACCCGATCATCACATCGTGTCTCGGCACAACAAACTTTGGCAACGGTGCATACTCAGGGAGAATACTTGCACCTTGAAATTTAGTGAGAGATCATCTTATAATGCTACCGCTGAACTAAGCAAAATAAGATGCATAAAGTATAAACATCACATGCAATCAATATAAGTGATATGATATGGCCATCATCATCTTGTGCTTGTGATCTCCATCTCTGAAGCACCGTCATGATCACCATCGTCACCGGCGCGACACCTTGATCTCCATAGTAGCATAGTTGTCGTCTCGCCAACTATTGCTTCTACGACTATCGCTGCCGCTTAATGATAAAGTAAAGCAATTACAGGGCGATTTCATTGCATACAATAAAGCGACAACCATTTGGCTCTTGCCAGTAGCTGATAACTCCGTTACAAAACATGATCATCTCATACAATAAATATGGCACCATGTCTTGACCATATCACATCATAACATGCCCTGCAAAAACAAGTTAGACGTCCTCTACTTTGTTGTTGCAAGTTTTACGTGGCTGCTACGGGCTAAGCAAGAACCGTTCTTACCTACGCATCAAAACCACAATGATAGTTCGTCAAGTTGGTGCTGTTTTAACCTTCTCAAGTACCGGGCGTAGCCACACTTGGTTCAACTAAAATTGGAGAAACTGACACCCGCCAGCCACCTATATGCAAAGCACGTCGGTAGAACCAATCTCGCGTAAGCGTACGCGTAATGTCGGTCCGGGCCGCTTCATCCAACAATACCGCCGAACCAAAGTATGACATGCTGGTAAGAAGTATGACTTGTATCGCCCACAACTCACTTGTGTTCTACTCGTGCATATAACATCAACGCATAAAACCAGGCTCTGATACCACTATTGGGGAACGTAGTAATTTCAAAAAAAATCCTATGCACACGCAGGATCATGGTGATGCATAGCAATGAGAGGGGAGAGTGTCGTCCACATACCCTCGTAGACCGTTAAGCGGAAGCGTTATGACAACATGGTTGATGTAGTCATACGTCTTCACGATCGATCGATCCTCAGTACCGAACGTACGGCACCTCCGCGTTCAGTACACGTTCAGCTCAGTGACGTCCGACGAACTCACGATCCAGTAGAGCTCGCGGAATAGTTTCGTTAGCACGACGGCGTGGTGACGATGTTGATGAAGCTACCGCGGTAGGGCTTCGCCTAAACACCGTTACAGTATGATCGAGGTGCATTATGGTGGAGGGGGGCACCGCACACGGCTGGAGAGATCTCAATGATCAACTTGTGTGTCTAGAGGTGCCCCCCTGCCCCCGTATATAAAGGAGCAAGGGGGCAGAGGCCGCCGGCTAGGAGGAGGCGCGCCAGGAGGAGTCCTACTCCCACCGGGAGTAGGACTCCCTCCTTTTCTAGTTGGAGTAGGAGAAGGGGGGAGGAGGAGGGAGAGAGGAAGGGAAGGGGGGCGCCCCCCCTCATTGTCCAATTCGAACTAGAGGGAAAGGGGGCGCGCGGCCTACCCTGGCAGCCCCTCCTATCTTCCACTAAGGCTCATCTTGGCCCATTAAACCCCCGGGGGGATTCCGGTAACCCCCGGTACTCCGGTAAAATCCCAATTTCACCTGGAACACTCCCGATATCCTAATATATGTCAGGACCCCGACTCAATGCCACATCGATCTAGCATGTAACACCTGATATCACTTTGCGGCCTCACGCACGGTATTCCCACGGGTGTCGCCTTACTTTTGCCCGGGACCGTTTGCGCCTTTTGGCACACGTATATGATAGTGTCGCTAGCATCCATATGATAAGGAGCCCGGGCTGACATGGCTAGTCGTAAACCCAAAGTGGCACAGACTTACAGGGACATGCATCCATGACCCAGCATCGAACGTGTCAGTCATTAGCGAGTGAATCCAGGATGTAGCACTGGGCTAGCAGGACTCCGGTGAACCGGGCTGTAGCGGGCTAGCAGGACTCCGGTATTCATCGCGTGACATTTCCCCGAAGGGACAAACACAGGAACGAAGAAGGACACATGCCGGCCAGCCTAAGTGTTCTGGAGCAGTAGCAAGCTACCATGGCTCAGTGGAAACACTAGGAGACATTTCCCGGTAAGAGAGGCTACCAAGGATAAACAACTAGATTGTCAGATCCCACACATACCAAGCATTTCAATAACATACACACAATATGCTCGATATGTGCAATACAACATGGCATCACAAAATGACTCTACGACTCAAGTAGTTATTCAATAGGCTCCGAGGAGCGAGATATTACAAACATGGGTCTCATGACCCAACAATTAGAGCATACGAGTCAAAGCACATGCGGAAGCTTAACATGTCTGAGTACAGACAACTATAAATGAAAAAGGCTGAGAAGCCTGACTATCTACCAGATCCTGCCGAGGGCACAAGATCGTAGCTGAGGTAACAAGCTAAACATCGAAGTCCACGTGGAACTACTAGTGAGACTGACGTCTCTCTGCAAAAACATAAATTAAGCAATGTGAGTACAAATGTACCCAGCAAGACTTACATCAGATCTATCTACATATGCATCATTATCAACAAAGGGGATGGTGGGGTTTAACTGCAGCAAGCCAGCTTTGACTCGGTGGCTATCTTGAACTACGACTGCAAGTAACTCTTTTGAGGTGGCGCACACGAGTCCACATATTCACCATATCAATACACCACTATGGATCCGCTCCCGTCTCCCTACGAGAACGCCATCCATAGCACTCATGCTTATCTTGTGTATTTTAGAGTATCCACTTTCAATTGTCTATGAACTGTACAAGGGGTCCAAGTTTCCATATCCGAGGAATCCGGCTATTCGAATAGATGATGTTAACCCTGCAGGGGTGTACTTCTTCACACACGCTTTCGCCACTTATCTCCCTGTACACGTCATGTACCTCGGCAACCTTCAAGCGGAAGCCGGGCGAGGGAGTCGGCCACGACCTGACTAACCGAACAAGTCTCTAGTCCAGGTTTATCGCCTAACTAACATTGATCACACATGCATGAAAATGGTACAGATGGATTCCTTGAATTTTTCTGATCATTTTTCATATATAATTTATTTAATTTGGAGTTACGGTTAATTTTCTATGATTTATTGAAGTTTTAGCTATTTCTGGAATTTCCTGATTATTATAAAATAAACTAAATTCCAGAAAAGAAATATTGCGTCAGCATGACCTCACCCTGACGTCATCAGGTCAACAAGGCGGGTCCAGGTCAAACCTGACGTGCGGGGGCCACACGTCAGTGACACAGGAACTAATCCCGGTCAAACCCAGCGCTGACCGGGTTTGACCAGGTGTAGGGCCCACAGTCAGTGGCATAGGGGGTTGGTTAGTGCGTCATTAGCGTTTAATGACGTCGCCATGTCACCAGCCACCGGAGTGTCACCGGCGACGACCACGGCCGACAGCGATGGTGCACCGTGCGCTCGCTACGGAGCACCATTTGACGTGCGGTTTGCTCCTACGGGTTCCTGGGAGGAAGGCGCATCTAAAGAGATAAGCGATAGCAGCTGGGGTGGCCGGAGCTGCCGGCGGCGAGCTCTTTTGCGGCTGCCGGAGTTCGGCTATCGACGGGAACCATGCCACAGAGCACGGGAGGAGCAGCAGTTGGGTGATTTGAGCTCCTTCGGATGCACTGAGCGCGTTGGCGGGCTCATAAGCAAGCGGCGACGGCTGTGGCCGCGACGGCGCCATGGCCGGCGGCGAGGGATTCTCGGGCAAGGTGGTGGGGCTAGCTAGAGTGCGCAAACAGGAAAAGGATGAGAAGGGGGAGATGCGGTAGCTCACAGGGAGGCCGGAGAGCGGTTCAGCGGGCTCGGGGAAGCGTCGATGGTGGCGAATCGACGGTGAAGATCCTCGACGGCCGGCGAGGGGGAACACTTAGGGGGCAGCGTTCCGGGGCTCTTCTGGTCGCGTGAGACGACGAGGAGGGCGTGTCGGAGAGGCTTCGGGACGGCTGCGGCCGTGCGAGCGCTAGTCGGAGGCGACGGGCTCCATTCGGTCGCGGGAGGGAGAGGGAGCAGAGGGAGATAGGGACGGAGGGAAGGAGCGATGAGAGTGAGAGAGGGAGCCAGGGGCTGCGTGGCGTCGCGGGAGGCGACCAGGGGAGGAGGAGGCAGCCAGGCAGGGAGGAGGTGGCCGGGGCGCGTGGCCGCGCGCGCCGGGCGCGTACCCGTCCTCCTGGCAGGGAGGAAGACGACAGGGGGGTAGCGGTGGCGGGCTGGGCCGGCCAGCTGCAGTGCTGGGCCGGTTTGGCTACCAGGTGAGCGCCAGGTAGGCTTCTTCTCCCTTTTTTTAATTTTCTGTTCTGTTTTATTTTTATTTAATTCTTTTGCCACTGTTTTGAATTTAAAATAATTCAAACAATGCCAAAAACTCCTCTGAATATTTTTATTCTGCTAGATGGACTTTTCCAAAAGCTCATAAAATATTTCAGGGGTATTTGAAATTATATTCAAGTTATATGAATATAATTCAAATTCAAATAGCTAATGATTTAAATTCAAAGTCCCAAAAATAAATCCTTTTAAAATGTTCATTATTTTTGGTTTGGATCAAAACCATTGCCAAAAATATTAAACATCTAAGAAGAGCATTTTGGAACAATGAATGAGATTTTAGGGTTTTTGCCCTTCTTTTATTTAGGGTTTTGAGGCTTCTGAATTCCTCAGTTCAAGTTTAAAAAATTTAAACATGATGCACAGATGGAAGCAAGCATAGGTCAGGACAGAACTAGGGATGTGACAACTCACCCCCACTAAACAAGAATCTCGACCCGAGATTCAAGTGTAGGGTAAGACGATGGGGAACGCAAACTCGCACAATCTTCACGATCCAGGTTGCCCTTCATAGGAACGTTGATTCGATCACCATCATTGTCTTGAAGTCTTGCTCTGAGAAATCCTGCCAACATGACATGGAGGGAAGAAAGAGACTCTAGAAGGGTCGATCTTCTCGAAGATCGAACAACTCAGGATCAACTCATGGGATGAGACATTGACACATCTCTCGAGCTGAGACACGAAGCATAGATCTGAAGAAATGGAGTGAGACAGATGACGAGGGTTCGCTAAGTAGACAACAATTCCACACCTAAGAAGGTGGTAAACGATTGTCAACGTAGCGAGGAGTTGAGTTGCCATGATACCACGACGAAACATCCTGGAGGAGGGTGATTCGTAGATTATTACCTTAAGTGGCAAAAAGAATTACCTTTGATATAGAGATCATTGAGACTCTCTATATCAGCCTAAGGCAAATCACAGCAATCGATTGGCGGGGGTCGATAGAATGGCATACTCGGACTTGGATGATGTGGATTACCTTGTTGAAGACAACGTAATGGATGAATTTCCTTATCACCGGAAATGGAAGAGACCCGTGGTAGAATGGCACATTGGTGGTGCAAGCTGGGAACAAAATGCAAATGCTGGGAATGATTCTGGTAACTAGGGAAGAACCCAACAACAGAGAGTGAATTCACTGTTTGAAAAGGTCATAGCATTGCCGAGGAAACTAAGAGGAATCCCAGTTAGTGCTGATGATAACACGTAGCGCTTGTGCGTGCTCTCAAGAGCTTGAGCATTTCCATAATCATCAAGATTTTACCAATATCCGTGTCAAGGATCCTGGCAACACAACTTGCTACCACGATGAATGATGATGGATGATGCAGATGCAAAGGAAGATAACACCTGCTTAGATTTCACCTTAGCAAGGCCAAGGAAATAAAATCTGGATGATCGACCGAGAGACATTTAGCACTCCGCTTCTAATGTTCTCCTTGATGTGCTAGTGTAACCCATTCATAGAAATGGTCTGGTATCTAGAACATAAAGTAAAGGTCGGACTTCGGAAACACAAAAATCATAAGGCACAACTAGGGAGGTAAATCCTACGAAATCCTTATGGGGAGGTGGCCAACTTCTTCAATCAAGATACTACAATAAATAGGTCTTCCGGCTAGGTGGGTTGGCCACGACATCCACTTTACCGGTTATCGAGGGACCAGTATTATAGTTCTTGGGAAATGTTCCAACCATCATATCTGCCTGAGATTCAGATCTGGTTGGTGTCAGGATATCCAGACTCATCGAGTCTAGGAAGAAAAATGAAAGTTTGCAACACAATCGACGAGATGATGTTGCGAGATTCTCGGGAAATGGACTACGATAGCAAGCTCCAAACATGAGCTGGTTCTGCTACACACATGTGAACACGCTGTCCCAGACAAACATGATCACATGGTAGCCTTACAATAAAACACTATCGAGTTCTGGTAGGGAACCATCATCGGGGATATCAGAGTCTTGTGCATTACAATGGATTAACACTTAACTCCTTTCCCTGAACAAATCAGTCAGTGGCTTGGGGTGCTACGGAACACACATGGAGTGGAGGTAATTAATCTACCAAACCATAGTATACTTTGCACATGCATGACTGACTTGGGACGATTCCAGAGGAAACAAAACAAACCTTTCTCAAACCCACGGCGGCCACTTGCACCAAATGCACATGAATTAGAGGAAGTCACTTCTTCCATCCAAGCATAGGCTTCACGAATGGAACACGAAGGCATTGCTTACAAAGTTTCCAACACTAGGTTGATGTTCAACATGAATCATGGGGGAGACAAAATGCTGCTGATGGGCTCAACAGTAACTCATCGGAATTTCCATATCACTGGACTTCCGCCATCATGTGAACACGGTGGTAGTATTGGTCAGACCCGAAAGATATAATGGTGTATGCTTGAGGAACAACCACGAGTAAGACAACATTACGAATATCGTTGGTTCTGACTTGATTTGACGATAACCCATACTCAATCAAAGTTTTTATAAGGCAATAGGTCCAATAACTGATCACAGGGACCAATCGCTGAAGATATCATCTTTCTTCAACTCACACAAACACCAGATATCCCTTTTGGAAAATGAACTAAGTTAGGCAAGCTTTTATCTTCCAACTCTCCAAGTTGCTGTTCAGTTTAACCAACTAGCTCAGGGGTATCCAACACGGATTCTTGGAGAAAGGGTGGTTTACAGGAATAAATCAACTTGATCACGAACTCAACATAGCGGTCAGGTGACGACCTGGTGATACTTCCGAGAAGATAATCGGAAAATCATGAACCACCGGTATGTACTAAAATCGAGAACAATCTCGCTTTTGAGGGCAAGATGATATGATCAAATGAGTGAGGACTTGACAAGATCCTAACTCATTAATCAAAGAGTGCACCAGGAAATAAGGACTAGGTAGCACCATCTATCTTAGAAGGGTGATTCAATAACCAACATGCTAAGAATGAGAATAGTGTCCATTTACTACCAAGCAACTAGTTGCTAGGGGTATTGATTTCACACACCACGATTCACTTGTCGGCATTCCGGTTACAATAACACAGGAACCGAGGAATGAACAATGATGGCAAGAAGTATCACTGTACCAAGAGTTCATAGGATGGTGTGCAATTCCTACAATAATCCCGATATAAAAGACGGTAATACTCCAAGGTAGAACAGAGCAAAAGCTGGATTGGCATTTTGATCTGCGGAGTACAATTGTTTTGACCCAATCCTAGATATGGATGAGGTACTGGAGTTTGTTTCTCCTAGTCATTCCGGAATAGGATGGCTTGACGGACCACAAAAGTAATAGGTATCGATGAACGATTGCACGCATACTCTCAATTGATAAACAAGGGTCAGAAGACAACTAAAGAGGGACAACTCAAAGGAACATACGATTTTCTGAGTTGTGGATGCGTGGTTTAGCATGGAGAACGAAGTTCGACATATTTCTTCCGGATAACCCACGCAGAAAGGTAGAACTGGCAGAGCCACAATATATAATGGAGAACTCATCAAGAGCACTCTGGTTGTGATCGTTCAGTTCAACGAGGAACTTCTGCCATAAGTAGTTCATGGTATTTGGAAGAAGAAGATACCACGGACCTCGAGGACTAATGCAAAGGTTACTAATAATCTAAAGGAACTAGCAACATTATCAACATGAAGTAAGTAGGGTGAATCTTGGTTCGAAAACCCAGGAATAGAATACCTACTAACTAGTTGGCATCACGGGATGCTTTCGAGAATAAAGGCCAGAATCATCACACTGGGATCACAAAACATGGCTAGACTACTAGATGATCCCCTAAGACACCTAGGGTCATAATACTAACTCCAACATAAATGTCAAGGCAATAGAGTACCTCAACTCACTGAGTAGTGTGGTTAACCTGGCCAGAAAGGTCATCGAAATCAGAGGGAAAGGATTTTGCAATTGCATCAGATTATTTAGAAACCTGGGATGACTCGGACAGCATAACGGCTGTAAATGCTCAAAAAGATTTGAGACATTCACAAAATGGTGGCATAACCACCCAGAAGCACAATATCAAGGTTTCGAGATCACCAGAGACATACCGAAGTAGTAGGAACTGGACTGAGGCTTAAATCCAACAATCTTATAAGTCTACGGATTAGTAACACGTGATCCTGATAGAAAGATGAGAAGACCTAGTTCCTTAACCCCGTAGGAAAGATAAGATGACTCAGATCAGAAGGCATAAGGTACAAGGAGTAAAAAGAGCCTTACGTTCCATCCCACAATCAATTCCCTTATATAACTAAAGAATTTCTAGACTCAACTTCGACCAGTTTGGCTTGGTAATCCTACAGGCAGTCAAGCTCTGATACCAGCGCTGTCAGGACCCCGACTCAATGCCACATCGATCTAGCATGTAACACCTCATATCACTTTGCGGCCTCACGCACGGTATTCCCACGGGTGTCGCCTTACTTTTGCCCGGGACCGTTTGCGCCTTTTGGCACACGTATATGATAGTGTCGCTAGCATCCATATGATAAGGAGCCCGGGCTGACATGGCTAGTCGTAAACCCAAAGTGGCACAGACTTACAGGGACAGGCATCCATGACCCGGCATTGAACGTGTCGGTCATCAGCGAGTGAATCCAGGCTGTAGCACTGGGCTAGCAGGACTCCGGTGAACCGGGCTGTAGCGGGCTAGCAGGACTCCGGTAGTCATCGCGTGACATTTCCCCAAAGGGACAGACACAGGAACGAAGAAGGACACATGCCGGCCAGCCTAAGTGTTCCGGAGCAGTAGCAAGCTACCATGGCTCAGTGGAAACACTAGGATACATTTCCCGGTAAGAGAGGCTACCAAGGATAAACAACTAGATTGTCAGATCCCACACATACCAAGCATTTCAATAACATACACACAATATGCTCGATATGTGCAATACAACATGGCATCACAAAATGACTCTATGACTCAAGTAGTTATTCAATAGGCTCCGAGGAGCGAGATATTACAAACATGGGTCTCATGACCCAACAATCAGAGCATACAAGTCAAAGCACATGCGGAAGCTTAACATGTCTGAGTACAGACAACTATAAATGAAAAAGGCTGAGAAGCCTGACTATCTACCAGATCCTGCCGAGGGCACAAGATCGTAGCTGAGGTAACAAGCTAAACGTCGAAGTCCACGTGGAACTAGTAGTGAGACTGACGTCTCTCTGCAAAAACATAAATTAAGCAACGTGAGTACAAATGTACCCAGCAAGACTTACATCAGATCTATCTACATATGCATCATTATCAACAAAGGGGATGGTGGGGTTTAACTGCAGCAAGCCAGCTTTGACTCGGTGGCTATCCTGAACTACGACTGCAAGTAACTCTTTTGAGGTGGCGCACACGAGTCCACATATTCACCATATCAATACACCACTATGGATCCGCTCCCGTCTCCCTACGAGAACGCCATCCATAGCACTCACGCTTATCTTGCGTATTTTAGAGTATCCACTTTCAATTGTCTATGAACTGTACAAGTGGTCCAAGTTTCCATATCCGAGGAATCCGGCTATTCGAATAGATGATGTTAACCCTGCAGGGGTGTACTTCTTCACACACGCTTTCGCCACTTATCGCCCTGTACACGTCATGTACCTCGGCAACCTTCAAGCGGAAGCCGGGCGAGGGAGTCGGCCACGACCTGACTAACCGAACAAGTCTCTAGTCCAGGTTTATCGCCTATTCGGGTTCCATCCGCAAGGAGATCCGGCCGGGGTGTCGCTTACGGCCCCAAACGATGTGAGCAGGGTTCCCAAGCCCACCATCCGGGTGCCACTTGGTACACCGGGCCACTGTGCCTAGTCTGTCCCAATCCCACCTGTACCGGGTGCCACTTGGTAGACTACTAACACTACCTACAAACACTAGAAACTAGTTGCAACTCCTGGACAGAGATCATGTTGATTAATAAGTCAAGAGGGGTCGAGTTACCGGAACCCAATGTGTGGTAGTAACTGGTCATGGATCACAAACACAGAACTCAGTTCCTGAGGACGGCTGCAATGAGACAACCCACCATGTACTCCTACATGGCCTCTCACCGCTACCTTTACCAAATCGTGTTCACACACTTAGCTCACACATAGTAGGACATGTTCACACACCTCTGATTCATCCCCGATGAATCAGACCTGACTCAACTCTAAACAATAGCAGGCATGACAAACAAACATGAATGAGTAGGCACAACAAGGCTCAAACAACTCCTACTCATGCTAGTGGGTTTCATCTATTTACTGTGGAATGACAGGTCATGCAAAGGATAAAGGGGTTCAGCTACCGCAGCAAGTAACAATTGAATCGTTGTTGTCCTAATGCAGTAATAGAGAGCAGGAGCGAGAGAGTGGGATTTTATCGGAATGAACAAGAGGGTTTTGCTTGCCTGGCACTTCTGAAGATAATATAACTCTTCGTCGGTGTCATCGATCACATCGCCGGTACACGTCTATCGAGAGGGGACAATTACCGGCAAACAAGGAAAAAAACACAATCAATGCAATGCGACAATATGATGCATGCTATGACATGGCAATATGAATGTGTTTTGGGCTAATGCACTTAGCTATGATTTAAATGAAGTTGGTTTGAATACATGATTCAAATTCCAACTCCATATATGGTTATTTAAATGCCCTTAATTTCTTTTGTCCAAAACAGAGGACAAACATTGATCAAACATGCATGAAAATGGTACAGATGGATTCCTTGAATTTTTCTGATCATTTTTCATATATAATTTATTTAATTTGGAGTTACGGTTAATTTTCTATGATTTATTGAAGTTTTAGCTATTTCTGGAATTTCCTGATTATTATAAAATAAACTAAATTCCAGAAAAGAAATATTGCGTCAGCATGACCTCACCCTGACGTCATCAGGTCAACAGGGCGGGTCCAGGTCAAACCTGACGTGCGGGGGCCACACGTCAGTGACACAGGAACTAATCCCGGTCAAACCCAGCGCTGACTGGGGTTTGACCAGGTGTAGGGCCCACAGTCAGTGGCCTAGGGGGTTGGTTAGTGCGTCATTAGCGTTTAATGACGTCGCCACGTCACCAGCCACCGGAGTGTCGCCGGCGACGACCACGGCCGACAGCGGAGGTGCACCATGCGCTCGCTACGGAGCACCATTTGACGTGCGGTTTGCTCCTACGGGTTCCTGGGAGGAAGGCGCATCTAAAGAGATAAGCGACAGCAGCTGGGGTGGCCGGAGCTGCCGGCGGCGAGCTCTTTTGCGGCTGCCGGAGTTCGGCTATCGACGGGAACCATGCCACAGAGCACGGGAGGAGCAGCAGTTGGGTGATTTGAGCTCCTTCGGATGCACTGAGCGCGTTGGCGGGCTCATAAGCAAGCGGCGACGGCTGTGGCCGCGACGGCGCCATGGCCGGCGGCGAGGGATTCTCGGGCAAGGTGGTGGGGCTAGCTAGAGTGCGCAAACAGGAAAAGGATGAGAAGGGGGAGATGCGGTAGCTCACAGGGAGGCCGGAGAGCGGTTCAGCGGGCTCGGGGAAGCGTCGATGGTGGCGAATCGACGGTGAAGATCCTCGGCGGCCGGCGAGGGGGAAAACGTCGGGGGCGGTGTTCCGGGGCTCTTCTGGTCGCGTGAGACGACGAGGAGGACGAGGGAGGACCGGCGGAGCTCGAGGGTGTGTCGGAGAGGCTTCGGGACGGCTGCGGCCGTGCGAGCGCTGGTCGGCGGCGACGGGCTCCGTTCGGTCGCGGGAGGGAGAGGGAGCAGAGGGGGATAGGGACGGAGGGAAGGAGCGAGGAGAGTGAGAGAGGGAGCCAGGGGCTGCGTGGCGTCGCGGGAGGCGACCAGGGGAGGAGGAGGCAGCCAGGCAGGGAGGAGGTGGCCGGGGCGCGTGGCCGCGCGCGCCGGGCGCATGCCCGTCCTCCTGGCAGGGAGGAAGACGACAGGGGGGTAGCGGTGGTGGGCTGGGCTGGCCAGCTGCAGTGCTGGGCCGGTTTGGCTACCAGGTGAGCGCCAGGTAGGCTTCTGCTCCCTTTTTTTAATTTTATGTTCTGTTTTATTTTTATTTAATTCTTTTGCCACTGTTTTGAATTTAAAATAATTCAAACAATGCCAAAAACTCCTCTGAATATTTTTATTTGGCTAGATGGACTTTTCCAAAAGCTCATAAAATATTTCAGGGGTATTTGAAATTATATTCTAGTTATATGAATATAATTCAAATTCAAATAGCTAATGATTTAAATTCAAAGTCCCAAAAATAAATCCTTTTAAAATGTTCATTATTTTTGGTTTGGATCAAAACCCTTGCCAAAAATATTAAACATCTAAGAAGAGCATTTTGGAACAATGAATGAGATTTTAGGGTTTTTGCCCTTCTTTTATTTAGGGTTTTGAGGCTTCTGAATTCCTTAGTTCAAGTTTCAAAAATTTAAACATGATGCACAGATGGAAGCAAGCATAGGTCAGGCCAGAACTAGGGATGTGACAATATAAGCTTCCAATATATAAATCTTTATGTCTCAACCATTTCGAGACTCCTTGCCATGTTCATGATCACATCCGGGACTCCGAACTAACTTTGGTACATCAGAACATATAAACTCATAAAATCGATCATCACAGAACTTTAAGCGTGCGGACCCTACGGGTTCGAGAACTATGTAGACATGACCGAGACATGTTTCCGGTCAATAACCAATAGCGGAACCTGGAAGCTCATATTGGTTCCTACATATTCTATGAAGATCTTTATCGGTCAAACTGCACAACACTATACGTTGTTCTCTTTGTCATCGGTATGTTACTTGCCCGAGATTTGATTGTCGGTATCCTAATACCTAGTTCAATCTCGTTACCGGCAAGTCTCTTTACTCGTTCCGTAGTATCTCATCCCATAACTAACTCATTAGTTATCATGCTTGCAAGGCTTATAGTGATGTGTATTACCGAGAGGGCCCAGAGATACCTCTCCGACGATCGGAGTAACAAATCCTAATCTTGATCTATGCCAACTCAACAATTACCATCTGAGACACCTGTAGAGCACCTTTATAATCACCCAGTTATGTTGTGACGTTTGGTAGCACACAAAGTGTTCCTCCGGTATTCGGGAGTTGCATAATCTCATAGTCATAAGAACATGTATAATTCATGAAGAAAGCAATAGCAGTAAACAAACGATCGAGTGCTAAGCTAATGGAATGGGTCAAGTCAATTAGATCATTCTCCTAATGTTGTGATCTCATTGATCAAATAAAAACTCATGTCTATGGTTAGGAAACTTAACCATCTTTGATCAATGAGCTAGTCAAGTAGAGGCATACTAGTGAGTCTATGTTTGTCTATGTATTCACACATGTATTATGTTTCCGGTTAATACAATTCTAGCATGAATAATAAACATTTATCATGAAATAAGGAAATAAATAATAACTTTATTATTGCCTCTAGGGCATACTTCCTTCAGCGATGCCATGGGCAAGGCTAGTGGGTGAGGGCTAGAGAGTCAGTAGGAGCTCTTGAGACGCGATGCTTGGGAGCCCCGCTTTAACATGCAAGCGAATTGCGTGGAAAGAAGGCGGCCGGCGGGGCTGCCTGCTTCCAAACTCCAGGGATCCTTGTGGGTTAATCCGACAAGAGAGCATAACTCGTGAGCGCGCCAGCTGTCCTGCCGTTGATCTTTTCACAGAAGATGAAGGCACTAAGGACCCGGTGAGGCGACGTGTTTGGGGCGGGCCACGGAATAGAGCCCGATCTCTCAGATTTGTCAGCATTGGAGGGACGGACCCGAGCAAAAGCTCCATCCCAGCATGTGAGCCTTCATCATGGGATGGATAATAGGTCGGTCAGCAAAGCGGGGGACCGCGAAGGGCCATACGATAGGCGAGTGGGTGATAACATAAATCATGGCACGGATAGTGTCAGATTTTGGGTTCTAGCAAAACCCTTGAGGTTCGAACACTAGGGTGCGCACGAAGATCTCTCCCCTTCCTAGATCACACTCAGCACAATCTCATGGCCTAGATCGACGAACCCAAAGAATGAGAGACATAAGATTTATACTGGTTCTGGCCACCGTTGTGGTGTAATACCCTACTCTACTGTGGTGTGGTGGATTGCCTCTTTGGCGGACGATGAACAGTTACAAGGGAAGAACAGCCTCCTGAGGAGAGGTGTTCTTGTCCTTTGAGAACTTGTGTGGTGGCTAGTCCTATATATAGAGGCCCTGGTCCTCTTCCCAAATATTGAGCAGGTAGGGATCCCACATCAGCCAAATTCGAAGGGAGACAACTAGTATGAGTTATCCTGACAAAAGTAGTCTTCGAATGGGGCTCTGGTGGTGACGCCATCTTGGGCTCCACGGTGGCCTCTGTCCTGCTGTCCTGCTAGTCTTGGTCTTGTTGCACCGATGAAGAAACCTTTGCCTGATGCCTCGAAACTCCTCGTCTGTGCTTGTCTCTTTAGCACCAAAGAGGAAACGAGGACACTGTGCGCTTGCTCCTGCCTGGCGCCGGTCATCATGGCTTGCATCACAGGAACCTCGCGAGGTGTCCCTTCCCTTGATCTCTCCGCCCCACGCGAGCCAGCCTGCTGAGGCTTGCCCCTGAGGAGGTCTTGTGTCATCCTCCTCTTGAGGCTTGGCCCCTCGCGAGGGTCTTGAGTGTTTGCTGGCGAAGATGGGCCCTATAGGGCCGCTGGTGGAGCCACACCGTGGGCCACAGGAAGGCAAGTCTGGAGACCCCCATTCCCAGAACACCGACAGTAGCCCCTGGGCCCAAGGCTCGCTCGGGCTTGGTTTCAAGGCAAAGTCAAAGGGTAAGTGCGGAGCGCCGCGGGCCCCAACAGCCTGCGGCCCCGCTTGATGCGTGGGGATTGATTGGACGTGGGCAGCCCCACTTCCCCATGCAGCCTTGATATCCGCCTGGCTAGGCGGCCAAGGCGTCCTACACGGTTATTTCCCCCTTGCTGGCAATGCACTCCCCGACTCCTCCGCTTCTTCGAACCTCAGCCTCCTCTCCATCCGGTCTGAGCTCAGTCCCCTCCATCGCCATGGCGCCGAACTGGACAGAGAAATGGAAGAAGCCCCTATCCTCAACCAGCTCACCTTTGGCCATCGCGCCTGTCATCGGCCGATCATAGGTGCTCAATGAGGAAGCCATGCATAAGGCCCGCCTTACGCTCACCACCAGCTTCAACGAATGGGAGGGACGGTGGCTTGGCCTGTGTCCCGAGCTTCTGTTGATAGAGCAGCCATCGAGGTACAGTTCTTCATTAATGCCATGTGGGCTAGTCTGGTCCCGCCTTCTCTGCCTTCTTCAACGTCGTGCTCTCCCATTACCAGATTCATCTGCTGCACCAAGATCCCCAATCTGTCACTCTTCTTGCCATCTTTGCCTTTCTCTACGACGCCATGGTGGGCATCACCCCCTCTATGTCCCTTCTGCGCCATTTCTTCTCGCTGCACCTAACCGACCCCCAGCAATGCTCGGGGTGCCTAAGCTTCCAGACCTTGGCGGCGACGGCCGGCTCGGGGATTGACTTTGTACTCCTTCCGTCTGCGAGCGGGTTCCGGATGCGGTGGGTGTATGTGGATGTCGGAGTGCTCAGCCCTTTGCTCTTGCCACCGTTCGCGCCTGCCGTCCCCAGCTCTGGTTGGGCTTACGAGAATCTTATGAGCCCCGCCTCGCCTTCGTCTGGCTCCGGCTGAGGGGGTTGAAAGACCTTGGATTGACCGCACCCATGGTGATGAAGGAGTTCCTCTGACGCTGCGTCGCCCCGCTCCAGCACCATTCCCAGCCGATGTGGGCCCTGTCTGTTGGCCAGGATCGCATCAGGCTTCAGGAGTCAGAGCTTCCACTCGAGGCACGAAGAACGGTGCTCGAGGTCCTGGCGGGCGACCCCTCGCTAGCCGATATGCCACTAGAGGGATGTCTCTTGTACTGTTGCTCAAACATGGTGGAGTTCGCGGGGCAGATGCCCCCCTTCGACGGATGGGGGCTGCATCTGGTTGGCCTTGAGGGGTCCTGTTAGAACCCCTTCAACGTGGTTCCCCTCCTTGTTGCCGATGCCGAACTTTCCCCAAGAGTGGACGCAGGGGGGGCAAGCACCACCGGAGGACGGAGACGCGGGTGCCGAGGCATTGAAGCCGCCCACGGTTCCTGAGGCATCATCTTTGGGAGCCCGGAACTCTCGCTCTGGGGTGGCAGTTGAGGGGGCGACGCAATCTGCTGCTCCTGAGGTCGAAGCTCCTGAGGCCTCTGGAGGCCGTCACGAGGCGGAACTTGATGGCCCTCCCCAGCTTGGCGGTCCTGAGGTCACCTCCTCGGGCGCTTCACCAGCTGTGCCCTGCGCTGGTCCCCACGTCCAACGCTTCGGTCGGCTCCGTGTAGACTTCGATGCGCTCCGCAAAAGGAAGGGGTCCCCAAGATGTAGCAGCGGCGCCTTCCGGCCGTTGAAACAGAGGAAGTACATCACCATAGATGAGTAAGTACCTTATCTTTGTAATCCCTCGAGTGCTGCTTCCCTTCCTGATGATGGCTATTTAGCATCCCATCTGCTAAGGTCGTGAAGACTCCCGGGAAGCAACCTCCTCCTGGCTCGAGTCTACCACTGGCCTTGAGCGTCCCAGGCCAGCTTGCCGTCCCCGGCGCGAGGTCGGACGGGGAGGCAGATGTGCTAGCTTGGCACCTCAAGCCCGCGCTCCTGCCATCCATTCTTCGTGGCTTCTTCGGGAGTGTGACGAGCGTGCCAAGGGCTCCTCCTCTTGTTGTGGGCGGCGGCTGGATGGCTCCGAAATTGGCTTCTACTTCAAGCATTGGACCCTCCTACGTCCAGGCCTCCGCCGTGGCCCAGCTGATGATCGGGGAAGTGCCAGCCCCAAGACCCCTGCTAGAAGTGAGCGAGCCGCTTCAGGCCACTTCAGCGACCCCTGCTGCGGAGGACGGAATCGGCCGTGCACTCAAGTTTGCGCACGAACGGGGTGTCGTCCGACACGAACTCTTCCGGGAGGGGATGGGCGTGATGAGCCGGCTCGGCGTAGAACTCATGGATGTAGACGCGCGCCTCGAGGCCAAGGGTCTTCGGCTGATGGAGGAGCGGCACAAACTGAAGGTGGCCATCAACCTCGGGTGCCACCAGCGCGAGCTTGACAATGCGAAGGGCGCGGCGTCTCTTGTGGCCTTGCGTGAGGCCTGCGCTCGAGCCTTGGAAGAAGCCCGGGAAGTAGATCGTTGCCGCGAGATCGCAGAGAAATGCGCGTGGGAGCTCCAGGCCTGGAGCGCCTCCTTGGAGGATCAAGTGGAGGCACGCAAGGCCGCCCTAGCATCGATGAAGGGGATGCCTGCCGAGGAGGAAGGGATCCTGAAGTGCGAGGAAGCACTGGCGCTGGAAGCCATGGAGCGCAGCCTTGAACTTGAGAGGTTGGAGACGAGGGAGCGCCAAGTCGCCCAAGCAGAGGATGTTGTTGGTGCGCGCGAGGATAGTGCTCAGGAGGAGGTCGACCGCCGGGTGGCCGAGGCTCGCGCGGACCTTGATGGCAGGTATGACCTGAAGCTGGAGCTGGTGCAAGCCAGAGCTGTGGGCAGGACTACCGTCCTCAGGCCAGGGTTGGCCGAGGAGGAAAATCATGAGAAAGCTGCCGCAGCCGCTCTTACCTCAGTGCAAGCTAAGCTGGTCGCCAATGCCGAGTCTTCCGCACAGCAGAGCAGGAAGGAAGCACTCTAACGGCGGATGCTAGAGCGTGAGCACGCCCCCATGCTCCAAAGCCTCGGGATCAGAGCCAACGTGGCGCTGGGCGCCATTTGCGATGAAGATGCAGCTCATTCCCACTCGAACAACTATGCCAGTCACCTCCTTTTCTTCACCAACGTGGTGACATGCCTAGAGAATTGATCCGAGAGGGCTCGCGTGCTTGTTGAGTAGAGGATTTGTGGCCTGCTCAAGCGCATGTTCTCCCGTGTCTTCAGCCACCTCCAGAACACCTAACCCAATTTCGACTTCGACGCCCCCATTGCCCCTATGCCCGAGGCCATCCGGGGCGGCCTGGCGCGCTGGGTAGAGGACAATGTGGATGCCCTAGTCAGGGCCTTCACCTTCGAGGTTGACGTGGTGGTGGTCGCTGCGGATGAAGGTGACATGGTGGACGATGGTGAGGGTGGCGCCGGCAATGGTGGTGGAGACGCCGGCGACGATGATGATGATGCCAATGATGGTGACGGTGATGCCACTGACGAGTCTGATGGCGACCCGGAGGACATGGCGATCGATATGTCCGATTGAGCCCGTGCTTCCTTGTTGTTGACCCTTAGTCAGGGTTAGTTCTCGACCGGCTTGTGGGGTCATGAGCTTCTAAGGGGCCTGCCGGTCCGCCCGAGAGGGCCTCGCGAGTAGGGAGCGCGAGCCATGGAAGGCCGCGCCCAGCCCCGCCCGCGAGGGCCTCGGAAGGGGGAGGCAGTAGATGCGAACTCCGTATCAAGGCAAGGAACCAGGCTGCAAGAAATCACATGAACAAGAAAAGGCACCCCTGCGCATACTAATCAAAATTCAACTTCAACTTAAATCCAAATCCAGAAAACAGGGAAACAGAAAGGAGATTGAAAGAAAATGGCCGCGTCCGGCACATAATCTAGTCTTCTTGTCTTCTCACCAGCGCAGAGATAAGTGCTGCCACTAGGACGTGGGAGGGAGCCCCCGAGGCCCATGGTCGGCACTCCTGAGACTGCGGGGCGTGTACAGCCCCACTCATTATTACATGAGAGTGTCACGAGCGGAGATCTTCAGAGGAGTGAGCCGTACTTCATATCGCCAGACGAGGGCCCTGCCTTGCGCCACCCTTGACCACCATTGGGGGCATCTGGAATACAGGATGACACCAAGGGGAAAAGGTGACGCGAGCGGCGCCCTTGGCGACCACAGGTCCTCTGCCGGGCGAAGGCTCGTTGGCACCTCCCCAGCAGAGGGCCTACCTCCGGGGGATGCCTTGATCCCCGCGATGCGAGGAGGGGCCTTACTCCTGGCTCCTTCCCGGCAGCCCCCAGGGCGCTCCCCCTGGTGGAAGGGAGGCCGTCGAGCTGGGGCTGCCGTCCGCTGCTGTGACCTGATCCTCCTGCGACCCATGGTTAGCGTCAGCTTGCTCCTGAGGGATTAGTGGTACCCTGTAGCCGTTGTCGTCGGCATGGTTGGTGAGGCTCCCGGGAGGCTCCTGGAAGGCCTCAGCTTCTAGTGCCTCCTCCTCCTATCCTGGCTCGAGGAACAAGCCAGGGTCGTCTTCCAACGGATAGTCCTTGTCCATCATGCGGGGCATGTAGGCCTCCGAGGCTGTCACCCCGAAAACCTCACCGAAGTGCCCCACGCTCCATGTTGCTTGGCCCAGCGCGCCGTCCTGAGGATGGTATGCCAGCACCCCGCTGGGGCCGCGGGTGGCAACGCTCCTGCCCGCGCTCATCAGAGGTGGCGCAAGTGTGATTGGGCGTCCGGTGCTACTGGCCGCGCCGATGTTGATGAAACCTCCTGGTGCTCCCGGGGGGCCGCGGGCGCGGCGAGGTCCGCCATGCGATCCGGCTGCGGCCTAGGGCATTAGCAAGGAGCAGAAGGGTGGTGCTCCGGAGGCCGTGGCATCCAGTAGCTCGGTAACGCGCTCCAGGAGTGCATCACGGCCGCTCTCCATCAGCCGGCATCGCAGCAGCTCGCGAGCCACCGTGAGCGCCGCCCTCATGTTTGCTTGTTCCCCTTGAGTGTGCGGAGCCGTGGCCGCAATGTAGCTCGAGGCCCTCGTGGCTGCGTGCGCTTGTCATGGAGTAAGGGTGGATGGTGTTTGATCGCGCCGCCCGTGCCCTGTAGCATTTGGCGGTGCACGTGCAGCCTGGAGTGCAGGGTTGTGGTCTTCTTGGGCGGACGGTGGTGCCCGGGCTGGCCAAGCTGACCAGTAGTCGGCGTTGGTCCTCGGGTCGCCAGACATCGGAACCGCGGAGCGTTGGCAGATCAACTGGCGGAAGAGAGACTCCGACGCGCCCCTACCTGGCGTGCCAAATGTCAGATTTCAGGTTCCGGCAAAACCCTTGAGGTTCAAACACTGGGGTGCGCACGAAGATCTCTCCCCTTCCTAGCTCGCACTCAACACGATCTCATGGACTAGCTAGACGAACCCAAAGAACGAGAGACACAAGATTTATACTGGTTCGGGCCACCGTTGTGGTGTAATACCCTACTCCAGTGTGGGGTGGTGGATTGCCTCTTGGGCTGAGGATGAACAGTTACAAGGGAAGAACAGTCTCCTGAGGAGAGGAGTTCTTGTGCTTGGAGAAATTGTGTGGTTGGGGATGATCTGGATGAGCTGATCCCCTCCCTATGGTGGTGGCTAGTCCTATATATAGAGGCCATAGTCCTCTTCCCAAATATTGAGCGGGAAGGGATCCCACAATGGCCAAATTCGAAGCGGGACAACTAGTACGAGTTATCCTGACAAAAGTAGTCTTTGCCTGCCAAAGGCTCTGGCAGTGACACCGTCTTGGGCTCCAGGTGACCTCCATCCTGCTGTCCTGCTGGTATTGGTCTTGTTGCACTGATGTGGAAACCTTTGCCTGATGCCTCGGAACTCCTCGCATGTGCTTGCCTCTTTAGCACCAAAGAGAAAATGAGGACACTGCGCGCTGGCGCCCGCCTAGCGCCCGCCTGGCTCCAGTCGTCATGACTTGCGTCATAGGAATGTGGCGAGGTGTCCCTTGCTTTGATCTCTCTGCCCCTCGCGAGCCAGCCTGGTGAGGCTTGTCCCTGAGGAGGTCTTGCATCGTCCGCCTTGCGAGGCTTGGCCCCTCGTGAGGGTCTTGAGTGTTTGCTAGCGAAGATGGGTCGTACAGGGCCGCTGGTGGAGCCACGCTGTGTGTCGCAGGCAGGCAAGTCTGGGGACCCCCGTTCCCAGAATGCTAATAGATAGGGCAGATCTAGTTCCGATAGATGCAAATGATACATGCCACAAGGATGGACCCATGCCGCCAAGGGATGACGCTGTCCGAGGGGCGCTCCCAGCTGAACAACTAGAAGATGCAAGAAAGATACATGTCGCAGGGACAGACCCACGCGACCTAGGGATAAAGTAGCCTAAGGGGCGCCCCATCAGAATAAATTGGAAAATATCACCTGACACCATTGCTGAATAGATGTTGGAGTAGCCGAAGACGCGTGCTGAAGAGATGGTCCTCACGAGCCACCTTGGCCTTGAACCTCAGCAGGCTCAGGAGGCCTGACAGGCTCGTGAAGGACCATCGCAATCTCCGTCAGGACCGCCTGGTGCCTGGCGTCCTGAGCCGCCAGGACGCTCTGCATGTGGCGCTAGAGGGTAACAACCGCGTTCAGCAGGCCAAAAGGCATGCGAACGTAGCTGTGAGGGGGGCCCTCACACCGACCAATGCACGATGGCCAGAAGCGCTCCTGAGATGCGGCCCTGTTGAGCCCTGGGATGTTGACACAGGCGCGCAGCTTGTTGTCCTCGCTAGGGGACGAGGAGCCGCGTCAGGTGGCGAGCGGCAGTCGCCGCGCATGGCTCTCGCCTCTCCAAGCTCCTTTGTTGCCTAGGTGATGAACTCCTGAGCAGCTGGTGCTTCGTGCCTCGTGCTCTCCTGGCGGAAGCGCAAACTGAAGGATGCCTCCACGTGGTGCCCAAGTGCCTCCCTCGTGACGTTGGCTAGGTTCAAGGCCCTCCAAAGGAGAACCCCTAAGCCCAGCCTTTGAGGGGCACCAGGTGCGCCTTCCTATGTGAGAGAGGGAGGCACCCCGGTCGTGGGCGCAGGTCCTGAGGTGGCGCCGCTGTTGACGCCGTTCTCCTGAGGCCCTTGGTGGAGAAGCTGCTTCTTCCTCTTCGAGACAGCCTCAGGAGGGTAGACGGTGCCTTCGTCGTCGGGGTTCTCGATTGCCATAGCCTGGTAGGCATGCTCGAGAGAGCACACTGCATCCTTTTCCTCGTAGGTGATCTCTACTACGCAACTTTATTCTTGTAGACACGTGTTGGGCTTCCAAGCACAGTGTTTTGTAGGATTGTAGCAATTTTCCTTCAAGTGGATGACTTAAGATTTATCAATCCGTGAGAGGTGTAGGATGAAGATGGTCTCTCTCAAACGACCCTGCAACCAAATACAAGCAATCTCTTGTGTCCCCAACACACCCAATACAATGGCAAATTGTATGGGTGCACTAGTTCGGCGAAGAGATGGTGATAAACTGTAATATTGATGGTAGAAATATATTTTTATAATCTGAATAAATAAAAACAGCAAATAGTAAACGGGCACAAAAACGGTATTGCAATGTTTAAAAACAAGGCCTAGGGTCCGTACTTTCGCTAGTGCAATCTCTCAACAATGCTAACATAGTTGGATCATATGATTATCCCTCGAAGTGTAACGAAGAATCACTCCTGGGTTCCTATTAGCGGAGAGCAAAAGATAGTAATTGTTTGTAGGGTACTAAACCACCTCAAAGCTATTCATTCCGTTCGATCTATTCAAGAGTTCATACTAAAAAAATGCAAAGCTATTTTTCAATTTGATCTAACCTAGAGTTCGTACTAGAATAACACCAAAGCATATTCATATTCATAATACTCAATCCACACAAAGAACTATAAGAGTGCCCCAAAATTTCTACTGGAGAAACAAGGACAAGAATGTGCATCAACCCCTATGCATAGATTACACCAATGTCACTGCGGTAATCCGCAAGTTGAGTGCCAAAACTTATATCAAGTGAATCAATACGATACCCCATTATAACCACGAGTATTCAATTGCAAGGCATATATCAAGTGTTCTCAAATCCATAAAAGTATTCAATCTGATAACCACAAAATTTCAAAGGGAAAACTCAATTCATCACAAGATAGAGAGGGGAAAACACCATATGATCCGACTATATTAACAAAGCCCACGATACATCAAGATCGTGACATCTCAAGAACTCAAGACAGAGAGAGATTAAACACATAGCTACTGGCACAAACCCTTAGCCCCAAGGGTGGACTACTCCGTCCTCATCATGGTGGCCGCAGGGATGATGAAGATCGCCACCGGAGATGATTCCCCCCTCTGGCAGGGTGCCGGAACAGGTCTAGATTGGTTTCCGGGGGCTACAAAGCCCTGGGGCGGCGGAACTTCTGATCTAGGTTAACCCTTGGGGGTTTTGGTATTTAGAGGATTTTTCAGAGTTGCAATCACGTGAAGATGGGCCTCGAGGTGAGCACAACCCACCGATGCACGGACGGCCCACCAGGCCCACCCTGGTGGGTTGTGTCCTCCTCGTGGCTCTTCTGGCCCTCCCACAAAGCTTCGGGAGTCTCTTTTGTTCCAAAAAATTGTCAAAATGGTTCATCCAATTCTGAGAACTTTTATTTCTGCACAAAAAACAACACCACGATAGTTCTGCTGAAAATAGCATCAGTCCGGATTAGTGCCATGCAAATCATACCAAAACCATATAAATTTTTTGTAAACATGGCATGAATACTTCATAAATTATAGATTCGTTGGAGACTTATCAGCAGGCGATTGTGATGGTGTCACAGTTCCCTGGCATCTTGAGGACGTTGTAACCATGATGAGTCACCGCCATGAACTTGGCCAGGGCTGGATACCCAAGGATGGCATTGTATAAAAGGTGGATGTGGGCGAAGTCGAAGTCGATGAGCTCAGTGCGGCAGTTGTTGCGCTTGCCGAAGGTGACAGGGAGGCGGATCTACCCTATGAGGGTGGTGGAGCCGTCGGTTACTCCTAAGAAAGGCTTGGTGGGCTGCAGCTGGTCATAGGGCACTTGGAGGCGGTCGAACATCTCGATGGAAAGAACGTTGAGCCCTGCACCACCATTGATGTGAGTATTGGTGAGGAGGCCGTTGTTAATGATGGGTGAGCAGAGCATCAGGAGGCCACCAGCAGTTCCCGCACACTTGAGATGGTCGGTTGAGATGAAGGTGATGGTGCACTTGGACCACCTGAGCAGTCGTGTGGCCTCGAGCCTGGGGAGGACCGCGTTCAGTTCGTAGGGGAACTTCTTAAAGGTGCGATGAGTGGCTGGGGCCTAAGCACCGCCCAAGATGCAGGCGATCGCGCGAGGCTCCTGGAAGCCCCCAGCCCCCTCGTCTTAGTGGTAATCATCGTTCCTTCTTGGTAGTGGTTGCAGTGGGGGAGGCCAGCATTGCCCTGAGGACGATCCTCACGAGGCTGGTCTCTCCAGGCGCCCTCATGAGGCTCGGCTTGCCAGTGCTCCTGAAGAGGCTGATCGCGCCACTCTTGGTGAGGGCCACGGTCGTCCCAACGTCCTCCTCCTTGGCCTCCTCTGCGGTCGTAGCCCCGGTCGCTGCACTCGGGGCGACGACCGAGGCACCCGCGTGGATGGTCCTGAGTTCCTGACAGTCGTTGGTGTTGTGGATGTGCATGTTGTGGAAGACACAGAACGGGCGGCTGCCATTGGATGACTCTGGGTGGTCGCAGCCGTGCTTCATCTCCGGCGCAGCCGCAAGCACGGCCATCCCCTTGCGCTTCACATCCTTGATCTTGTCCTACTTGTCTTCTGGGTCTGTTCCCAGGAGCTTCGAGAGGGAGAGGCGACCTTCCACAGCTCTCGCGCACTTGGTTGCCATGTTGAACATCTCTAGAGCCGTGCACAGGTCCTCATGTATGGTGAGCTCTTCCTTCATCATGACATCATAGACGCCATCAGAAAATGCTGGGATGATGGCCTCGTCCGACACCTTGGGGATCTTGAGGCGAACACTGTTGAAGCGCTGGATGTACTTCTGCAGGGTCTCTCTTGGCTGCTGCTTGATGCGCCATAGGTCACCCACAGCCAGCGTGCGGTCATGGGTGCCCTGGAAGTTAGTGACGAAACGCTCGCGCGTCTCGCCCCAAGAAGAGATCAATCCCGCGGGCTGGTTCAGGAGCCACGAGCGCGTGCCATCTTTGAGGGCCATGGGAAACCTGTTCGCCATGACCTTCTCGTCGCTGTTGGCCACCTCGAAGCTCAGCTCGTAGAGCTGTAGGAACTCAGCAGGGTCGGGCGTGCCGTCATAGCGTGCTGGCAGGTCAGGCTTGAATTTCCCCAACCAGATGATGCTGTGAAGCTCAAGAGTGAAGGCACGGCAGCCCGCGGATGTGGAGCATGATCTTGGCGCTCACGCGCCACCACCGTAGGCGGCGCGCGGTTTTGACGTGGTGGTGCTAGGACTGCAGGACCTCCTGGCAGCTTCCTTCTTCACGCATGGGCGCCCTGTGCGGCGGGTCACGTCATGGGGCCACGTGCCCTGGCCCAAGGGCGATGTATTGACACGGAGCTGGAGGAGGTGCTCGATGGGATACATCGCCCGCAGCAGGCGGCGGGCGAGGTAGTGAGAAAGACGATGCAGGAGAGCCCCCAGTGGTGCTGACTGGCTCGGCGATGCGGTCCAGCCAGTCTTCGTATAAGTCATCGATGGGGCTGTAGCACAGGAGCTCGCGTGCCAAGAGCAGCGCAGCCTGTGCGTGTGCTGATGCTCGACGAGCATGAGATGACGAACCAGCCAGAGTCAATGATAGGGTGTTAGTGCGTCCATCAAGCCGCATGGAGGGGTGCAGCGATGACGCTTGCTACTCGTGCCGCGTCGGGCCGGTGGTGGCGTTGGCGGCAGGCGATGGAGAATGACGGGGAGGCCCGCCGGCAGGCGTCGTCTAGTCGATGCTAGTGACAAGGGTGGCCGACGCCCAGCACGGGCTCGACGGGCATCAACCATGGACGGTGTGGCGGGTCGATTCGCGGAAGAGAGGCTCCGACGCACCCCTACCTAGCGCGCCAAATGTCGGATTCCGGGTTCCGCAGACCCTTGAGAGGTTCAAACTCTGGGGTGAGTGCGAAGAACTCGTCCTCCCTAGTCTGCCTGCTCGTTAATCCCACATCCTAGCTCGACAAACTGGATGAACAAATGACATAGCAGTTTACCCAGGTCCAGGCCACCTTGCGGTGTAAAACCGTACTCCTACTTTGTGGTGGATTGGCCTCGAAGGGCTGAGGATGAACTAGTACAATGAGAACAGCCTCAGGAGGAGAGGTGATCTTGTGTTCGATGAGCTGGTGGGTGAGAGGTTGATCTAAATGATCTGTCTGAGGATCCTCTTCCTTCAAAGGATGATCCCCCCCTCCGATGGTGGGGCTAAGTCCTATTTATAGTGTCCTTGGTCCTCTCCCCAAATGTAAGGCAGGAAAGGATCCCACAGTAACCAAATTTGAAGGGAGACAACTAGTACATGCTATCTTGACAAAAGTAGTCTTCGCCTGCCAAAAGCTCCTGGTCATGACGTCGTGGTGGGCTCGACACGACATCCGCTCTACCGTCCTGGCGGTCTTGGTCTTGTTGCACCGAAATGAAAACCTTTGCTTGATTCCTCGGGACTCCGCATCTGCGATTGCCTCCTTAGAACCAAAGAGGAAACTGGTACACTACACCTGCTGGCACCCGCCTGTCCTTGGTCATCACGGTGTCGCAGGATATCGTTGGATCACGGGTTCCAGCAAAACCCTCAAGGTTTGAACTCCAAGGTGCGCGCGAAGATTTCCCCCTACCGATCCACGTCCTAGCTCTGCTAAGATCTTACGGGCTAACTCGACGAACTCGCAACAAAAAGGACACAAGATTTATACTAGTTTGGGCCACCGTTGTGGTGTAATACCCTACTCCAGTGTGGTGTGGTGGATTGCTTCTTGGGCTAAGAATGAATAGTACAAGGGGAAGAACTGCCTCCTGAGGAGAGGTGTTCTTGTGCTCGGTGAACTTATGGTTGTTCTGCTCTATCTCGATCCAACCGATCGATCTCCCTAGCTAAGGTGGTGGCTAGTTCTATTTATAGAGGCCTTGGTCCTCTCCCAAAATATTGAGCGGGAAGGGAGCCAACAACGACCAATTCAAAAGGGGACAGCTAGTACAGCTTATCCTGACAAAAGCAATCTTCGCCTGCCAAAAGCTCTAGTGGTGACGCCGCCTTGGGCTCCATGGTGACCTCCGTCCTGCCGTCCTGCTGGTCTTGGTCTCGTTCCACCGATATGGAAACCTTTGCTTGACGCCTCGGTACTCCGCACCTGCGCCTGCTTGCTTAGCACCAAAGAGGAAACAAGGACACTATGCGCGCTATCGCCTGCCTGGCGCCCGCCTGGCCTTGGTGGTCATGGCTCACGTCACTAGAACCTCGCGAGGTTTGCGTGGCCTTGATCTCTCCGCCCCTCGCGAGCTAGCCTGGTGAGGCCGCTCCTGAGGAGGTCTTGTGTCGTCCTCCTCGTGAGGCTTGGCCCCTCGCGAGGGTGTTGAGTCCTTGCTGGTGAAGATAGGCCATACGGGCCCGCTCACAGAGGCACACCATGGGCCGCAGGAAGGCATGTGTAGGGACCCCCATTTCCAGAACACCGACAGTAGCCCCCGGGCCAAAGGCGCGCTCGGGCTTGGCATCGAGGCGGAGCCATAGGGGCAAGTGCAGAGCGCCGTGGGCCCCAATAGCCTGCGGCCTTGGCCGACGCGTGGTTGTTGATTGGACGTGGGCGTCTCTGCTTGCCCACGTCGCCTCGGAACCTGCCCGATTTGACAAGTCTCTGCTGCATGCACGAAAAAACCATCACTACCTGAGATCGTGGGGGGTGCTGGTTGGCCTTCTTCTGCTATAAATGGGGAGGGGCAGAGCCCCCGTCGCCCATCTCTTCCCATTCCGCTTGCTTCTTGCTCTTTGCTCCATCGCCAGTCACAACACCACTGGCGCCGTCGAAGAGGTTCTCCGCCGCGGAGAAAGGGAAGGCCCCTCGCCAGGGGCCCGACTCTCCAGCGCCCAAGCGTGGACGCAGCCGTCCCTGCAAGCACACCGTGACCCCCACCACGGCCCCGCGCAGCCGTGGCGGTGCCGCTTCATGTGGCAGGGGCCACTCCAGTCGCGGCGGTCCTGTCGATGAAGGGAGACGTGCCATGGTCGCGCCGCCTCCCCGGCCACGCTTCCACTCAGTGGAGGTGCTGTTGGAGTTCATCATCTGGTTGGAGAACCCGGCTAGCAACTGGCTTCAGCTCCCGCGTTTATTTGCCAACGAGCTACCAGCCTCTGGTCCAAGCGGGCTCTGGCTGCAGGCGGACGGCTGCTGCAACAGGGCTTCCTGGGTCACGCTCGAGGTCTCCGTTGCGGGCAACATAGCCCTGGCCCGTGGCTGGGAGACATTTGCCTGCGCGCGCGGCCTGGGCAGGCGGTGCACCCTCCATTTCAAGTATGACGGTGACGTGACCCTCTATGTGAGGGTGTTTGGGGAAGATAGTCGCCGCGCCTGGTGCTGCCCCGAGGTCAACGACGGCGAGGAGGTGATCAGCCTTGGCGATGGTCGTGATGAGGACAATGGCGAACCTGCCCTTGGGGCCGACCACGTCTCGTCCCGCTACGGCGGTTGTTCCTCTAGCGACAGCTCCAGCAGTGGCGGTTACGACCAGCCGCCACACCACTGCGCCCAATTTGAAGGCGGTGGTGGCTCGTCTTTCCTCCGTGAAGCACGAGGAGGGGTCCAGCTGAGCTCGGGGCAGCGCCGGGATCCTGCCCCCGTGGACTGCTATAGGGGAAGACGCCACTTTTATTTTGTTCTTCCTTTCCTTCCTGCATAAAAAAGAAACCAGAATGGGCCCCGGAGGGGCATGTATCGAACTATGATCTCAATCATTATGCTATATTTGTTGCTCCTGTGATGTGTCGTGACAACGTCATTTTATGTAGGGATAACTTAGCTTGACTTGCTCGGAGTAGCCTCCTCCTCACGAGGTGCTTGCTTGCTTCCCGGTGCCTGTCAAGGCCTCCTTGACCTGATAGGCGCTTAGGAACTGCAAAAAAAATCGTCAAGAGGTTTATCATTCTCCCGAGGCTTGGTCACAGGCGCTGCCGGCTTTGACCCAACGCTTCGTATCGCAGTACCCGAGGGGCACAGATTGAGAGAGAGAAGTGTGATGTCTACTACACAACCTTCTTCTTGTAGACGTTGTTGGGCCTCCAAGTGCAGTGGTTTGTAGGACAGTAGCAAATTTCCCTCAAGTGGATGACCTAAGGTTTATCAATCCGTAGGAGGCATAGGATGAAGATGGTCTCTCTCAAGAAACCCTGCAACCAAATAATAAAGAGTCTCTTGTGTCCCCAACACACCCAATACAATGGTAAATTGTATAGGTGCACTAGTTCGGCGGAGAGATAGTGAAACAAGTGGTATATTGATAGTAGATAATAGTTTTTGTAATCTGAAATAATAAAAACAGAAAGGTAGCAAGTGATAAAAGTGAGCGTAAACGGTATTGCAATGTGTGGAAATAAGGCCTAGGGTTCATACTTTCGGTACTGTATGTTCCCTCAACAATACTAACATAATTGGATAACATAACTATCCCTCAACATGCAACAAAGAGTCACTCCAAAGTCACTAATAGCGGAGAACAAACGAAGAGATTATGGTAGGGTACAAAACCACCTCAAAGTTATTCTTTCCAATCAATCCGGTGGGCTATTCCTATAAGTGTCACAAACAGCCCTAGAGTTCATACTAGAATAACACCTTAAGACACAAATCAATCAAAACCCTAATGTCACCTAGATACTCCAATGTCACCTCAAGTATCCATGGGTATGATTATATGATATGCATCACACAATCTCAGATTCATCTATTCAACCAACACATAGAACCTCATAAAGTGCCCCAAAGTTTCTACCGGAGAATCACGACGAAAACGTGTGCCAACCCCTATGCATAGGTTCATGAACCCGTAAGTTGGTCACTAAAACAAACATCAAGTGGCACGCGGTATCCCATTGTCACCACAGATATCCACGGCAAGACATACATCAAGTGTTCTCAAGTCTTTAAAGACTCAATCCGATAAGATAACTCCAAAGGGGAAACTCAATTCATTACAAGAGAGAAGAGGGGGAGGAGAAACATAAGATCCAACTATAATAGCAAATCTCGCGATACCTCAAGATCGTGCCAAATCAAGAACAAGAGAGAGAGAGAGAGAGAGATCAAACACATAGCTACTGGTACATACCCTCAGCCCCGAGGGAGAACTACTCCCTCCTTGTCATGGAGAGCACCGAGATGATGAAGATGGCCACTGGTGAGGGTTCCCCCCTCCGGCAAGGTGCCGGAACAGGGTCCAGATTGACTTTTGGTGGCTACAGAGGCTTCTGGCGGTGGAACTCCCGATCTATCTTGCGTTTTGGAAGTTTTAGGGTATATGGAGTTATATAGGCAGAAGAAGCACATCAGGGGAGCCACGGGGGCCCCAGGAGGCAGGGGCGCGCCCTAGGGGGTGAGCGCGCCCCCACCCTCGTGGGCAGCTCCCGTATCTTCTAACGTGGGGTCCAAGTCGATCAGGTGTGTTTCCTTCCAAAAATAACTTCTCTAGTTGATTTCGTTCCGTTTCGACTCCGTCTGATATTCCTTTTCTTCAAAACACTGAAATAGGCATAAAACAGCAAATCTGGGTTGGGCCTCCGGTTAATAGGTTAGTCCGAATGATAATATAAAATTGGATAATAAAGCCCAATATTGCCCAAAATAGTAGATAATATAGCATGGAGCAATCAAAAATTATAGATACGTTGGAGACGTATCAAGCATCCCCAAGCTTAATTCCTGCTCATCCTCGAGTAGGTAAATGATAAAAAGATAATTTTTGATGTGGAATGCTTGTTGGCATAATTTCAATGTAATTCTTCTTACTTGTGATATGAATATTCAGATCTGAAAGATTCAAGACAAAAGTTCATATTGACATAAAAATAATAATACTTCAAGCATACTAACAAAGCAATTATGTCTTCTCAAAATAACATGGCCAAAGAAAGTTATCCCTACAAAATCATATAGTCTGGCTATGCTCCATCTTCACCACACAACATATTTAAATCATGCACAACCCCGATGACAAGCCAAGCAATTGTTTCATACTTTTGATGTTCTCAAACTTTTTCAATCTTCACGCAATACATGAGCGTGAGCCATGGACATAGCACTATAGGTGGAATAGAATGGTGGTTGTGGAGAAGACAAAAAGGGAGAAGATAGTCTCACATCAACTAGGCATATCAACAGGCTATGGAGATGCCCATCAATAGATATCAATGTGAGTGAGTAGGGATTGCCATGCAACGGGTGCACTTAGAGCTATAAATGTATGAAAGCTCAACAAAAGAAACTAGTGGGTGTGCATCCAACTTGCTTGCTCACGAAGACCTAGGGCATTTTGAGGAAGCCCATCATTGGAATATACAAGCCAAGTTCTATAATGAAAGACTCGCACTAGTATGTGTAAGTGGCAATATAGGAGACTCTCTATCATGAAGATCATGGTGCTTCTTTGAAGCACAAGTGTGGTAAAAGGATAGTTGCATTGTCCCTTTTATTTTATTTTTTTATTTTTTTATTTGGCCTTTCTTTTTTATGGCCTTTCTCTTTTTTTGGCCTTCCTTTTTTTGGGACAATGCTCTATTAATGATGATCATCACACTTCTATTTATTTACAACTTAATGATTACAACTCGATACTAGAACAAAGTATGGCTCTATATGAATGCCTCCGGCGGTGTACCGGGATGTGTAGTGATGCATGAGTGACATGTATGAAAGAATTATCAATGGTGGCTTTGCCACAAATACTATGTCAACTACATGATCATGCTAGCAATATGACAATGATGAATGTGTCATGATAAACTGAATGGTGGAAAGTTGCATGGCAATATATCTCGGAATGGCTATGGAAATGCCATAATAGGTAGGTATGGTGGCTGTTTTGAGGAAGGTATATGGTGGGTTTATGGTACCGGCGAAAGTTGTGTGGTACTAGAGAGGCTAGCAAAGGTGGAAGGGCGAGAGTGCGTATAATCCATGGACTCAACATTAGTCATAAAGAACTCACATACTTATTGCAAAAATCTATTAGTTATCGAAACAAAGTACTATGCGCATGCTCCTAGGGGGATAGATTGGTAGGAAAAGACCATCGCTCGTCCCCGACCGCCACTCATAAGGAAGACAATCAATAAATAAATCATGCTCCGACTTCATCACATAATGGTTCACCATACGTGCATGCTACGGGAATCACAAACTTCAACACAAGTATTTCTCAAATTCACAACTACTCAACTAGCATGACTCTAATATTACCATCCTCATATCTCAAAACAATCATCAAGTATCAAACTTCTCTTAGTATTCAACACACTCATAAGAGAATTTTATTATTCTTGAATACCTAGCATATTAGGATTTTAAGCAAATTACCATGCTATTTAAGACTCTCAAAATAATCTAAGTGAAGCATGGGAGTTCATCTACTTCTTCAAAATAAAACTACCACCATGCTCTAAAAGATATAAGTGAAGCACTAGAGCAAATGACAAACTACTCCGAAAGATTTAAGTGAAGATCAATGAGTAGTCGAATAATTATGCAACTATGTGAAGTCTCTCTGACATTTAATAATTTCATATCTTGGTATTTTATTCAAACATCAAGCAAAGCAAAATAAAATGATATCTAAGAATATCAAACATCATGTGAAGAAGCAAAAACTTAGGATCAACCGAAACTAGCCGATAGTTGTTGAAGAAGAAAGGTGGGATGCCAACCGGGGCATCCCCAAGCTTAGACGCTTGAGACTTCTTGAAATATTATCTTGGGGTGCCTTGAGCATGCCCAAGCTTGAGCTTTTGTGTCTCCTTAATTCCTCTCATATCACGGTCTCCCTAAATCTCAAAAGCTTCATCCACACAAAACTCAACAAGGACTCGTGAGATAAGTTAGTATACACTATTGCAAAAACCTTATCATACTCTACTGTAGAAAATCACTAAAATTATTGTTCTACATTGCATACTAAATGCCTCTGCATATTTAATAGTCCTATCCTCAAATAGAATCACTAAAGAAGCAAACATATGCAAACAATGCAAACATAACAGCAATCTGCCTAAACAGGATAGTCTGTAAAGAATGCTGCAACATCCATAATTACCTAGCTCCAAAAATTAAGAGAGAAAATTCCCACTGTAGTAAATTTATCAGATCTTACTATGCAAAAGGTTTCAACATTTTATCTCATTCTGACATTTCTAGGGAATTATTGCAACAGCGGTAAACTTTCTGTTTTCAAACAGCAACATGTGGACTTCTAAAATAGGCATAGTAAAGGCTATCAATGCCACTTTTATTGAAATATAAGATGCACAAAATTATTATAAATAACATCAAGCAAGTCCTAACAAAATAAATTGACGCTCCAAGCAAAACACATATCATGTGGCGAATAAAAATATAGCTCCAAGTAAAGTTACCGATGAACGAAGACGAAAGAGGGGATGCCTTCCGGGGCATACCCAAGCTTAGGCTCTTGGCTATCCTTGAATATTACCTTAGGGTGCCTTGGTAATCCCCAAGCTTAGGCTCTTGCCACTCCTTATTCCATAGTCCATCGAATCCTTACCCAAAACTTGAAAACTTCACAACACAAAACTTAACAGAAAACTCGTAAGCTCCGTTAGTATAAGAAAATAAATCACCACTTCAAGGTACTGTAATGAACTCATTATTAATTCATATTGGTGTAATATATACTGTATTCCAACTTATCTATGGTTCATACCCTCCGATACTACTCATAGATTCATCAAAATAAGCAAACAACACACGAAAAACAGAATCTGTCAAAAACAGAACAGTCTGTAGTAATCTGGATCAAACGTATACTTCTGGAACTCATAAAATTCTCAAATAAACTTCTGGACCTGAGGAATTTATCTATTAATAATATGGAAAAAGAATTAACTAAATATCACTCTCCAAATAGAAATGGCAGCAATTCTTGTGAGCGCTAAAGTTTCTGTTTTTTACAGCATGATCAACAAGACTTTCCCAAAGTCTTCCCAAAGGTTCTACTTGGCACAAACACTAATTAAAAGCATAAAACCACATCTAAGCAGAGGCTAGATGGATTATTTATTACTAAACAGGATCAAAATCAAGGAACAAAAATAATATTTGGTTGCCTCCCAACAAGCGCTATCGTTTAACGCCCCTAGCTAGGCATGATGATTTGAACGATGCTCACATAAAAGATAAGAATTGTAACATAAAGAGAGCATATTGAAGAATATGACTAGAACATTTAAGTCTAACCCACTTCCTATGCATGGGGATTTTGTGAGCAAACAACTTGTGGGAACAATACTCAACAAGTATAGGAAGGTAAAACAAGCATAACTTCAAAACTTTAAGCACATAGAGAGGAAACTTGATATTATTGCAATTCCTACAAGCATATATTCCTCCCTCATAATAATTTTCAGTAGCATCATGAATGAATTCAACAATATAACCAGCACCTAAAGCATTCTTTTCATGATCTACAAGCATAGAAAATTTATTACTCTCCACATAAGCAAATTTCTTCTCATGAATAATAGTGGGAGCAAACTCAACAAAATAACTATCATGTGATTGAAAATTAAGATAAAGATGACAAGTTTCATGGTTATTATTATTCTTTAAAGCATACGTGTCATCACAATAATCATCATAGATAGGAGGCATGCTTTCATCGTAATAAATTTGCTCATCAAAACTTGGGGGACAAAAAATATCATCTTCATCAAACATAGCTTCCCCAAGCTTGTGGCTTTGAATATCATTAGCATCATGGATATTCAAGGAATTCATACTAAAAACATTGCAATCATGATCATCATTCAAATATTTAGTGCCAAACATTTTATAGATTTCTTCTTCTAGCACTTGAGCACAATTATCCTTTCCATCATACTCACGAAAGATATTAAAAAGGTGAAGCCTATGAGACAAACTCAATTCCATTTTTTTGTAGTTTTGTTTTATAAACTAAACTAGTGATAAAACAAGAAACTAAAAGACTCGATTGCAAGATCTAAAGATATACCTTCAAACACTCACGTCCTCGGCAACGGCGCTAGAAAAGAGCTTGATGTCTACTACACAACCTTCTTCTTGTAGACGTTGTTGGGCCTACAAGTGCAGAGGTTTGTAGGACAGTAGCAAATTTCCCTCAAGTGGATGACCTAAGGTTTATCAATCCGTAGGAGGCGTAGGATGAAGATGGTCTCTCTCAAGCAACCCTGCAACCAAATAACAAAGAGTCTCTTGTGTCCCCAACACACCCAATACAATGGTAAATTGTATAGGTGCATTAGTTCGGCGAAGAGATAGTGAAACAAGTGGTATATGGATAGTAGATAATAGTTTTTGTAATCTGAAATAATAAAAACAGCAAGGTAGCAAGTGATAAAGGTGAGCGTAAACGGTATTGCAATGTGTGGAAATAAGGCCTAGGGTTCACACTTTCGCTAGTGTAAGTTCCCTCAACAATACTAACATAATTGGATCACATAAATATCCCTCAACATGCAACAAAGAGTCACTCCAAAGTCACTAATAGCGGAGAACGAACGAAGAGATTATGGTAGGGTACGAAACCACCTCAAAGTTATTCTTTCCAATCAATCCAGCGGGCTATTCCTATAAGTGTCACAAACAGCCCTAGAGTTCGTACTAGAATAACACCTTAAGACACAAATCAATCAAAACCCTAATGTCACCTAGATACTCCAATGTCAGCTCAAGTATCCATGGGTATGATTATACGATATGCATCACACAATCTCAGATTCATCTATTCAACCAACACATAGAACCTCATAGAGTGCCCCAAAGTTTCTACCGGAGAATCACGACGAAAACGTGTGCCAACCCCTATGCATAGGTTCATGAACCCGAAAGTTGGTCACCAAAACATACATCAAGTGGCATGCGGTATCCCTTTGTCACCACAGATATCCACGGCAAGACATACATCAAGTGTTCTCAAGTCTTTCAAGACTCAATCCGATAAGATAACTCCAAAGGGGAAACTCAATTCATTACAAGAGAGAAGATGGGGAGGAGAAACATAAGATCCAACTATAATAGAAAAGCTCGCGATACATCAAGATCGTGCCAAATCAAGAACACGAGAGAGAGGGAGATCAAACACATAGCTACTGGTACATACCCTCAGCCCCGAGGGAGAACTACTCCCTCCTCGTCATGGAGAGCACCGAGATGATGAAGATGGCCACCGGTGAGGGTTCCCCCCTCCGGCAGGGTGCCGGAACAGGGTCCCGATTGACTTTTGGTGGCTATGGAGGCTTCTTGCAGTGGAACTCCCGATCTATCTTGCGTTTTGGAAGTTTTAGGGTATATGGAGTTATATAGGCGGAAGAAGCACGTCAGGGGAGCCACGGGGGCCCCACGAGGCAGGGGGCGTGCCCTAGGGGGCTAGGCGCGCCCTAGGGGGGTGGGCGCTCCCCCACCCTCGTGGGCAGCTCCCGTATCTTCTGACGTGGGGTCCAAGTCCATCAGGTGTGTTTCCTTCCAAAAATAACTTCTCTAGTTGATTTTGTTCCGTTTCGACTCCGTCTGATATTCCTTTTCTTCAAAACACTGAAATAGGCATAAAATAGCAAATTTGGGCTGGGCCTCCGGTTAATAGGTTAGTCCCAAAAATAATATAAAAGTGGATAATAAAGCCCAATATTGCCCAAAACAGTAGATAATATAGCATGGAGCAATCAAAAATTATAGATACGTTGGAGACGTATCAAGGTGCGCCAGCTTGTGGGCTCGAACGAGGGTACCTCGCAAAAAACAAAAGAAGGAAGCTCACGAAGGTACCTGTTTAGCCCCCTCGCGAGGAACGCGCGAGAGAGTATAGACCAACCAAAGAAATGAAGGCAAAAACAGAGGCAAAAAGCGAAAGGGCGAGACTGGCAAGAGACACCAGAAGGCAAATTTCAATTAAAGAGGGGCGAGTCAACTTCGGAAAGCAAATGAAAAGCCGCGTCCGGCACCTAGTCTAGTCTTCGACGCCTTCTCACCAGTGCGGAGCTAAGTGCTGCCACTAAGATGTGGGAGGGAGCCCCCGAGGCCCAAGGGCAGCGCTCCTGAGACTCCGGGGCGTGTACAGCCCCACTCATTATTACGTGAGAGTATCACGGGCGGTGATCTTCACACGTGCTGGGCCTTCTTCACAGGCGTTGGGCCTTTCTTCACAGGCCCCGACATTCTTCATAGGTGCTGGGCCTTTCTTCAGGGGTAGAACTTCCGGAGGTGCCGAATGTTCCAGGCGTTCTACATGGGTACCCCGTCCCGCGTCTCCAGGCATGCGGTGCCAGGCCTGGAGACATGGACGACCTTGAATGGGCCCTCCCACATAGGTGAGAGATTATGCAGCCCTTCCCTGGAGAGGACCCGCCTCAGGATGAGGTCACCCACCTCGAGCGTCCTGGAGAGGACGCTGCGGCAGTGGTACCGCCGCAGCGCCTGCTGGTATCTTGATGCCCGTAGTGCAGCTTCGCGGTGACGTTCCTCCCCCAGCATGACGTCCACCCCCCGCCTGGCATCCTTCTGTTTTTCATCAAATGTCGGGACCTCTACGGAGCGATGACTGACCTCGTGAGGGAGGACTGCTTCTGCTCCGTAGACGAGGAAGAACGGGGTCTCGCCTGTCGGCTTGGTGGCGGTGGTGCGAATGGACCACATCACAGACTGGAGCTCATCGTGCTAGCCCCTGCCGCAGGCCTCGAGCTTCTTCTTGAATCTCTTGGTCTTGAGGCCTCTCCGGACCTTTGCGTTGGCACGTTCGGCCTGGCTATTGCTCCTGGGGTGCACTACCGAAGCGTAGCAGATCTGTGTTCCAAGGTTAGCACAGTACGACTTGAAGAGATTACTAGTGAACTGTGAGCCATTAACGGTGATGATGCGGTTGGGGACCCCAAAACGGCTTACGAGGCCCTTGATGAACTTGACCGCAGAGCCAGCCGGGATGGTGCGGACGGCTTCAACCTCCGCCCACTTAGTGAACTTGTCAATGGCGACGTAGAGGTATCGATAGCCCCCAGGCGCCCGAGGGAACATGCCCAGGATATCTAGCCCCCACACTGCAGACGGCCACGAGAGTGGAATGGTCTGGAGGCCCTAAGCTGGCTGATGGATCTTCTTGGCGTGGAATTGGCAGGCCTTGCAGGACTTCACTAGCTCAGCTGCGTCATTGAGCGTCGTAAGCCAGTAGAATCCGCTTCGGAATGCCTTGCCGACGAGGATTCATGACGACGAATGGTGCCCGCAGTCCCCGCCGTGTATGTCGGCTATCAGGTCTTTCGCCTGTTCCCTGGAGATACAACACAGTGAAACGTCATTTGGCCGCTTCCTGTATAACTCACCGTCCTGGATGAAGTATGCCGTGGCCTGTCGGGCCACATGTTCCGCGTCCTCCTCCTTCTCCGGCAATGTCCCTTGCACTAGGTATTCCTTCAGTTACTTGGTCCATCATCCCTCCTGGGGCTCGAGCGCTAAGAGTAGGCGCGCTCCCGAGGTCGGGCCACAGGCTGGGGCTCCTGTGGCAGGTGGCTGCGGGAGTTCCTCCTGAGGCTAAGCTGTGCTTGAAAGCGGTGGCATTGCTGATGGCTTGAAGAGCCGCTCCTTGAAGATGCTAGGCTCTTGGGGTTGTCGCTTGGATGCCCTTCTGGCGATGTCGTCGGCTTCCTTGTTGGTTCCCCGGGGCACGTGCTGCAACTCCAGGCCAAGGAATTGTTTCTCCATCTTGCGTACTTCCGCAAGGTATGCCTCCATGTGTTCATTCCTTGGCTCGTGTACCTTGTTGGAGAAGTTGACGAGGAGCGCGAGTCGCCCCTGACGGTGAGACGCTTTACCACCAGTGCTGCTGCAGCCTTCAGGCCGGCTATGAGGCCTTCGTATTCTGCAATGTTGTTGGAGACCTTCTCGCCCTGCTGGAAGCAGAGCTGCACGATGTTGTAGAGATTGTTCCGAGTGGTCGAGATGAGCACTGCTCCAGCCCCCGCGCCCTGGCGCACGAAGGCACCATCGAAATACATGAGCCAGCCATCGGGTGCCTCACTTCCCGGCGAGAGGGACCGGTCTTCGCCTACTTCAAGCGATGGGGAGTCTGTCCATTCTGCCACGAAGTCAGCGAGTGTGGTTCCCTTGATGACCCTGGTAGTGCTGAACTCCAACTGGAATGCTTGCAACTCGATGTTCCACTCAGCGACCCTTCCAGCATAGTTGGGGCTCCTGAGCACCCTCTCTAGTGGGTAGGCCGAGACGACTTTGAAGGAGTGGCCTTGAAATTAGTGCCGCAGCTTTCGTGAGGCCACCAAGAGCGCGAGCAGGAGCTTCTAAGGCATGGGGTACCGTGCTCTTGCGTCCCGTAACACCATGCTGACGAAGTATATCGGGTGCTCGACGAGGGTAGGCGTGCTGATGAGGCTTGCGTCTTCCGGAAGTTGGGGCGCCTCCTGAGGTGGTGGAGCCCCCGACGCTTGATCGCTTTTCGAGGCCTTTGCGGGTTCGAGAGCGTCGTCTTGCTGAGCTTGCTCTTCTGCTGCTGTTGCGACGGCCCTTGTGGCGCCCTCGTGGTCTTGTGTCGTCTCTTCTAGGGGTGTAGCTCGACGCGATGCGCCCTTGGCTTGGTGTTCTTCTCGAACCACCACTAGAGCTGCACTGGCGGAGTAGGGAGTGGCGGCAAGATAGAGCACTAGGGGCTCGAGAGGTCGCGGCGCCACCATCACTAGGGGCTAGTCAGGTATCTCTTGAGGTCTTGAAATGCTCGGTCAGCCTCCGGGGTCCACTCGAACGGACCCTTCTTCTTCATCAGCTTGAAGAAGGGTAGGGCACGCTCTCCCAACTTGGAAATAAAGCGTCCCAATGCATTCACCCGTCCAGCAAGCTTGTGCATTTCCTTGAGGGTTTGCGGTGGACTCATGTCTTCAATGGCCTTGACCTTCTCTGGGTTGGCCTCGATCCCCCTGTGGGACACAAGGAAGCCCAGCAGCTTGCCGGAAGGGACGCCAAACATGCACTTCTCCGGGTTGAGCCGCAATTCCACCTGGCGGAGGCTTTCAAAGGTCTCCTCCCGGTCTTTGATCAAGGTCCTCGCCTCCTGAGACTTCACCATGATGTCATCGACGTAGGCTTCAGTGTTCCTCCCGAGCTGCCGACCCAAGGCAATGTGCATGAGCCGCTGGAAGTTTGCGCCTGCGTTGCGCAGTCCGAAAGGCATGCAAGTGTAACAGTATACCCAACACGGTGTTAGGAAGGCCATCTTCTACACATCTTCTACTGCCATCTTGATCTGGTGATATCCTGAGAACGCATCCAGGAAGCACAGCAAGTCGAACTCGGTAGTGGAGTCGACGATCTGGTCGATGCATGGCAGCGGGAAAGGATCTTGGGGGCAGGCCTTGTTGAGGTTGGTGAAGTCAACGCACATCCGCTCCTTCCCGCCTTTCTTGGGGACGACGACAGGGTTTGCCAGCCACTCGGGGTACCGAATGTGACACCCCAAATTTTTGACCTTGTTTTATTAATTAAAATTTTTGCCAGGAAATTAAAACTTTTATTTTCTGGGCTCCCTTTTTATTTTTGAACCTTTTCCTCCCTTGATTTATGGAGTTTTTCCCCAAAGTGAGAACTTTTCAAATATGTTATTGGACTTGTTTAACCTCTCTAGAAAAAAAAATTCTTTTATTAGTAGAAGAAATTACATAATTAATTTGCTTGATCTTTATGTTCTTGAAAAATGGTTCTCCAAGGTTATATGGCCATAATTGAACTACAACCATTTGATAAATTCACTTAAAATTTCAACCAAAATTTGGAGATGTCATGTGATGTTTTTAAATCACTTTTATACAAAAATATCTTTTATTCTTGAAATATTTTGAGTTCTGCATCCAATTTTCTTCTCTGGTCCAGAGTGCAATTTTGCACTACAACCCATTTAAATATTCTTTCTAGCCTCCACCAAAATTATGGGATGTTGGTAGTAGCATATGATTCAACATTATGCAAAAACCTAGTGCTGTTCTTTGAAAATTTTGAGAGAATCAACCTCTTTTCCATTCTGGTCCAGCCTAGGTGATTTGCAAAGCAAGTACCTAATTTCCTTTGAGTTTTGATCTCAAACCAACTCCTCTGGATAGTCCTTAGCACCCACAACCGAGGACCATCAGGATCCACTCTTCTTTTTTTTAAAATTTTCAAGTTTCAGCCTCTGCAAGTTTGGACCAGATTTGTCAAATTTGGTGAAATTCATATTTTCTCTTCTCCAAAAATTCTACCAAAATTCAGGCAGCCTCCTGGTGCAATGAGAGGCCACTCCACCAAGTTTCAGCTCAAGGAAAAATCCCTTCATGCCAAAAGCATTTTGTCAAACACCTGAACTGCACTGTTTCTTTGCACTTTCAGAAATTCAGTAAAGTTCAGAGTTTCAGTTTCGTCAGACTTCGGTCACGCAACCACAGTGCACCCTGGCGCGATGCACACGGCCCCATCCCCTTGGCCAGCACCCTGCACACGCGCTTGGCGCCTTCCTGGCGTCGGTGGCGCCCTGGCCCGCCTGCGCCGGCGTGTCCCGCGGCGGCAGAGCCACCGTAGCGGCCGACAGGGGGCAACACTGCGGCATAACACCGTTCAGCACCGCCCAAACCTTCTGAGAGCTCCGCGTGGCCACCTCCTTGCCAGCGCACGCATGCAGCACCGTCGCCGTGTCCTGGCACGCGCAGAGCGTGTTCTTTACCGCCGGCGTGTCGTGCGGCCGTTTCGTCGAGGGCAGGCCGTAATCCTCCCTCCCGTGCTGAGTTGGACACTCGGATGGCACCGCTGCTTCACCTAGACGATGCTCAAGCCCCTAAGCCGACCGTCCACCCACAGCGCCGC